>NW_027469183.1:0-300000 GCF_051020765.1 Lasioglossum baleicum
AAGAGACTGCAGCGTCAGCTATCCCCACTCCGAACGAAGGAGGCAAGGCAGAGCGGACGCTTGCATCAGTCCACCTCCAGACAGCGACTCGAACGGTCCGCTCCAAGCGAGCGACTCGCACGGACATGCCAGTCCGGCTTCAAGAGCAGACGTGTTCAGTCTAGCTCCGCGAAAGTGAAGTGTGTCGATCCTTCACTCCTAATTCCAATTCCAATTCCAACTCTAACTCAACTCAACTCAAGTCCTAATTCTCATACGTTATTCCTATAACATATTACAATATCCATTATTCATTAATCCAATTACTACTTCTATTATAATATTACTTACATATTGTATACCAGTGTACTTACCAGTTCTTATTTAATATATCGTTGTTATACCAGTGCTTCGATCTTGTTATTCTTGTGTTAGTTCAACACCATCTTCCAATTAAGTTCTTGCATCGAATATGTTAAACTCGTGACATATCCGGACTTGGTCTAAAGTGCGCAGTGGAAACGCTGAGCCGCCAATAAGGAATTTGAAGCGAGTCATAGAGAAGTTCTCGTGCCACGTCTAGAATTGGTCTAAAGTGCGCAGTGGAAACGCTGAGCCGCCACTATAGACGTGAAGCGAGTTAACTACCAAAAAGGTTAATAACAAGTGGAAGTTCATTTCATATATTATTATTATTAATATTCCATCATTACTATTCCTTACCCATGCGACGCCCACGTCGAGCGGGACGCAAGTATCAACTTGCTAAATTGAGACGCGCGTTGAGAAATAAAGCGGTGCTCGATCAAATCATTGCCACTACCGAGTGGACCGAACTTCTGGGAACCACCGAGCACATTCCGTGTGACGCGTCCGATTACGTTTCTGTATACGGTTGCCCTTGCAACCCTCCTAAAGAGGTCAACCACGCGGACCTCTCGCGAGCTCCGACGCCAGTTCTACATCCGGTCGATTGTCCAGAGGTGATCGACATAGCCGACGACGACGACAGCCGAGACACGATCATCGTTCCCAGGGTCCGTTGCCGAATCATCCGTGACGTTCCTCTGCCAGCTCATCAACGTGTCGTCTTGCGGCCAGCATCCAAGGCCACTAACGTCGTCCCGAACCGAGCAGCAGCAACTCTGCCAGATCTTCCCCACCTCGAGGACATCTGTATAGAAGATCCGATGTACGACACCTACTGTCAGTACCGCCAGTTCCTGCTGCAACAATATTATTAGGCGTTAATACAACATTGCGGTGAGTCGTATAATATCTTGTATAATTGTTGAATCCTGTAAACTCACCGTTCTCGTTGCATCCTCTCGCGCGCGATTCTTGTCGGGACACTCCTTGTAACCGCGTCGGACGTTCTCTTCTTGACTGCATCCATAGCAATATCGGTTGTCCTAGTGCATATGACAGCCCGCGGCTGTCTCGGCACGAAAGACCACTCCTCATTTTAATCATAATATCTCAACCGTCCGTCTGTCACTGTTCTCTTTTCTCTCTCCTGGTACCTGTAACAAAAACACAGTGACGGACGTGACACGAGCACAAACACGTGCGAGAGGATGCATCCCGCAGGCTAGTCGAGCAAAAACACGTGCGAGAGGATGCATCCCGCAGGCTAGTCGAGTAAAAACACGTGCGAAAGGATGCATCCCGCAGTCTAGTCGAGCACAAACACGTGCGAGGTTTTGTGGGATGCGCATGCGCAGATTTTTTGGGATGCGCATGCGCAGGTTTTTTGGGATGCGCATGGCTAGTCGAGCAAAAACACGTGCGAGAGGATGCATCCCGCAGGCTAGCCGAGCAAAAACACGTGCGAGAGGATGCATCCCGCAGGCTAGTCGAGTAAAAACACGTGCGAGGTTTTGTGGGATGCGCATGCGCAGGTTTTGTGGGATGCGCATGCGCAGGTTTTTTGGGATGCGCATGTGCAGGTTTTTTGGGATGCGCATGGCTAGTCGAGCAAAAACACGTGCGAGAGGATGCATCCCGCAGGCTAGTCGAGTAAAAACACGTGCGAGAGGATGCATCCCGCAGTCTAGTCGAGTAAAAACACGTGCGAGGTTTTGTGGGATGCGCATACGCAGGTTTTGTGGGATGCGCATGCGCAGGTTTTTTGGGATGCGCATGCACAGGTTTTTTGGGATGCGCATGCGCGGTTTTTTTGGGATGCGCATGGCTAGTCGAGCAAAAACACGTGCGAGAGGATGCATCCCGCAGGGTAGTCGAGTAAAAACACGTGCGAGAGGATGCATCCCGCAGGCTAGTCGAGTAAAAACACGTGCGAGAGGATGCATCCCGCAGGCTAGTCGAGCAAAAACACGTGCGAGAGGATGCATCCCGCAGGCTGGTCGAGTAAAAACACGTGCGAGAGGATGCATCCCGCAGGCTAGTCGAGTAAAAACACGTGCGAGGTTTTGTGGGATGCGCATGCGCAGGTTTTGTGGGATGCGCATGCGCAGGTTTTTTGGGATGCGCATGTGCAGGATTTTTGGGATGCGCATGGCTAGTCGAGCAAAAACACGTGCGAGAGGATGCATCCCGCAGGCTAGTCGAGTAAAAACACGTGCGAGAGGATGCATCCCGCAGTCTAGTCGAGTAAAAACACGTGCGAGGTTTTGTGGGATGCGCATACGCAGGTTTTGTGGGATGCGCATGCGCAGGTTTTTTGGGATGCGCATGCACAGGTTTTTTGGGATGCGCATGCGCAGGTTTTTTGGGATGCGCATGGCTAGTCGAGCAAAAACACGTGCGAGAGGATGCATCCCGCAGGGTAGTCGAGTAAAAACACGTGCGAGAGGATGCATCCCGCAGGCTAGTCGAGTAAAAACACGTGCGAGAGGATGCATCCCGCAGGCTAGTCGAGCAAAAACACGTGCGAGAGGATGCATCCCGCAGGCTAGTCGAGTAAAAACACGTGCGAGAGGATGCATCCCGCAGGCTAGTCGAGTAAAAACACGTGCGAGGTTTTGTGGGATGCGCATGCGCAGGTTTTGTGGGATGCGCATGCGCAGGTTTTTTGGGATGCGCATGTGCAGGATTTTTGGGATGCGCATGGCTAGTCGAGCAAAAACACGTGCGAGAGGATGCATCCCGCAGGCTAGTCGAGTAAAAACACGTGCGAGAGGATGCATCCCGCAGGCTAGTCGAGTAAAAACACGTGCGAGGTTTTGTGGGATGCGCATGCGCAGGTTTTGTGGGATGCGCATGGCTAGTCGAGCAAAAACACGTGCGAGAGGATGCATCCCGCAGGCTAGTCGAGTAAAAACACGTGCGAAAGGATGCATCCCGCAGGCTAGTCGAGCACAAACACGTGCGAGGTTTTGTGGGATGCGCATACGCAGGTTTTGTGGGATGCGCATGCGCAGGTTTTTTGGGATGCGCATGGCTAGTCGAGCAAAAACACGTGCGAGAGGATGTATCCCGCATGGCTAGTCGAGCAAAAACACGTGCGAGAGGATGCATCCCGTAGGCTAGTCGAGTAAAAACACGTGCGAGAGGATGCATCCCGCAGGCTAGTCGAGTAAAAACACGTGCGAGGTTTTGTGGGATGCGCATACGCAGGTTTTTTGGGATGCGCATGCGCAGGTTTTTTGGGATGCGCATGCGCAGGTTTTTTGGGATGCGCATGCGCAGGTTTTTTGGGATGCGCATGGCTAGTCGAGCAAAAACACGTGCAAGAGGATGCATCCCGCAGGGTAGTCGAGTAAAAACACGTGCGAGAGGATGCATCCCGCAGGCTAGTCGAGCAAAAACATGTGCGAGAGGATGCATCCCGCAGTCTAGTCGAGTAAAAACACGTGCGAGAGGATGCATCCCGCAGGCTAGTCGGGTAAAAACACGGGCGAGGTTTTGTGGGATGCGCATGCGCAGGTTTTGTGGGATGCGCATGCGCAGGTTTTTTGGGATGCGCATGTGCAGGTTTTTTGGGATGCGCATGGCTAGTCGAGCAAAAACACGTGCGAGAGGATGCATCCCGCAGGCTAGTCGAGTAAAAACACGTGCGAGAGGATGCATCCCGCAGGCTAGTCGAGTAAAAACACGTGCGAAAGGATGCATCCCGCAGGCTAGTCGAGCACAAACACGTGCGAGGTTTTGTGGGATGCGCATACGCAGGTTTTGTGGGATGCGCATGCGCAGGTTTTTTGGGATGCGCATGGCTAGTCGAGCAAAAACACGTGCGAGAGGATGTATCCCGCATGGCTAGTCGAGCAAAAACACGTGCGAGAGGATGCATCCCGTAGGCTAGTCGAGTAAAAACACGTGCGAGAGGATGCATCCCGCAGGCTAGTCGAGTAAAAACACGTGCGAGGTTTTGTGGGATGCGCATACGCAGGTTTTTTGGGATGCGCATGCGCAGGTTTTTTGGGATGCGCATGCGCAGGTTTTTTGGGATGCGCATGGCTAGTCGAGCAAAAACACGTGCGAGAGGATGCATCCCGCAGGGTAGTCGAGTAAAAACACGTGCGAGAGGATGCATCCCGCAGGCTAGTCGAGCAAAAACATGTGCGAGAGGATGCATCCCGCAGTCTAGTCGAGTAAAAACACGTGCGAGAGGATGCATCCCGCAGGCTAGTCGAGCAAAAACACGTGCGAGAGGATGCATCCCGCAGGCTAGTCGAGTAAAAACACGTGCGAGAGGATGCATCCCGCAGGCTAGTCGAGTAAAAACACGTGCGAGGTTTTGTGGGATGCGCATGCGCAGGTTTTGTGGGATGCGCATGGCTAGTCGAGCAAAAACACGTGCGAGAGGATGCATCCCGCAGGCTAGTCGAGTAAAAACACGTGCGAAAGGATGCATCCCGCAGGCTAGTCGAGCACAAACACGTGCGAGGTTTTGTGGGATGCGCATACGCAGGTTTTGTGGGATGCGCATGCGCAGGTTTTTTGGGATGCGCATGGCTAGTCGAGCAAAAACACGTGCGAGAGGATGTATCCCGCATGGCTAGTCGAGCAAAAACACGTGCGAGAGGATGCATCCCGTAGGCTAGTCGAGTAAAAACACGTGCGAGAGGATGCATCCCGCAGGCTAGTCGAGTAAAAACACGTGCGAGGTTTTGTGGGATGCGCATACGCAGGTTTTTTGGGATGCGCATGCGCATGTTTTTTGGGATGCGCATGCGCAGGTTTTTTGGGATGCGCATGGCTAGTCGAGCAAAAACACGTGCGAGAGGATGCATCCCGCAGGGTAGTCGAGTAAAAACACGTGCGAGAGGATGCATCCCGCAGGCTAGTCGAGCAAAAACATGTGCGAGAGGATGCATCCCGCAGTCTAGTCGAGTAAAAACACGTGCGAGAGGATGCATCCCGCAGGCTAGTCGAGTAAAAACACGGGCGAGGTTTTGTGGGATGCGCATGCGCAGGTTTTGTGGGATGCGCATGCGCAGGTTTTTTGGGATGCGCATGTGCAGGTTTTTTGGGATGCGCATGGCTAGTCGAGCAAAAACACGTGCGAGAGGATGCATCCCGCAGGCTAGTCGAGTAAAAACACGTGCGAGAGGATGCATCCCGCAGGCTAGTCGAGTAAAAACACGTGCGAGGTTTTGTGGGATGCGCATGCGCAGGTTTTGTGGGATGCGCATGCGCAGGTTTTTTGGGATGCGCATGCGCAGGTTTTTTGGGATGCGCATGCGCAGGTTTTTTGGGATGCGCATGGCTAGTCGAGCAAAAACACGTGCGAGAGGATGCATCCCGCAGGCTAGTCGAGCAAAAACACGTGCGAGAGGATGCATCCCGCAGGCTAGTCGAGTAAAAACACGTGCGAAAGGATGCATCCCGCAGTCTAGTCGAGCACAAACACGTGCGAGGTTTTGTGGGATGCGCATGCGCAGGTTTTTTGGGATGCGCATGCGCAGGTTTTTTGGGATGCGCATGGCTAGTCGAGCAAAAACACGTGCGAGAGGATGCATCCCGCAGGCTAGTCGAGTAAAAACACGTGCGAAAGGATGCATCCCGCAGGCTAGTCGAGCACAAACACGTGCGAGGTTTTGTGGGATGCGCATGCGCAGGTTTTGTGGGATGCGCATGCGCAGATTTTTTGGGATGCGCATGCGCAGGTTTTTTGGGATGCGCATGGCTAGTCGAGCAAAAACACGTGCGAGAGGATGCATCCCGCAGGCTAGTCGAGTAAAAACACGTGCGAGGTTTTGTGGGATGCGCATACGCAGGTTTTGTGGGATGCGCATGGCTAGTCGAGCAAAAACACGTGCGAGAGGATGCATCCCGCAGGGTAGTCGAGTAAAAACACGTGCGAGAGGATGCATCCCGCAGGCTAGTCGAGCAAAAACATGTGCGAGAGGATGCATCCCGCAGGCTAGTCGAGTAAAAACACGTGCGAGAGGATGCATCCCGCAGGCTAGTCGAGTAAAAACACGTGCGAGGTTTTGTGGGATGCGCATGCGCAGGTTTTGTGGGATGCGCATGCGCAGGTTTTTTGGGATGCGCATGTGCAGGTTTTTTGGGATGCGCATGGCTAGTCGAGCAAAAACACGTGGGAGAGGATGCATCCCGCAGGCTAGTCGAGTAAAAACACGTGCGAGAGGATGCATCCCGCAGGCTAGTCGAGTAAAAACACGTGCGAGAGGATGCATCCCGCAGGCTAGTCGAGTAAAATCACGTGCGAGACGATGCATCCCGCAGGCTAGTCGAGTAAAAACACGTGCGAGAGGATGCATCCCGCAGGCTAGTCGAGCAAAAACGCGTGCGAGAGGATGCATCCCGCAGGCTAGTCGAGCAAAAACATGTGCGAGAGGATGCATCCCGCAGGCTAGTCGAGCAAAAACACGTGCGGGAGGTTGCATCCCGCAGGCTAGTCGAGTAAAAACACGTGCGAGAGGATGCATCCCGCAGGCTAGTCGAGTAAAAACACGTGCGAGGTTTTGTGGGATGCGCATAAGCAGGTTTTGTGGGATGCGCATGCGCAGGTTTTTTGGGATGCGCATGGCTAGTCGAGCAAAAACACGTGCGAGAGGATGCATCCCGCAGGCTAGTCGAGTAAAAACACGTGCGAGACGATGCATCCCGCAGCCCAGTCGAGTAAAAACACGTGCGAGAGGATGCATCCCGCAGGCTAGTCGAGTAAAAACACGTGCGAGAGGATGCATCCCGCAGGCTAGTCGAGTAAAAACACGTGCGAGAGGATGCATCCCGCAGGCTAGTCGAGTAAAAACACGTGCGAGGTTTTGTGGGATGCGCATGCGCAGGTTTTGTGGGATGCTCATGCGCAGGTTTTTTGGTATGCCCATGGCTAGTCGAGCAAAAACACGTGCGAGAGGATGCATCCCGCAGGTTAGCCGAGCAAAAACACGTGCGAGAGGATGCATTCCGCAGGCTAGTCGAGTAAAAACACGTGCGAAAGGATGCATCCCGCAGGCGAGTCGAGCACAAACACGTGCGAGGTTTTGTGGGATGCGCATGCGCAGATTTTTTGGGATGCGCATGCGCAGGTTTTTTGGGATGCGCATGGCTAGTCGAGCAAAAACACGTGCGAGAGGATGCATCCCGCAGGCTAGTCGAGTAAAAACACGTGCGAGACGATGCATCCCGCAGGCTAGTCGAGTAAAAACACGTGCGAGAGGATGCATCCCGCAGGCTAGTCGAGTAAAAACACGTGCGAGGTTTTGTGGGATGCGCATGCGCAGGTTTTGTGGGATGCGCATGCGCAGGTTTTTTGGGATGCGCATGTGCAGGTTTTTTGGGATGCGCATGGCTAGTCGAGCAAAAACACGTGCGAGAGGATGCATCCCGCAGGCTAGTCGAGTAAAAACACGTGCGAGGTTTTGTGGGATGCGCATACGCAGGTTTTTTGGGATGCGCATGCGCAGGTTTTTTGGGATGCGCATGCGCAGGTTTTTTGGGATGCGCATGCGCAGGTTTTTTGGGATGCGCATGTGCAGGTTTTTTGGGATGCGCATGGCTAGTCGAGCAAAAACACGTGCGAGAGGATGCATCCCGCAGGCTAGTCGAGTAAAAACACGTGCGAGGTTTTGTGGGATGCGCATGCGCAGGTTTTGTGGGATGCGCATGCGCAGGTTTTTTGGGATGCGCATGTGCAGGTTTTTTGGGATGCGCATGGCTAGTCGAGCAAAAACACGTGGGAGAGGATGCATCCCGCAGGCTAGTCGAGTAAAAACACGTGCGAGAGGATGCATCCCGCAGGCTAGTCGAGTAAAAACACGTGCGAGAGGATGCATCCCGCAGGCTAGTCGAGTAAAATCACGTGCGAGACGATGCATCCCGCAGGCTAGTCGAGTAAAAACACGTGCGAGAGGATGCATCCCGCAGGCTAGTCGAGCAAAAACGCGTGCGAGAGGATGCATCCCGCAGGCTAGTCGAGCAAAAACATGTGCGAGAGGATGCATCCCGCAGGCTAGTCGAGCAAAAACACGTGCGAGAGGTTGCATCCCGCAGGCTAGTCGAGTAAAAACACGTGCGAGAGGATGCATCCCGCAGGCTAGTCGAGTAAAAACACGTGCGAGGTTTTGTGGGATGCGCATAAGCAGGTTTTGTGGGATGCGCATGCGCAGGTTTTTTGGGATGCGCATGGCTAGTCGAGCAAAAACACGTGCGAGAGGATGCATCCCGCAGGCTAGTCGAGTAAAAACACGTGCGAGACGATGCATCCCGCAGCCCAGTCGAGTAAAAACACGTGCGAGAGGATGCATCCCGCAGGCTAGTCGAGTAAAAACACGTGCGAGAGGATGCATCCCGCAGGCTAGTCGAGTAAAAACACGTGCGAGAGGATGCATCCCGCAGGCTAGTCGAGTAAAAACACGTGCGAGGTTTTGTGGGATGCGCATGCGCAGGTTTTGTGGGATGCTCATGCGCAGGTTTTTTGGTATGCCCATGGCTAGTCGAGCAAAAACACGTGCGAGAGGATGCATCCCGCAGGTTAGCCGAGCAAAAACACGTGCGAGAGGATGCATTCCGCAGGCTAGTCGAGTAAAAACACGTGCGAAAGGATGCATCCCGCAGGCGAGTCGAGCACAAACACGTGCGAGGTTTTGTGGGATGCGCATGCGCAGATTTTTTGGGATGCGCATGCGCAGGTTTTTTGGGATGCGCATGGCTAGTCGAGCAAAAACACGTGCGAGAGGATGCATCCCGCAGGCTAGTCGAGTAAAAACACGTGCGAGACGATGCATCCCGCAGGCTAGTCGAGTAAAAACACGTGCGAGAGGATGCATCCCGCAGGCTAGTCGAGTAAAAACACGTGCGAGGTTTTGTGGGATGCGCATACGCAGGTTTTTTGGGATGCGCATGCGCAGGTTTTTTGGGATGCGCATGCGCAGGTTTTTTGGGATGCGCATGGCTAGTCGAGCAAAAACACGTGCGAGAGGATGCATCCCGCAGGCTAGTCGAGTAAAAACACGTGCGAGAGGATGCATCCCGCAGGCTAGTCGAGCAAAAACATGTGCGAGAGGATGCATCCCGCAGGCTAGTCGAGTAAAAACACGTGCGAGAGGATGCATCCCGCAGGCTAGTCGAGTAAAAACACGGGCGAGGTTTTGTGGGATGCGCATGCGCAGGTTTTGTGGGATGCGCATGCGCAGGTTTTTTGGGATGCGCATTTGCAGGTTTTTTGGGATGCGCATGGCTAGTCGAGCAAAAACACGTGCGAGAGGATGCATCCCGCATGGCTAGTCGAGCAAAAACACGTGCGAGAGGATGCATCCCGTATGCTAGTCGAGTAAAAACACGTGCGAGAGGATGCATCCCGCAGGCTAGTCGAGTAAAAACACGTGCGAGGTTTTGTGGGATGCGCATGCGCAGGTTTTGTGGGATGCGCATGCGCAGGTTTTTTGGGATGCGCATGTGCAGGTTTTTTGGGATGCGCATGGCTAGTCGAGCAAAAACACGTGCGAGAGGATGCATCCCGCAGGCTAGTCGAGTAAAAACACGTGCGAGAGGATGCATCCCGCAGGCTAGTCGAGTAAAAACACGTGCGAGGTTTTGTGGGATGCGCATGCGCAGGTTTTGTGGGATGCGCATGCGCAGGTTTTTTGGGATGCGCATGCGCAGGTTTTTTGGGATGCGCATGGCTAGTCGAGCAAAAACACGTGCGAGAGGATGCATCCCGCAGGCTAGTCGAGTAAAAACACGTGCGAGACGATGCATCCCGCAGCCCAGTCGAGTAAAAACACGTGCGAGAGGATGCATCCCGCAGGCTAGTCGAGTAAAAACACGTGCGAGAGGATGCATCCCGCAGGCTAGTCGAGTAAAAACACGTGCGAGAGGATGCATCCCGCAGGCTAGTCGAGTAAAAACACGTGCGAGGTTTTGTGGGATGCGCATGCGCAGGTTTTGTGGGATGCGCATGCGTAGGTTTTTTGGTATGCCCATGGCTAGTCGAGCAAAAACACGTGCGAGAGGATGCATCCCGCAGGTTAGCCGAGCAAAAACACGTGCGAGAGGATGCATTCCGCAGGCTAGTCGAGTGTCACGTCCGTCACTGTGTTTTTGTTACAGGTACCAGGAGAGAGAAAAGAGAACAGTGACAGACGGACGGTTGAGATATGAAGATTAAAATGAGGAGTGGTCTTTCGTGCCGAGACAGCCGCGGGCTGTCATATGCACTAGGACAACCGATATTGCTATGGATGCAGTCAAGAAGAGAACGTCCGACGCGGTTACAAGAAGTGTCCCGACAAGAATCACGCGCGAGATGATGCAACGAAAACGGTGAGTTTACAGGATTCAGCAATTATACAAGACATTATACGACTCACCGCAATGCTGTATTAACGCCTAATAATATTGTTGCAGCAGGAACTGGCGGAACTGGCAGTAGGTGTCGTACATCGGATCTTCTATACAGATGTCCTCGAGGTGGGGAAGATCTGGCAGAGTTGCTGCTGCTCGGTTCGGGACGACATTAGTGGCCTTGGATGCTGGCCGCAAGACGACACGTTGATGAGTTGGCAGAGGGACGTCACTGATGATTCGGCAACGGACCTTGGGAACGATGATCGTGTCTCGGCTGTCGTCGTCGTCGGCTATGTCGATCACCTCTGGACGATCGACCGGATGCAGAACTGGCGTCGGAGCTCGCGAGAGGTCCGCGTGGTTGACCTCTTTAGGAAGGCTGCAAGGGCAACCGTATACAGAAACGTAATCGGACGCGTCACACGGAATGTGCTCGGTGGTTCCCAGAAGTTCTGTCCACTCGGTAGTGGCAATGATTTGATCGAGCACCGCTTTATTTCTCAACGCGCGTCTCAATTTAGCAAGTTGATACTTGCGTCCCGCTCGACGTGGGCGTCGCATAGGTAAGGAATAGTAATGACGGAATATTAATAAGATAATGAAAATGAACTTCCATTTGTTGTTAACCTTTTAGGTAGTTAACTCGCTTCACGTCTATAGTGGCGGCTCAGCGTTTCCACTGCGCTCTTTAGACCAATTCTAGACGTGGCACGAGAACTTCTCTATGACTCGCTTCAAATTCCTTATTGGCGGCTCAGCGTTTCCACTGCGCTCTTTAGACCAAGTCCGGATATGTCACGAGTTTAATATATTCGATGCAAGAACTGAATTGGAAGATGGTGTTGAACTAACACAAGAATAACAAGATCGAAGCACTGGTATAACAACGATATATTAAATAAGAACTGGTAAGTACACTGGTATACAATATGTAAGTAGTATTATAATAGGAGTAGTAATTGGATTAATGAATAATGGATATAGTAATATGTTGTAGGAATAATGTATGAGAATTAGGAGTTGAGTTGAGTTGAGTTAGAGTTGGAATTGGAATTGGAATTAGGAGTGAAGGATCGACACACTTCACTTTCGCGGAGCTAGACTGAACACGTCTGCTCTTGAAGTCGGAAGAAGCCGGACTGGCACGTCCGTGCGAGTCGCTCGCTTGGAGCGAACCGTTCGAGTCGCTGGCTGAAGGCGGACTGATGCAAGCGTTCGCTCTGCCTTGCCTCCTTCGGTCGGAGTGGGGATAGCTGACGCTGCAGTCTCTTTGTTCTTCAGTCGTCGGAGTGGGAGAACTGCTGACGCAGCAGCGTCTTTGCTCCCGGGGACTGCACGTGCATTTCTGCTGACACTGCAGTCTCGTGGCTGTCCTATTGCCCTCTACGAGCGTGGGACTGCTGATGCAGCAGTCTTTGGACTTCTCGACGTTTCTAGAAGCTTCTAGATGCTTCCAGAGTGATGCAATACTTTATTGCATTATGTGTCGTGGTGATGGGTTGAAACTGAGGTAAGGTGTTGATCAAGGTGAAGTTATGGTGATGGGTAGAGGCGGAGATAAGGATTAGAACAATAGAATATATGAGATCTTAATATTATGCTCTTATGTCTAGGGGACGGTGTGTGGATCTTATGTAGATCAGACCTTGTATACATAGTGTGTGTACAAGGCCAACGTCGTACATCGGACGACGTAACACCTCCCAACGCGGAAAAGGAATTTCTTACAAGGAAGAAATTTCTCGCTCAACACTCGATCACACACTCATTCATGCGACGCATCGTCCGGAGGTACTCCGCGCAGGGAGCACAGTTCTCGGCGAGTATTTCCTATATTTGTATGAAACACTGGTCGCACTGAAATGTTGTCGGTGTCGGCACGTGGGGCTGGGGCTGGTTTTATGCAACTTATTTCGCTTTGTTCATTTTGCATAATTGGGGCTTTGGGTGGGTGGGGAATCACTGGTGTCACTGTCACTTTTGTCTCAGGTGACGAGATTACGGCTTTGGCACAAACACTCTGCATCTCTAATTTGCTTGAGTATTGGTGTCTTCGTCCGAGGAAGAGGTGCTTGAGTTTTCGTCCTCTTCTTCGTCGTCCGTGAGAATTTCGCCTCTTTCTCTTCTTATTCTGGCAGTGTCTGTTGCTGCCCGATCCAGTGCGAGGAGGAAACTGCAGTGGATGCATTCCAATATTGGGGTTTCCCTCAGTATGGGTTTTGTACACGCGTCGCATGCGTTCTTCCTTTTCCTTGTAAGAACGTGCGTGTATACGATGACCCTCCTGACTACCGCAGTGAGGCTGCAGGCAAGGCATAGTTCTCTGCCATTTAGGGAGATTCTGTGTCTGCCATTGTAGCAGAATATTCCCTGGTATCTGTAGATGAAGTCTCCGGCTTTGTTCGCCGATGGTCTCGCCGGTTGTAAGTGTCCGCACATGTTGATTGTGTTTGTGGATACTGGACACGATGTGGTAGGCGGCTGGGAACAGACTGGGATTCTGGCTGTAGGAACTTCTTCGAAGTGCTGCTGTCGTTTGTTCTGTATCTTCCGGCGGTGGAAGGAGATTCTGTCGACGCTGGGTTTCGGATTTCGCTCGCTTATCGGTGTTGACCGGACGCGTGATTATCGCGGATTCTAATTTCGCGTCAGCGGAGGACTGTAATGAAATCTCCTGGGAGGGTTTCTTATCGCAAATCGCAGGAGACGCTACAATCATTGTTCGCGGGTTATTGCAAAGGTATAGTATAATACGAAAT
The DNA here is from genome assembly GCF_051020765.1 of Lasioglossum baleicum. NCBI lineage: Eukaryota > Metazoa > Arthropoda > Insecta > Hymenoptera > Halictidae > Lasioglossum > Lasioglossum baleicum. The sequence continues at coordinate 13,458 of NW_027469183.1, forward strand.
TTGTTTCTCCTTTTTGCTGACGCGTATTTTACAGACGTATAATTCCTAGATGGATGGAAATCGCTTTGCGGTGCACGGATACTTGACCGTTGAGACTGGAAGAGATCATGTCCCGGCGAAAAATCAGAGGTAGGTTTTTGAAATGAAATATAGACTCTCTTTGACTCTGATTTAGAAATTATCGCGGGATGATCTTTTATGATCGACTCGTATGCTCGGTCTATACGAGGTAGAGTTTTATGCTTTATTTTATGTAGACGTTCTGTCGTCTTTAGAGAATCAAAGGCGGGGACATTTCCTTTCAACCTAGACTCGGAATAGAAACAATCGGACTTGATACCGGAGCTTGTAGAATAAACCTTCATAGGTTTGAATTCGCGGGAGTCTTCTTTGGACTCTGGATTAAAATTGTCGGGATGGTTACCGAATACGTCGGGATGGTTACCGGAATTGAAAAGGTCGGGATGGTTACCGAATGCGTCGGGATGGTTACCGGAGTTAGAATAATGATCGGGCTGGTTACCGGAGTTAGAATAAGAATCGGGCTGGTTACCGGAGTTAGAAAGGTCGGGATGGTTACCGAATGCGTCGGGATGGTACCCGGAATTAGTAAGGTCGGGATGGTTACCGAATACGTCGGGATGGTACCCGGAATTAGAAAGGTCGGGATGGTTACCGAATGCGTCGGGATGATACCCGGAATTAGAAAAGTCGGAAGAGTACGACTCGATTTCTTCCATCTCCAATGGGGGCAATCGAAATGAAACTCTTTCCGACGAGGTGTTAAAACACCGGAGGCTCGCTTTGCCCTTACTATTGGTGACAACGCAGTCACCCAGGAATACATCCGGCGCTACATTAACACGGCGGATATATCCCTGTTTAGGTCCTTCGACGTCGACCGCTATGCACGCAACGGTACGAGGTTCGAGGACGAATTCTTCGGATTTCGGAGGAGTCTTTGTTCGTACTCGATCCTCACGCTCCACGATCCGACTTCTCGCAGTGTACTCCGATATCTCTCGAGTCTCCTTCGATTCCGGCCGGCTTTTCACGGCGTTTTTCTCTAGGGAGCACTCGATCGAATCCCGAGGAGGCATTGAAATAACCTCCGTCACCGGAGCTCTGCAAGGTCTGACCGCGGGTGCACGAGGATTTGAGGAAGACACTCGAACGTTCCTTGCCGAATGTTCCTCACGCTTGACGGCTGGAGTTTTAACGAGATCGTTGGTCATAGACGAAGGCATTGAAATAACCTCTGCTGCCAATTTATCGCGAGGCTCAGTCGTGGGCGCGCAAGGGTTCGAGAAGGGAACCCGAATGTTTCCTATCGTAATGTATTGATTCGCAAAGGAGATCTCGGCTCCTGTTCTGAAGAAGGGAGAACCGAGGATTCCGTCGATGTTAATTGGGAAGTTTTCTTCCAAGACATGAAATTCGATAGGGTTTTGACCCTCTAAGTGTATTTTAATTTGACCGAGAGTTGGAATGGATCCCTCGGTTATTCCTTGGACTTCTATAGTGTTCGTATAATCTATAGGTAGATTTGGTTCTAGACTTGACGCACGAATTAAATTGATCTCCGAACCCGTGTCCAACAAAAATTCACACTTCTTTTGTAATTGAGGGGCGGAGATTTTTACGCGCGGAATTGGTGAGTCTGCAGCAAGATTTACTGCTGAGACGAATCGTCGGACTGGTCGTTCGTCCGGATAGCTGTTTGGGTGCGGGCTGTAGTTTGAGTTGAAGATGCGGCCTCCCGCCTTGGGTTGGCTTCGGTCGGGAGGCCGGACTCGTTTCCCGACCTCCTATTATTATTAAAAGCGCGCTTACGGCACTCGTGAATATCGTGCCCGGGGACTTTGCAATAGTTGCAAAATTTGTTAGGGCTTGAGGGGCGATCTGTGCGACCATCGCGGTACGTGTTTTGGTCGCGAGGATTATTTTCCCATCGCCGTTGCGGCGTCGGGGAGCGATAAGAGTCCCGGTTTAAGTTTCTCGAGGACTGCTGAGACGAGTCCGGTCTGTTATCGCGGCGTTCTTGAGTTCGCTCTGGAATGTCACGAGGGGACTCGTACGTGGAACGCGGGCGATACGGCCGGTTATCAGAGAAGCTGACTCGTTTTTCTTCGCGGATCAGTTCTCGTCGACGAGTCTGGTCTGACTCATACTGCCTGTAAGCAGAGATGGCTGCTTCGAAAACAGTGGCAGGATTTCGCGAAGGGCAATGAAGCACTTCGGCACGCAGCTGGGGAAGGAGACCTCGTAGAAAACAATCTACTACGAAGCGATCTAGTTCTTCGTAATCAAGGCCAATATCTGTGGCATCTTGAATCGCGGTTCGAAGGTCTTTAACGCGATTGATGAAGTCTAAGATGTGCTCGTTTGGAGCTTGGAGTACACTCGCGAGATCGCCACGGTACTGGTCCACGAATTTGTATGGGCCCAGTACTGTACGTAACTTTTCGCATAGTGCAGAAATTGTGAATATGTGCTGGCCTTCTATAGCGGCATAAGCACGATCGTGGAGTTTATTGCAGAGCAATTTCGTGAGGGCACGCTCTGCAGTGGCCGGTACGGTGTCACGCGCGCGTTTGCATGTACGTATGAATTGTAGGACGGAAGACGAAGTTCCGTCGAATCTAGGGACAAGCTCGGCGGCTTGTTTTAGAGCGAAATTGCCAGTAGGTTCATACTGTGGGATTTCGCGTGGCTCTGGCGGTGAAGGTTCCCGCATATTAGAGACGTTACTAGGGCCTGGTGTAGGCGATTGTTGACGTAGGGTTTGACTCGTGATTTGGATGTTATGAAGCTCTTTTCGTATTTCGTCGAGCATATTCTTTTGGTTTTGTGCGTCTTCTTCATATTTGAGACGCAATTTGGCAATAAAATCAGTTTCTTCTTTGAGATATTGCTCTCTACGGGCGAGGTCTTGCGCATAAAGGAGTAACTCTTCCTCGGTCATTGGAGGAAGGTCTGCGTTAGGATTTGCTCGGAGATCCTTTTGAGATCGCGTGATTGGGCGAGACATTTTGAAAGATATAAATGGGATTTAAGAAATGTGAACTTCGCACTGACACGCGTCGGGGCTTGTTAATGCAAATATCGGCGACCACTTCGATGTCCTACCGACTGCGCCAAATTTGTCACGTCCGTCACTGTCACGTCCGTCACTGTGTTTTTGTTACAGGTACCAGGAGAGAGAAAAGAGAACAGTGACAGACGGACGGTTGAGATATGAAGATTAAAATGAGGAGTGGTCTTTCGTGCCGAGACAGCCGCGGGCTGTCATATGCACTAGGACAACCGATATTGCTATGGATGCAGTCAAGAAGAGAACGTCCGACGCGGTTACAAGAAGTGTCCCGACAAGAATCACGCGCGAGATGATGCAACGAGAACGGTGAGTTTACAGGATTCAGCAATTATACAAGACATTATACGACTCACCGCAATGCTGTATTAACGCCTAATAATATTGTTGCAGCAGGAACTGGCGGTACTGACAGTAGGTGTCGTACATCGGGTCTTCTATACAGATGTCCTCGAGGTGGGGAAGATCTGGCAGAGTTGCTGCTGCTCGGTTCGGGACGACATTAGTGGCCTTGGATGCTGGCCGCAAGATGACACGTTGATGAGCTGGCAGAGGAACGTCACGGATGATTCGGCAACGGACCCTGGGAACGATGATCGTGTCTCGGCTGTCGTCGTCGTCGGCTATGTTGATCACCTCTGGACAATCGACCGGATGTAGAACTGGCGTCGGAGCTCGCGAGAGGTCCGCGTGATTGACCTCTTTAGGAGGGTTGCAAGGGCAACCGTATACAGAAACGTAATCGGACGCGTCACACGGAATGTGCTCGGTGGTTCCCAGAAGTTCTGTCCACTCGGTAGTGGCAATGATTTGATCGAGCACCGCTTTATTTCTTAACGCGCGTCTCAATTTAGCAAGTTGATACTTGCGTCCCGCTCGACGTGGGCGTCGCATAGGTAAGGAATAGTAATGATGGAATATTAATAATATAATGAAAATGAACTTCCACTTGTTATTAACCTTTTTGGTAGTTAACTCGCTTCACGTCTATAGTGGCGGCTCAGCGTTTCCACTGCGCACTTTAGACCAATTCTAGACGTGGCACGAGAACTTCTCTATGACTCGCTTCAAATTCCTTATTGGCGGCTCAGCGTTTCCACTGCGCACTTTAGACCAAGTCCGGATATGTCACGAGTTTAATATATTCGATGCAAGAACTGAATTGGAAGATGGTGTTGAACTAACACAAGAATAACAAGATCGAAGGACTGGTATAACAACGATATATTAAATAAGAACTGGTAAGTACACTGGTATACAATATGTAAGTAATATTATAATAGGAGTAGTAATTGGATTAATGAATAATGGATATAGTAATATGTTGTAGGAATAATGTATGAGTTGAGTTGAGTTGAGTTAGAGTTGGAATTGGAATTGGAATTAGGAGTGAAGGATCGACACACTTCACTTTCGCGGAGCTAGACTGAACACGTCTGCTCTAGAAGTCGGAAGAAGCCGGACTGACTCTGAGGCCAGGTAGGCACGTCTGTGCGAGTCGCTGGCTGAAGGCGGACTGACGCAAGCGTCCGCTCTGCCTTGCCTCCTTCGTTCGGAGTGGGGATAGCTGACGCTGCAGTCTCTTTGTTCTTCAGTCGTCGGAGTGGGAGAACCGCTGACGCAGCAGCGTCTTCGCTCCCGGGGACTGCACGTGCATTTCTGCTGACGCTGCAGTCTCGTGGCTGTCCTATTGCCCTCTACGAGCGTGGGACTGCTGATGCAGCAGTCTTTGGACTTCTCGACGTTTCTAGAAGCTTCTAGATGCTTCCAGAGTGATGCAATATTTTATTGCATTATGTGTCGTGGTGATGGGTTGAAACTGAGGTAAGGTGTTGATCAAGGTGAAGTTATGGTGATGGGTAGAGACGGAGATAAGGATTAGAACAATAGAATAATGAAATCTTAATACTATGCTCTTATGTCTAGGGGACGGTGTGTGGATCTTATGCAGATCAGACCTTGTATACATAGTGTGTGTACAAGGCCAACGTCGTACATCGGACGACGTAACACCTCCCAACGCGGAAAAGAAATTTCTTACAAGGAAGAAATTTCTCGCTCAACACTCGATCACACACTCATTCATGCGACGCATCGTCCGGAGGTACTCCGCGCAGGGAGCACAGTTCTCGGCGAGTATTTCCTATATTTGTACGAAACACTGGTCGCACTGAAATGTTGTCGGTATCGGCACGTGGGGCTGGGGCTGGTTTTATGCAATTTATTTCGCTTTGTTCATTTTGCATAGTTGGGTTTTGGGTGGGTGGGGAATCACTGGTGTCACTGTCACTTTTGTCTTTTCTTATCTGCGTCCAGATGAGTGTCACGTTTCGCTGACGCGGGGTTTGCGTTAGATTATTCGGCGCACGCTTGAGTTTGTTTGCATCTACAATCTTAAAATGGTTCCCTACTTTAATTTTTACATTGTTTGAGTCTAGGATGTCGCAAATTTCGTGAGGACCCGTATATTGCGCATCGAATTTGCCTTTGCGGGGTTCTTTGAGTAGGAATACTTGTTCTATATCTTCCGGTGGTCGAAGGAGATTTTGCCGACGCTGGGCTTCGAATTTCGCTCGCTTATTCTCATAGGGGTATCCGTTATCGCGAGGGTATTCGGATTTACATTTCTTTCTTGCTGACGCGTATTTCGCTGTAGCGCAGAGATTAATTTTATCGTATTTGTTTCGCTTCGCATGGCAACGTGCAGATGGAAGTTGAAAGGAATCGAGTTTCTGTGGATCATCAAAGATATGATTTCGAAGTAAGTTATGAAGTTCTTTTACTTTGGAGGCTTTGATATCCTTCTCTGGTTTAGAACTGTCACTGGATTTATCGTGCAGTATAGAACAGACCTGCTTACATATGGGTCTTGAAGATCTTTGATTGTCGTAGGAATGGAGTTGGTCTTGGAATTGATCGGGCTGGTTACCGGAGTTAGAATAAGGATCGGGCTGGTTACCGGAGTTAGAATAAGAATCGGGCTGGTTACCGGAGTTAGAATAAGAATCGGGCTGGTTACCGGAGTTAGTATAAGAATCGGGCTGGTTACCGGAGTTAGTATAAGAATCGGGCTGGTTACCGGAGTTAGTATAAGAATCGGGCTGGTTACCGGAGTTAGTATAATGATCGGGCTGGTTACCGGAGTTAGCATGAGAATCGGGCTGGTTACCGGAGTTAGTATTGTCGGGATGGTTACCGAATGCGTCGGGATGATACCCGGAAGTAGAAAGGTCGGGATGGTTACCGAATACGTCGGGATGATACCCGGAATTAGAAAGGTCGGGATGGTTACCGAATACGTCGGGATGATACCCGGAATTAGAAAGGTCGGGATGGTTACCGAATGCGTCGGGATGGTACCCGGAATTGGAAAGGTCGGGATGGTTACCGAATGCGTCGGGATGGTTCCCGGAATTGGAAAGGTCGGGATGGTTACCGAATACGTCGGGGTGATACCCGGAATTAGAAAGGTCGGGATGGTTACCGAATACGTCGGGATGATACCCGGAATTAGAAAGGTCGGAAGAGTACGACTCGATTTCTTCCATCTCCAATGGGGGCAATCGAAATGAAACTCTTTCCGACGAGGTGTTAAAACACCGGAGGCTCGCTTTGCCTTTACGATTGGTGACAACGCAGTCACCCAGGAATACATCCGGCGCTACGTTAACACGGCGGATATATCCCTGTTTAGGTCCTTCGACGTCGACCGCTATGCACGCAACGGTACGAGGTTCGAGGACGAATTCTTCGGATTTCGGAGGAGTCTTTGTTCGGACTCGATCCTCACGCTCCACGATCCGACTTCTCGCAGTGTACTCCGATATCTCTCGAGTCTCCTTCGATTCCGGCCGGCTTTTCACGGCGTTTTTCTCTAGGGAGCACTCGATCGAATCCCGAGGAGGCATTGAAATAACCTCCGTCACCGGGGCTCTGCAAGGTCTGACCGCGGGTGCACGAGGATTTGAGGAAGACACTCGAACGTTCCTTGCCGAATGTTCCTCACGCTCGGCGGCTGGAGTTTTAACGAGATCGTTGGTCATAGACGAAGGCATTGAAATAACCTCTGCTGCCAATTCATCGCGAGGCTCAGCCGTGGGCGCGCAAGGGTTCGAGAAGGGAACCCGAATGTTTCCTATCATAATGTATTCATTCGCAAAGGAGATCTCGGCTCCTGTTCTGAAGAAGGGAGAACCGAGGATTCCGTCGATGTTAATTGGGAAGTTTTCTTCCAAGACATGAAATTCAATAGGGTTTTGACCCTGTAAGTGTATTTTAATTTGACCGAGAGTTGGAATGGATCCCTCGGTTATTCCTTGGACTTCTATAGTGTTCGTATGATCTATAGGTAGATTTGGTTCTAGACTTGACGCACGAATTAAATTGATCTCCGAACCCGTGTCTAACAAAAATTCACACTTCTTTTGTAATTGAGGGGCGGAGATTTTTACGCGCGGAATTGGTGAGTCTGCAGCAAGATTTACTGCTGAGACGAATCGTCGGACTGGTCGTTCGTCCGGATAGCTGTTTGGGTGCGGGCTGTAGTTTGGGTTGAAGATGCGGCCTCCCGCCTGGGGTTGGCTTCGGTCGGGAGGCCGGACTCGTTTCCCGACCTCCTATTATTATTAAAAGCGCGCTTACGGCACTCGTGAATATCGTGCCCGGGGACTTTGCAGTAGTTGCAAAATTTGTTAGAGCTTGAAGGGCGATCTGTGCGACCATCGCGGTACGTGTTTTGGTCGCGAGGATTATTTTCCCATCGCCGTTGCGGCGTCGGGGAGCGATAAGAGTCCCGGTTTAAGTTTCTCGAGGACTGCTGAGACGAGTCCGGTCTGTTATCGCGGCGTTCTTGAGTTCGCTCTGGAATGTCACGAGCGGACTCGTACGTGGAACGCGGGCGATACGGCCGGTTATCAGAGAAGCTGACTCGTTTTTCTTCGCGGATCAATTCTCGTCGACGAGTCTGGTCTGACTCATACTGCCTGTAAGCAGAGATGGCTGCTTCGAAAACAGTGGCAGGATTTCGCGAAGGGCAATGAAGCACTTCGGCACGCAGCTGAGGAAGGAGACCTCGTAGAAAACAATCTACTACGAAGCGATCTAGTTCTTCGTAATCAAGGCCAATATCTGTGGCATCTTGAATCGCGGTTCGAAGGTCTTTAACGCGATTGATGAAGTCTAGGATGTGCTCGTTTGGAGCTTGGAGTACACTCGCGAGATCGCCACGGTACTGGTCCACGAATTTGTATGGGCCCAGCACTGTACGTAACTTCTCGCATAGTGCAGAAACCGTGAATATGTGCTGGCCTTCTATAGCGGCATAAGCACGATCGTGGAGTTTATTGCAGAGCAATTTTGTGAGGGCACGCTCTGCAGTGGCCGGTACGGTGTCACGCGCGCGTTTGCATGCACGTATGAATTGTAGGACGGAAGACGAAGTTCCGTCGAATCTAGGGACAAGCTCGGCGGCTTGCTTTAGAGCGAAATTACCAGTAGGTTCATACTGTGGGATTTCGCGTGGCTCTGGCGGTGAAGGTTCCCGCATATTAGAGACGTTACTAGGGCCTGGTGTAGGCGATTGTTGACGTAGGCTTTGATTCGTGATTTGAATGTTGCGAAGCTCTTTTCGTATTTCGTCGAGCATATTCTTTTGGTTTTGTGCGTCTTCTTCATATTTGAGACGCAATTTGGCAATGAAATCTGTTTCCTCTTTGAGATATTGCTCTCTACGGGCGAGGTCTTGTGCATAAAGGAGTAACTCTTCCTCGGTCATTGGGGGAAGGTCTGCGTTAGGATCTGCTTGGAGATCCCTTTGAGATCGCGTGATTGGGCGAGACATTTTGAAAGATATGAAAGGGATTTAGAAATGTGAATTTCGCACTGACACGCGTCGGAGCTTATTAATGCAAATATCGGCGACCACTTCGATGTCCTACCGACTGCGCCAAATTTGTCACGTCCGTCACTGTGTTTTTGTTACAGGTACCAGGAGAGAGAAAAGAGAACAGTGACAGACGGACGGTTGAGATATGAAGATTAAAATGAGGAGTGGTCTTTCGTGCCGAGACAGCCGCGGGCTGTCATATGCACTAGGACAACCGATATTGCTATGGATGCAGTCAAGAAGAGAACGTCCGACGCGGTTACAAGAAGTGTCCCGACAAGAATCACGCGCGAGATGATGCAACGAGAACGGTGAGTTTACAGGATTCAGCAATTATACAAGACATTATACGACTCACCGCAATGCTGTATTAACGCCTAATAATATTGTTGCAGCAGGAACTGGCGGTACTGACAGTAGGTGTCGTACATCGGGTCTTCTATACAGATGTCCTCGAGGTGGGGAAGATCTGGCAGAGTTGCTGCTGCTCGGTTCGGGACGACATTAGTGGCCTTGGATGCTGGCCGCAAGATGACACGTTGATGAGCTGGCAGAGGAACGTCACGGATGATTCGGCAACGGACCCTGGGAACGATGATCGTGTCTCGGCTGTCGTCGTCGTCGGCTATGTTGATCACCTCTGGACAATCGACCGGATGTAGAACTGGCGTCGGAGCTCGCGAGAGGTCCGCGTGATTGACCTCTTTAGGAGGGTTGCAAGGGCAACCGTATACAGAAACGTAATCGGACGCGTCACACGGAATGTGCTCGGTGGTTCCCAGAAGTTCTGTCCACTCGGTAGTGGCAATGATTTGATCGAGCACCGCTTTATTTCTTAACGCGCGTCTCAATTTAGCAAGTTGATACTTGCGTCCCGCTCGACGTGGGCGTCGCATAGGTAAGGAATAGTAATGATGGAATATTAATAATATAATGAAAATGAACTTCCACTTGTTATTAACCTTTTTGGTAGTTAACTCGCTTCACGTCTATAGTGGCGGCTCAGCGTTTCCACTGCGCACTTTAGACCAATTCTAGACGTGGCACGAGAACTTCTCTATGACTCGCTTCAAATTCCTTATTGGCGGCTCAGCGTTTCCACTGCGCACTTTAGACCAAGTCCGGATATGTCACGAGTTTAATATATTCGATGCAAGAACTGAATTGGAAGATGGTGTTGAACTAACACAAGAATAACAAGATCGAAGGACTGGTATAACAACGATATATTAAATAAGAACTGGTAAGTACACTGGTATACAATATGTAAGTAATATTATAATAGGAGTAGTAATTGGATTAATGAATAATGGATATAGTAATATGTTGTAGGAATAATGTATGAGTTGAGTTGAGTTGAGTTAGAGTTGGAATTGGAATTGGAATTAGGAGTGAAGGATCGACACACTTCACTTTCGCGGAGCTAGACTGAACACGTCTGCTCTAGAAGTCGGAAGAAGCCGGACTGACTCTGAGGCCAGGTAGGCACGTCTGTGCGAGTCGCTGGCTGAAGGCGGACTGATGCAAGCGTTCGCTCTGCCTTGCCTCCTTCGGTCGGAGTGGGGATAGCTGACGCTGCAGTCTCTTTGTTCTTCAGTCGTCGGAGTGGGAGAACTGCTGACGCAGCAGCGTCTTTGCTCCCGGGGACTGCACGTGCATTTCTGCTGACACTGCAGTCTCGTGGCTGTCCTATTGCCCTCTACGAGCGTGGGACTGCTGATGCAGCAGTCTTTGGACTTCTCGACGTTTCTAGAAGCTTCTAGATGCTTCCAGAGTGATGCAATACTTTATTGCATTATGTGTCGTGGTGATGGGTTGAAACTGAGGTAAGGTGTTGATCAAGGTGAAGTTATGGTGATGGGTAGAGGCGGAGATAAGGATTAGAACAATAGAATATATGAGATCTTAATATTATGCTCTTATGTCTAGGGGACGGTGTGTGGATCTTATGTAGATCAGACCTTGTATACATAGTGTGTGTACAAGGCCAACGTCGTACATCGGACGACGTAACACGAGTAAAAACACGTGCGAAAGGATGCATCCCGCAGGCTAGTCGAGCACAAACACGTGCGAGGTTTTGTGGGATGCGCATGCGCAGATTTTTTGGGATGCGCATGCGCAGGTTTTTTGGGATGCGCATGGCTAGTCGAGCAAAAACACGTGCGAGAGGATGCATCCCGCAGGCTAGTCGAGTAAAAACACGTGCGAGACGATGCATCCCGCAGGCTAGTCGAGTAAAAACACGTGCGAGAGGATGCATCCCGCAGGCTAGTCGAGTAAAAACACGTGCGAGGTTTTGTGGGATGCGCATGCGCAGGTTTTGTGGGATGCGCATGCGCAGGTTTTTTGGGATGCGCATGCGCAGGTTTTTTGGGATGCGCATGGCTAGTCGAGCAAAAACACGTGCGAGAGGATGCATCCCGCAGGCTAGTCGAGCAAAAACACGTGCGAGAGGATGCATCCCGCAGGCTAGTCGAGTAAAAACACGTGCGAAAGGATGCATCCCGCAGTCTAGTCGAGCACAAACACGTGCGAGGTTTTGTGGGATGCGCATGCGCAGGTTTTGTGGAAGCGCATGCGCAGATTTTTTGGGATGCGCATGCGCATGTTTTTTGGGATGCGCATGGCTAGTCGAGCAAAAACACGTGCGAGAGGATGCATCCCGCAGGCTAGTCGAGTAAAAACACGTGCGAAAGGATGCATCCCGCATGGCTAGTCGAGCAAAAACACGTGCGAGAGGATGCATCCCGTAGGCTAGTCGAGTAAAAACACGTGCGAGAGGATGCATCCCGCAGGCTAGTCGAGTAAAAACACGTGCGAGGTTTTGTGGGATGCGCATACGCAGGTTTTTTGGGATGCGCATGCGCAGGTTTTTTGGGATGCGCATGCGCAGGTTTTTTGGGATGCGCATGGCTAGTCGAGCAAAAACACGTGCGAGAGGATGCATCCCGCAGTCTAGTCGAGCACAAACACGTGCGAGGTTTTGTGGGATGCGCATGCGCAGGTTTTGTGGGATGCGCATGCGCAGATCTTTTGGGATGCGCATGCGCAGGTTTTTTGGGATGCGCATGGCTAGTCGAGCAAAAACACGTGCGAGAGGATGCATCCCGCAGGCTAGTCGAGTAAAAACACGTGCGAGACGATGCATCCCGCAGGCTAGTCGAGTAAAAACACGTGCGAGAGGATGCATCCCGCAGGCTAGTCGAGCAAAAACACGTGCGAGAGGATGCATCCCGCAGGCTAGTCGAGCAAAAACACGTGCGAGAGGATGCATCCCGCAGGCTAGTCGAGTAAAAACACGTGCGAAAGGATGCATCCCGCAGGCTAGTCGAGCACAAACACGTGCGAGGTTTTGTGGGATGCGCATGCGCAGGTTTTGTGGGATGCGCATGCGCAGATTTTTTGGGATGCGCATGCGCAGGTTTTTTGGGATGCGCATGGCTAGTCGAGCAAAAACACGTGCGAGAGGATGCATCCCGCAGGCTAGTCGAGTAAAAACACGTGCGAGACGATGCATCCCGCAGGCTAGTCGAGTAAAAACACGTGCGAGAGGATGCATCCCGCAGGCTAGTCGAGCAAAAACACGTGCGAGAGGATGCATCCCGCAGGCTAGTCGAGCAAAAACACGTGCGAGAGGATGCATCCCGCAGGCTAGTCGAGCAAAAACACGTGCGAGAGGATGCATCCCGCAGGCTAGTCGAGCAAAAACACGTGCGAGAGGATGCATCCCGCAGGCTAGTCGAGCAAAAACACGTGCGAGAGGATGCATCCATCAGGGTAGTCGAGTAAAAACACGTGCGAGAGGATGCATCCCGCAGGCTAGTCGAGTAAAAACACGTGCGAGAGGATGCATCCCGCAGGGTAGTCGAGCAAAAACACGTGCGAGAGGATGCATCCCGCAGGCTAGTCGAGCAAAAACACGTGCGAGAGGATGCATCCCGCAGGCTAGTCGAGTAAAAACACGTGCGAGAGGATGCATCCCGCAGGCTAGTCGAGCACAAACACGTGCGAGAGGATGCATCCCGCAGGCTAGTCGAGCAAAAACACGTGCGAGAGGATGCATCCCGCAGGCTAGTCGAGTAAAAACACGTGCGAAAGGATGCATCCCGCAGTCTAGTCGAGCACAAACACGTGCGAGGTTTTGTGGGATGCGCATGCGCAGGTTTTGTGGGATGCGCATGCGCAGATTTTTTGGGATGCGCATGCGCAGGTTTTTTGGGATGCGCATGGCTAGTCGAGCAAAAACACGTGCGAGAGGATGCATCCCGCAGGCTAGTCGAGTAAAAACACGTGCGAGACGATGCATCCCGCAGGCTAGTCGAGTAAAAACACGTGCGAGAGGATGCATCCCGCAGGCTAGTCGAGCAAAAACACGTGCGAGAGGATGCATCCCGCAGGCTAGTCGAGTAAAAACACGTGCGAGAGGATGCATCCCGCAGGCTAGTCGAGTAAAAACACGTGCGAGGTTTTGTGGGATGCGCATGTGCAGGTTTTTTGGGATGCGCATGGCTAGTCGAGCAAAAACACGTGCGAGAGAATGCATCCCGCAGGCTAGTCGAGTAAAAACACGTGCGAGACGATGCATCCCGCAGGCTAGTCGAGTAAAAACACGTGCGAGAGGATGCATCCCGCAGGCTAGTCGAGCAAAAACACGTGCGAGAGGATGCATCCCGCAGGCTAGTCGAGCAAAAACACGTGCGAGAGGATGCATCCCGCAGGCTAGTCGAGTAAAAACACGTGCGAAAGGATGCATCCCGCAGGCTAGTCGAGCACAAACACGTGCGAGGTTTTGTGGGATGCGCATGCGCAGGTTTTGTGGGATGCGCATGCGCAGATTTTTTGGGATGCGCATGCGCAGGTTTTTTGGGATGCGCATGGCTAGTCGAGCAAAAACACGTGCGAGAGGATGCATCCCGCAGGCTAGTCGAGTAAAAACACGTGCGAGACGATGCATCCCGCAGGCTAGTCGAGTAAAAACACGTGCGAGAGGATGCATCCCGCAGGCTAGTCGAGCAAAAACACGTGCGAGAGGATGCATCCCGCAGGCTAGTCGAGCAAAAACACGTGCGAGAGGATGCATCCCGCAGGCTAGTCGAGCAAAAACACGTGCGAGAGGATGCATCCCGCAGGCTAGTCGAGCAAAAACACGTGCGAGAGGATGCATCCCGCAGGCTAGTCGAGCAAAAACACGTGCGAGAGGATGCATCCATCAGGGTAGTCGAGTAAAAACACGTGCGAGAGGATGCATCCCGCAGGCTAGTCGAGTAAAAACACGTGCGAGAGGATGCATCCCGCAGGCTAGTCGAGCACAAACACGTGCGAGAGGATGCATCCCGCAGGCTAGTCGAGCAAAAACACGTGCGAGAGGATGCATCCCGCAGGCTAGTCGAGTAAAAACACGTGCGAAAGGATGCATCCCGCAGTCTAGTCGAGCACAAACACGTGCGAGGTTTTGTGGGATGCGCATGCGCAGGTTTTGTGGGATGCGCATGCGCAGATTTTTTGGGATGCGCATGCGCAGGTTTTTTGGGATGCGCATGGCTAGTCGAGCAAAAACACGTGCGAGAGGATGCATCCCGCAGGCTAGTCGAGTAAAAACACGTGCGAGACGATGCATCCCGCAGGCTAGTCGAGTAAAAACACGTGCGAGAGGATGCATCCCGCAGGCTAGTCGAGCAAAAACACGTGCGAGAGGATGCATCCCGCAGGCTAGTCGAGTAAAAACACGTGCGAGAGGATGCATCCCGCAGGCTAGTCGAGTAAAAACACGTGCGAGGTTTTGTGGGATGCGCATGTGCAGGTTTTTTGGGATGCGCATGGCTACTCGAGCAAAAACACGTGCGAGAGGATGCATCCATCAGGGTAGTCGAGTAAAAACACGTGCGAGAGGATGCATCCCGCAGGCTAGTCGAGTAAAAACACGTGCGAGAGGATGCATCCCGCAGGCTAGTCGAGCAAAAACACGTGCGAGAGGATGCATCCCGCAGGCTAGTCGAGCAAAAACACGTGCGAGAGGATGCATCCCGCAGGCTAGTCGAGTAAAAACACGTGCGAGAGGATGCATCCCGCAGGCTAGTCGAGCACAAACACGTGCGAGAGGATGCATCCCGCAGGCTAGTCGAGCAAAAACACGTGCGAGAGGATGCATCCCGCAGGCTAGTCGAGTAAAAACACGTGCGAAAGGATGCATCCCGCAGTCTAGTCGAGCACAAACACGTGCGAGGTTTTGTGGGATGCGCATGCGCAGTTTTTGTGGGATGCGCATGCGCAGATTTTTTGGGATGCGCATGCGCAGGTTTTTTGGGATGCGCATGGCTAGTCAAGCAAAAACACGTGCGAGAGTATGCATCCCGCAGGCTAGTCGAGCAAAAACACGTGCGAGAGGATGCATCCCGCAGGCTAGTCGAGTAAAAACACGTGCGAAAGGATGCATCCCGCAGGCTAGTCGAGCAAAAACACGTGCGAGAGGATGCATCCCGCAGGCTAGTCGAGTAAAAACACGTGCGAGAGGATGCATCCCGCAGGCTAGTCGAGTGTTACGTCGTCCGATGTACGACGTTGGCCTTGTACACACACTATGTATACAAGGTCTGATCTACATAAGATCCATACACCGTCCCCTAGACATAAGAGCATAATATTAAGATCTCATTATTCTATTGTTCTAATCCTTATCTCCGTCTCTACCCATCACCATAACTTCTCCTTGATCAACACCTTACCTCAGTTTCAACCCATCACCACGACACATAATGCAATAAAGTATTGCATCACTCTGGAAGCATCTAGAAGCTTCTAGAAACGTCGAGAAGTCCAAAGACTGCTGCATCAGCAGTCCCACGCTCGTAGAGGGCAATAGGACAGCCACGAGACTGCAGCGTCAGCAGAAATGCACGTGCAGTCCCCGGGAGCGAAGACGCTGCTGCGTCAGCGGTTCTCCCACTCCGACGACCGAAGAACAAAGAGACTGCAGCGTCAGCTATCCCCACTCCGAACGAAGGAGGCAAGGCAGAGCGGACGCTTGCATCAGTCCACCTCCAGACAGCGACTCGAACGGTCCGCTCCAAGCGAGCGACTCGCACGGACATGCCAGTCCGGCTTCAAGAGCAGACGTGTTCAGTCTAGCTCCGCGAAAGTGAAGTGTGTCGATCCTTCACTCCTAATTCCAATTCCAATTCCAACTCTAACTCAACTCAACTCAAGTCCTAATTCTCATACGTTATTCCTATAACATATTACAATATCCATTATTCATTAATCCAATTACTACTTCTATTATAATATTACTTACATATTGTATACCAGTGTACTTACCAGTTCTTATTTAATATATCGTTGTTATACCAGTGCTTCGATCTTGTTATTCTTGTGTTAGTTCAACACCATCTTCCAATTAAGTTCTTGCATCGAATATGTTAAACTCGTGACATATCCGGACTTGGTCTAAAGTGCGCAGTGGAAACGCTGAGCCGCCAATAAGGAATTTGAAGCGAGTCATAGAGAAGTTCTCGTGCCACGTCTAGAATTGGTCTAAAGTGCGCAGTGGAAACGCTGAGCCGCCACTATAGACGTGAAGCGAGTTAACTACCAAAAAGGTTAATAACAAGTGGAAGTTCATTTCATATATTATTATTATTAATATTCCATCATTACTATTCCTTACCCATGCGACGCCCACGTCGAGCGGGACGCAAGTATCAACTTGCTAAATTGAGACGCGCGTTGAGAAATAAAGCGGTGCTCGATCAAATCATTGCCACTACCGAGTGGACCGAACTTCTGGGAACCACCGAGCACATTCCGTGTGACGCGTCCGATTACGTTTCTGTATACGGTTGCCCTTGCAACCCTCCTAAAGAGGTCAACCACGCGGACCTCTCGCGAGCTCCGACGCCAGTTCTACATCCGGTCGATTGTCCAGAGGTGATCGACATAGCCGACGACGACGACAGCCGAGACACGATCATCGTTCCCAGGGTCCGTTGCCGAATCATCCGTGACGTTCCTCTGCCAGCTCATCAACGTGTCGTCTTGCGGCCAGCATCCAAGGCCACTAACGTCGTCCCGAACCGAGCAGCAGCAACTCTGCCAGATCTTCCCCACCTCGAGGACATCTGTATAGAAGATCCGATGTACGACACCTACTGTCAGTACCGCCAGTTCCTGCTGCAACAATATTATTAGGCGTTAATACAACATTGCGGTGAGTCGTATAATATCTTGTATAATTGTTGAATCCTGTAAACTCACCGTTCTCGTTGCATCCTCTCGCGCGCGATTCTTGTCGGGACACTCCTTGTAACCGCGTCGGACGTTCTCTTCTTGACTGCATCCATAGCAATATCGGTTGTCCTAGTGCATATGACAGCCCGCGGCTGTCTCGGCACGAAAGACCACTCCTCATTTTAATCATAATATCTCAACCGTCCGTCTGTCACTGTTCTCTTTTCTCTCTCCTGGTACCTGTAACAAAAACACAGTGACGGACGTGACACGAGCACAAACACGTGCGAGAGGATGCATCCCGCAGGCTAGTCGAGCAAAAACACGTGCGAGAGGATGCATCCCGCAGGCTAGTCGAGTAAAAACACGTGCGAAAGGATGCATCCCGCAGTCTAGTCGAGCACAAACACGTGCGAGGTTTTGTGGGATGCGCATGCGCAGATTTTTTGGGATGCGCATGCGCAGGTTTTTTGGGATGCGCATGGCTAGTCGAGCAAAAACACGTGCGAGAGGATGCATCCCGCAGGCTAGTCGAGCAAAAACACGTGCGAGAGGATGCATCCCGCAGGCTAGTCGAGTAAAAACACGTGCGAAAGGATGCATCCCGCAGGCTAGTCGAGCACAAACACGTGCGAGGTTTTGTGGGATGCGCATGCGCAGGTTTTGTGGGATGCGCATGCGCAGATTTTTTGGGATGCGCATGCGCAGGTTTTTTGGGATGCGCATGGCTAGTCGAGCAAAAACACGTGCGAGAGGATGCATCCCGCAGGCTAGTCGAGCAAAAACACGTGCGAGAGGATGCATCCCGCAGGCTAGTCGAGTAAAAACACGTGCGAAAGGATGCATCCCGCAGGCTAGTCGAGCACAAACACGTGCGAGGTTTTGTGGGATGCGCATGCGCAGGTTTTGTGGGATGCGCATGCGCAGATTTTTTGGGATGCGCATGCGCAGGTTTTTTGGGATGCGCATGGCTAGTCGAGCAAAAACACGTGCGAGAGGATGCATCCCGCAGGCTAGTCGAGTAAAAACACGTGCGAGACGATGCATCCCGCAGGCTAGTCGAGTAAAAACACGTGCGAGAGGATGCATCCCGCAGGCTAGTCGAGCAAAAACACGTGCGAGAGGATGTATCCCGCAGGCTAGTCGAGCAAAAACACGTGCGAGAGGATGCATCCCGCAGGCTAGTCGAGTAAAAACACGTGCGAAAGGATGCATCCCGCAGGCTAGTCGAGCACATGTTACGTCGTCCGATGTACGACGTTGGCCTTGTACACACACTATGTATACAAGGTCTGATCTGCATAAGATCCACACACCGTCCCCTAGACATAAGAGCATAGTATTAAGATCTCATTATTCTATTGTTCTAATCCTTATCTCCGTCTCTACCCATCACCATAACTTCACCTTGATCAACACCTTACCTCAGTTTCAACCCATCACCACGACACATAATGCAATAAAGTATTGCATCACTCTGGAAGCATCTAGAAGCTTCTAGAAACGTCGAGAAGTCCAAAGACTGCTGCATCAGCAGTCCCACGCTCGTAGAGGGCAATAGGACAGCCACGAGACTGCAGCGTCAGCAGAAATGCACGTGCAGTCCCCGGGAGCAAAGACGCTGCTGCGTCAGCGGTTCTCCCACTCCGACGACTGAAGAACAAAGAGACTGCAGCGTCAGCTATCCCCACTCCGAACGAAGGAGGCAAGGCAGAGCGGACGCTTGCATCAGTCCGCCTCCAGACAGCGACTCGAACGGTCCGCTCGAAGCGAGCGACTCGCACGGACGTGCCAGTCCGGCTTCTTCCGACTTCAAGAGCAGACGTGTTCAGTCTAGCTCCGCGAAAGTGAAGTGTGTCGATCCTTCACTCCTAATTCCAATTCCAATTCCAACTCTAACTCAACTCAACTCAACTCCTAATTCTCATACATTATTCCTACAACATATTACTATATCCATTATTCATTAATCCAATTACTACTCCTATTATAATACTACTTACATATTGTATACCAGTGTACTTACCAGTTCTTATTTAATATATCGTTGTTATACCAGTGCTTCGATCTTGTTATTCTTGTGTTAGTTCAACACCATCTTCCAATTCAGTTCTTGCATCGAATATATTAAACTCGTGACATATCCGGACTTGGTCTAAAGTGCGCAGTGGAAACGCTGAGCCGCCAATAAGGAATTTGAAGCGAGTCATAGAGAAGTTCTCGTGCCACGTCTAGAATTGGTCTAAAGTGCGCAGTGGAAACGCTGAGCCGCCACTATAGACGTGAAGCGAGTTAACTACCAAAAAGGTTAATAACAAGTGGAAGTTCATTTTCATTATATTATTAATATTCCATCATTACTATTCCTTACCCATGCGACGCCCACGTCGAGCGGGACGCAAGTATCAACTTGCTAAATTGAGACGCGCGTTGAGAAATAAAGCGGTGCTCGATCAAATCATTGCCACTACCGAGTGGACAGAACTTCTGGGAACCACCGAGCACATTCCGTGTGACGCGTCCGATTACGTTTCTGTATACGGTTGCCCTTGCAACCCTCCTAAAGAGGTCAACCACGCGGACCTCTCGCGAGCTCCGACGCCAGTTCTGCATCCGGTCGATCGTCCTGAGGTGATCGACATAGCCGACGACGACGACAGCCGAGACACGATCATCGTCCCCAGGGTCCGTTGCCGAATCATCAGTGACGTCCCTCTGCCAACTCATCAACGTGTCGTCTTGCGGCCAGCATCCAAGGCCACTAACGTCGTCCCGAACCGAGCAGCAGCTCTGCCAGATCTTCCCCACCTCGAGGACATCTGTATAGAAGACCCGATGTACGACACCTACTGCCAGTACCGCCAGTTCCTGCTGCAACAATATTATTAGGCGTTAATACAGCATTGCGGTGAGTCGTATAATGTCTTGTATAATTGCTGAATCCTGTAAACTCACCGTTTTCGTTGCATCATCTCGCGCGTGATTCTTGTCGGACACTTCTTGTAACCGCGTCGGACGTTCTCTCCTTGACTGCATCTATAGCAATATCGGTTGTCCTAGTGCATATGACAGCCCGCGGCTGTCTCGGCACGAAAGACCACTCCTCATTTTAATCATAATATCTCAACCGTCCGTCTGTCACTGTTCTCTTTTCTCTCTCCTGGTACCTGTAACAAAAACACAGTGACGGACGTGACAAATTTGGCGCAGTCGGTAGGACATCGAAGTGGTCGCCGATATTTGCATTAGTAAGCCCGACGCGTGTCAGTGCGAAATTCACATTTCTAAATCCCATTCATATCTTTCAAAATGTCTCGCCCAATCACGCGATCTCAAAGGGATCTCCAAGCAGATCCTAACGCAGACCTTCCCCCAATGACCGAGGAAGAGCTACTCCTATACGCACAAGACCTCGCCCGTAGAGAGCAATATCTCAAAGAGGAAACAGATTTCATTGCCAAATTGCGTCTCAAATATGAAGAAGACGCACAAAACCAAAAGAACATGCTCGACGAAATACGAAAAGAGCTTCGCAACATCCAAATCACGAGTCAAACCCTACGTCAACAAACGCCTACACCAGGCCCTAGTAACGTCTCTAATATGCGGGAACCTTCACCGCCAGAGCCACGCGAAATCCCACAGTATGAACCTACTGGTAATTTCGCTCTAAAACAAGCCGCCGAGCTTGTCCCTAGATTCGACGGAACTTCGTCTTCCGTCCTACAATTCATACGTGCATGCAAACGCGCGCGTGACACCGTACCGGCCACTGCAGAGCGTGCCCTCACAAAATTGCTCTGCAATAAACTCCACGATCGTGCTTATGCCGCTATAGAAGGCCAGCACATATTCACAATTTCTGCACTATGCGAGAAATTACGAACAGTACTGGGCCCATACAAATTCGTTGACCAGTACCGTGGCGATCTCGCGAGTGTACTCCAGGCTCCAAACGAGCACATCTTAGACTTCATCAATCGCGTTAAAGACCTTCGAACCGCGATTCAAGATGCCACAGATATTGGCCTTGATTACGAAGAACTAGATCGCTTCGTAGTAGATTGTTTTCTACGAGGTCTCCTTCCCCAGCTGCGTGCCGAAGTGCTTCATTGCCCTTCGCGAAATCCTGCCACTGTTTTCGAAGCAGCCATCTCTGCTTACAGGCAGTATGAGTCAGACCAGACTCGTCGACGAGAACTGATCCGCGAAGAAAAACGAGTCAGCTTCTCTGATAACCGGCCGTATCGCCAGCGTTCCACGTACGAGTCCGCTCGTGACATTCCAGAGCGAACTCAAGAACGCCGCGATAACAGACCGGACTCGTCTCAGCAGTCCTCGAGAAACTCAAACCGGGACTCTTATCGCTCCCCGACGCCGCAACGGCGATGGGAAAATAATCCTCGCGACCAAAACACGTACCGCGATGGTCGCACAGATCGCCCCTCAAGCCCTAACAAATTTTGCAACTACTGCAAAGTCCCCGGGCACGATATTCACGAGTGCCGTAAGCGCGCTTTTAATAATAATAGGAGGTCGGGAAACGAGTCCGGCCTCCCGACCGAAGCCAACCCAAGGCGGGAGGCCGCATCTTCAACCCAAACTACAGCCCGCACCCAAACAGCTATCCGGACGAACGACCAGTCCGACGATTCGTCTCAGCAGTAAATCTTGCTGCAGACTCACCAATTCCGCGCGTAAAAATCTCCGCCCCTCAATTACAAAAGAAGTGTGAATTTTTGTTAGACACGGGTTCGGAGATCAATTTAATTCGTGCGTCAAGTCTAGAACCAAATCTACCTATAGATCATACGAACACTATAGAAGTCCAAGGAATAACCGAGGGATCCATTCCAACTCTCGGTCAAATTAAAATACACTTACAGGGTCAAAACCCTATCGAATTTCATGTCTTGGGAGAAAGCTTCCCAATTAACATCGACGGAATCCTCGGTTCTCCCTTCTTCAGAACAGGAGCCGAGATCTCCTTTGCGAATGAATACATCATGATAGGAAACATTCGGGTTCCCTTCTCGAACCCTTGCGCGCCCACGGCTGAGCCTCGCGATAAATTGGCAGCAGAGGTTATTTCAATGCCTTCGTCTATGACCAACGATCTCGTTAAAACTCTAGCCGCCAAGCGTGAGGAACATTCGGCAAGGAACGTTCGAGTGTCTTCCTCAAATCCTCGTGCACCCGCGGTCAGACCTTGCAGAGCCCCGGTGACGGAGGTTATTTCAATGCCTCCTCGGGATTCGATCGAGTGCTCCCTAGAGAAAAACGCCGTGAAAAGCCGGCCGGAATCGAAGGAGACTCGAGAGATATCGGAGTACACTGCGAGAAGTCGGATCGTGGAGCGTGAGGATCGGGTCCGAACAAAGACTCCTCTGAAATCCGAAGAATTCGTCCTCGAACCTCGTACCGTTGCGTGCATAGCGGTCGACGTCGATGGACCCAAACAGGGATATATCCGCCGTGTTAACGTAGCGCCGGATGTATTCCTGGGTGACTGCGTCGTCACCAATCGTAAAGGCAAAGCGAGCCTCCGGTGTTTTAACACCTCGTCGGAAAGAGTTTCATTTCGATTGCCCCCATTGGAGATGGAAGAAATCGAGTCGTACTCTTCCGACCTTTCTAATTCCGGGAACCATCCCGACGTATTCGGTAACCATCCCGACCATTCTACTTCCGGGTATCATCCCGACGTATTCGGTAACCATCCCGACCTTTCTAATTCCGGGAACCATCCCGACGTATTCGGTAACCATCCCGACCATTCTACTTCCGGGTATCATCCCGACGTATTCGGTAACCATCCCGACCTTACTAATTCCGGGAACTATCCCGACGCATTCGGTAACCATCCCGACCTTTCTAATTCCGGGTACTATCCCGACGCATTCGGTAACCATCCCGACCTTTCTAATTCCGGGAACTATCCCGACGCATTCGGTAACCATCCCGACCTTTCTAATTCCGGGTATCATCCCGACGTATTCGGTAACCATCCCGACCTTTCTAATTCCGGGTATCGTCCCGACGCATTCGGTAACCATCCCGACCTTTCTAACTCCGGTAACCAGCCCGATTCTCATACTAACTCCGGTAACCAGCCCGATTCTTATACTAACTCCGGTAACCAGCCCGATCATTATACTAACTCCGGTAACCAGCCCGATCCTTATTCTAACTCCGGTAACCAGCCCGATCAATTCCAAGACCAACTCCATTCCTACGACAATCAAAGATCTTCAAGACCCATATGTAAGCAGGTCTGTTCTATATTGCACAATAAACCCAGTGACAGTTCTAAACCAGAGAAGGATATCAAAGCCTCCAAAGTAAAAGAACTTCATAACTTACTTCGAAATCATATCTTTGATGATCCACAGAAACTCGATTCCTTTCAACTTCCATCTGCACGTTGCCATGCGAAGCGAAACGAATACGATAAAATTAATCTCTGCGCTACAGCGAAATACGCGTCAGCAAGAAAGAAATATAAATCCGAGTACCCTCGCGATAACAGATACCCCTACCAGATTAAACGAGCGAAATACGAAACCTCTGGTCAGCAAAATCTCCTTCGACCACCGGAAGATATAGAACAGGTATTCCTACTCAAAGAACCCTGCAAGGGCAAATTCGATGCGCAATATACGGGTCCTCACGAAATTTGCGACATCCTAGACTCAAACAATGTAAAAATTAAAGTAGGGAACCATTTTAAGATTGTACATGCAAACAAACTCAAGCGTGCGCCGAATAATCCAACGCAAACCCCGCGTCAGCGAAACGTGACACTCATCTGGAAGAAGATAAGGAAAGAACCCTGCCCGTTCTCAGTAGCCCCCACCTCCCTGATGAGATACAGGCAATACCAAAGTAATGACGACACTAGCAACTTGACGAAAGACCGTCAGTACGCTACGAACCGTCACGACAGCAGCATCCAAGCGGGACAACCTAACAAGATGTGCAAACAAGGCAAGATCCATAGGACATCAGACCGTAGAGCCAAGAGGTATCTACAGAACTACCTCCAAGTAATCTGTTTCACGGGAACAATCTACATAACCTCCGAGGGAAAACAATTATGCTGCACATGCAGTCTCCCTGCTAAGATAGGAAGAACGGAACGCTTCGATCACGTTAGAATGTACGGCATGTACAACACATGTGAACAATGCAAAGAGAACATCTGTGATGAAAAGCCAGTCTGGGACTGTGCTCCATGCGCTTACCAAATAGCACGTATGCGATCCAGGACAGATTTCCCTCACAGCCGTAGGCCAGTTATCGAAGAATTCAGTTTCGACTCTGAATCCAATTCCGACTCCGACACTGACTTCGACTCTGACTCCGACTCGGAAGACCTCCAAACCAGCGATAGTGACGCCACTTCAGACGAAGATGACTGGACGGTGCCATCAAAGGTACACATAGCTGCAGACATCAGGGACCACAATGCGGATCCCGACCAGGACGGAACAGCCGAACCTAACAATTAAAATATACAGTCAGTTACAGAAAAGTGCAAGTGAAAGTATTAGTGAACAAAGTGATTCCCCACCCACCCTAAACCCCGAGAAAAGACAGTCGAAAAATGAACATTGCGAATACGACTTGTCGGACATTACAAAACCAGCCCCAGCCCCACGTGCCGACACCGACAACATTTCAGTGCGACCAGTGTTTCGTACAAATATAGGAAATACTCGCCGAGAACTGTGCTCCCTGCGCGGAGTACCTCCGGACGATGCGTCGCATGAATGAGTGTGTGATCGAGTGTTGAGCGAGAAATTTCTTCCTTGTAAGAAATTTCTTTTCCGCGTTGGGAGGTGTTACGTCGTCCGATGTACGACGTTGGCCTTGTACACACACTATGTATACAAGGTCTGATCTGCATAAGATCCACACACCGTCCCCTAGACATAAGAGCATAGTATTAAGATCTCATTATTCTATTGTTCTAATCCTTATCTCCGTCTCTACCCATCACCATAACTTCACCTTGATCAACACCTTACCTCAGTTTCAACCCATCACCACGACACATAATGCAATAAAGTATTGCATCACTCTGGAAGCATCTAGAAGCTTCTAGAAACGTCGAGAAGTCCAAAGACTGCTGCATCAGCAGTCCCACGCTCGTAGAGGGCAATAGGACAGCCACGAGACTGCAGCGTCAGCAGAAATGCACGTGCAGTCCCCGGGAGCAAAGACGCTGCTGCGTCAGCGGTTCTCCCACTCCGACGACTGAAGAACAAAGAGACTGCAGCGTCAGCTATCCCCACTCCGAACGAAGGAGGCAAGGCAGAGCGGACGCTTGCATCAGTCCGCCTCCAGACAGCGACTCGAACGGTCCGCTCGAAGCGAGCGACTCGCACGGACGTGCCAGTCCGGCTTCTTCCGACTTCAAGAGCAGACGTGTTCAGTCTAGCTCCGCGAAAGTGAAGTGTGTCGATCCTTCACTCCTAATTCCAATTCCAATTCCAACTCTAACTCAACTCAACTCAACTCCTAATTCTCATACATTATTCCTACAACATATTACTATATCCATTATTCATTAATCCAATTACTACTCCTATTATAATACTACTTACATATTGTATACCAGTGTACTTACCAGTTCTTATTTAATATATCGTTGTTATACCAGTGCTTCGATCTTGTTATTCTTGTGTTAGTTCAACACCATCTTCCAATTCAGTTCTTGCATCGAATATATTAAACTCGTGACATATCCGGACTTGGTCTAAAGTGCGCAGTGGAAACGCTGAGCCGCCAATAAGGAATTTGAAGCGAGTCATAGAGAAGTTCTCGTGCCACGTCTAGAATTGGTCTAAAGTGCGCAGTGGAAACGCTGAGCCGCCACTATAGACGTGAAGCGAGTTAACTACCAAAAAGGTTAATAACAAGTGGAAGTTCATTTTCATTATATTATTAATATTCCATCATTACTATTCCTTACCCATGCGACGCCCACGTCGAGCGGGACGCAAGTATCAACTTGCTAAATTGAGACGCGCGTTGAGAAATAAAGCGGTGCTCGATCAAATCATTGCCACTACCGAGTGGACAGAACTTCTGGGAACCACCGAGCACATTCCGTGTGACGCGTCCGATTACGTTTCTGTATACGGTTGCCCTTGCAACCCTCCTAAAGAGGTCAACCACGCGGACCTCTCGCGAGCTCCGACGCCAGTTCTGCATCCGGTCGATCGTCCTGAGGTGATCGACATAGCCGACGACGACGACAGCCGAGACACGATCATCGTCCCCAGGGTCCGTTGCCGAATCATCAGTGACGTCCCTCTGCCAACTCATCAACGTGTCGTCTTGCGGCCAGCATCCAAGGCCACTAACGTCGTCCCGAACCGAGCAGCAGCTCTGCCAGATCTTCCCCACCTCGAGGACATCTGTATAGAAGACCCGATGTACGACACCTACTGCCAGTACCGCCAGTTCCTGCTGCAACAATATTATTAGGCGTTAATACAGCATTGCGGTGAGTCGTATAATGTCTTGTATAATTGCTGAATCCTGTAAACTCACCGTTTTCGTTGCATCATCTCGCGCGTGATTCTTGTCGGACACTTCTTGTAACCGCGTCGGACGTTCTCTCCTTGACTGCATCTATAGCAATATCGGTTGTCCTAGTGCATATGACAGCCCGCGGCTGTCTCGGCACGAAAGACCACTCCTCATTTTAATCATAATATCTCAACCGTCCGTCTGTCACTGTTCTCTTTTCTCTCTCCTGGTACCTGTAACAAAAACACAGTGACGGACGTGACACACAAACACGTGCGAGGTTTTGTGGGATGCGCATGCGCAGGTTTTGTGGGATGCGCATGCGCAGATTTTTTGGGATGCGCATGCGCAGGTTTTTTGGGATGCGCATGGCTAGTCGAGCAAAAACACGTGCGAGAGGATGCATCCCGCAGGCTAGTCGAGTAAAAACACGTGCGAGACGATGCATCCCGCAGGCTAGTCGAGTAAAAACACGTGCGAGAGGATGCATCCCGCAGGCTAGTCGAGCAAAAACACGTGCGAGAGGATGCATCCCGCAGGCTAGTCGAGTAAAAACACGTGCGAGAGGATGCATCCCGCAGGCTAGTCGAGTAAAAACACGTGCGAGGTTTTGTGGGATGCGCATGTGCAGGTTTTTTGGGATGCGCATGGCTAGTCGAGCAAAAACACGTGCGAGAGGATGCATCCATCAGGGTAGTCGAGTAAAAACACGTGCGAGAGGATGCATCCCGCAGGCTAGTCGAGTAAAAACACGTGCGAGAGGATGCATCCCGCAGGCTAGTCGAGCAAAAACACGTGCGAGAGGATGCATCCCGCAGGCTAGTCGAGCAAAAACACGTGCGAGAGGATGCATCCCGCAGGCTAGTCGAGTAAAAACACGTGCGAGAGGATGCATCCCGCAGGCTAGTCGAGCACAAACACGTGCGAGAGGATGCATCCCGCAGGCTAGTCGAGCAAAAACACGTGCGAGAGGATGCATCCCGCAGGCTAGTCGAGTAAAAACACGTGCGAAAGGATGCATCCCGCAGTCTAGTCGAGCACAAACACGTGCGAGGTTTTGTGGGATGCGCATGCGCAGGTTTTGTGGGATGCGCATGCGCAGATTTTTTGGGATGCGCATGCGCAGGTTTTTTGGGATGCGCATGGCTAGTCAAGCAAAAACACGTGCGAGAGGATGCATCCCGCAGGCTAGTCGAGCAAAAACACGTGCGAGAGGATGCATCCCGCAGGCTAGTCGAGTAAAAACACGTGCGAAAGGATGCATCCCGCAGGCTAGTCGAGCAAAAACACGTGCGAGAGGATGCATCCCGCAGGCTAGTCGAGTAAAAACACGTGCGAAAGGATGCATCCCGCAGGCTAGTCGAGCAAAAACACGTGCGAGAGGATGCATCCCGCAGGCTAGTCGAGCACAAACACGTGCGAGAGGATGCATCCCGCAGGCTAGTCGAGCAAAAACACGTGCGAGAGGATGCATCCCGCAGGCTAGTCGAGTAAAAACACGTGCGAAAGGATGCATCCCGCAGTCTAGTCGAGCACAAACACGTGCGAGGTTTTGTGGGATGCGCATGCGCAGGTTTTGTGGGATGCGCATGCGCAGATTTTTTGGGATGCGCATGGCTAGTCAAGCAAAAACACGTGCGAGAGGATGCATCCCGCAGGCTAGTCGAGCAAAAACACGTGCGAGAGGATGCATCCCGCAGGCTAGTCGAGTAAAAACACGTGCGAAAGGATGCATCCCGCAGGCTAGTCGAGCAAAAACACGTGCGAGAGGATGCATCCCGCAGGCTAGTCGAGTAAAAACACGTGCGAGAGGATGCATCCCGCAGGCTAGTCGAGCACAAACACGTGCGAGAGGATGCATCCCGCAGGCTAGTCGAGTAAAAACACGTGCGAAAGGATGCATCCCGCAGTCTAGTCGAGCACAAACACGTGCGAGGTTTTGTGGGATGCGCATGCGCAGGTTTTGTGGGATGCGCATGCGCAGATTTTTTGGGATGCGCATGGCTAGTCGAGCAAAAACACGTGCGAGAGGATGCATCCCGCAGGCTAGTCGAGCAAAAACACGTGCGAAAGGATGCATCCCGCAGGCTAGTCGAGCACAAACACGTGCGAGGTTTTGTGGGATGCGCATGCGCAGGTTTTGTGGGATGCGCATGCGCAGATTTTTTGGGATGCGCATGCGCAGGTTTTTTGGGATGCGCATGGCTAGTCGAGCAAAAACACGTGCGAGAGGATGCATCCCGCAGGCTAGTCGAGTAAAAACACGTGCGAGACGATGCATCCCGCAGGCTAGTCGAGTAAAAACACGTGCGAGAGGATGCATCACGCAGGCTAGTCGAGCAAAAACACGTGCGAGAGGATGCATCCCGCAGGCTAGTCGAGTAAAAACACGTGCGAGAGGATGCATCCCGCAGGCTAGTCGAGTAAAAACACGTGCGAGGTTTTGTGGGATGCGCATGTGCAGGTTTTTTGGGATGCGCATGGCTAGTCGAGCAAAAACACGTGCGAGAGGATGCATCCATCAGGGTAGTCGAGTAAAAACACGTGCGAGAGGATGCATCCCGCAGGCTAGTCGAGTAAAAACACGTGCGAGAGGATGCATCCCGCAGGCTAGTCGAGCAAAAACACGTGCGAGAGGATGCATCCCGCAGGCTAGTCGAGCAAAAACACGTGCGAGAGGATGCATCCCGCAGGCTAGTCGAGCAAAAACACGTGCGAGAGGATGCATCCCGCAGGCTAGTCGAGTAAAAACACGTGCGAGAGGATGCATCCCGCAGGCTAGTCGAGCACAAACACGTGCGAGAGGATGCATCCCGCAGGCTAGTCGAGCAAAAACACGTGCGAGAGGATGCATCCCGCAGGCTAGTCGAGTAAAAACACGTGCGAAAGGATGCATCCCGCAGTCTAGTCGAGCACAAACACGTGCGAGGTTTTGTGGGATGCGCATGCGCAGGTTTTGTGGGATGCGCATGCGCAGATTTTTTGGGATGCGCATGCGCAGGTTTTTTGGGATGCGCATGGCTAGTCGAGCAAAAACACGTGCGAGAGGATGCATCCCGCAGGCTAGTCGAGCAAAAACACGTGCGAGAGGATGCATCCCGCAGGCTAGTCGAGTAAAAACACGTGCGAAAGGATGCATCCCGCAGGCTAGTCGAGCACAAACACGTGCGAGGTTTTGTGGGATGCGCATGCGCAGGTTTTGTGGGATGCGCATGCGCAGATTTTTTGGGATGCGCATGCGCAGGTTTTTTGGGATGCGCATGGCTAGTCGAGCAAAAACACGTGCGAGAGGATGCATCCCGCAGGCTAGTCGAGTAAAAACACGTGCGAGACGATGCATCCCGCAGGCTAGTCGAGTAAAAACACGTGCGAGAGGATGCATCCCGCAGGCTAGTCGAGCAAAAACACGTGCGAGAGGATGCATCCCGCAGGCTAGTCGAGTAAAAACACGTGCGAGAGGATGCATCCCGCAGGCTAGTCGAGTAAAAACACGTGCGAGGTTTTGTGGGATGCGCATGTGCAGGTTTTTTGGGATGCGCATGGCTAGTCGAGCAAAAACACGTGCGAGAGGATGCATCCATCAGGGTAGTCGAGTAAAAACACGTGCGAGAGGATGCATCCCGCAGGCTAGTCGAGTAAAAACACGTGCGAGAGGATGCATCCCGCAGGCTAGTCGAGCAAAAACACGTGCGAGAGGATGCATCCCGCAGGCTAGTCGAGCAAAAACACGTGCGAGAGGATGCATCCCGCAGGCTAGTCGAGTAAAAACACGTGCGAGAGGATGCATCCCGCAGGCTAGTCGAGCACAAACACGTGCGAGAGGATGCATCCCGCAGGCTAGTCGAGCAAAAACACGTGCGAGAGGATGCATCCCGCAGGCTAGTCGAGTAAAAACACGTGCGAAAGGATGCATCCCGCAGTCTAGTCGAGCACAAACACGTGCGAGGTTTTGTGGGATGCGCATGCGCAGGTTTTGTGGGATGCGCATGCGCAGATTTTTTGGGATGCGCATGCGCAGGTTTTTTGGGATGCGCATGGCTAGTCAAGCAAAAACACGTGCGAGAGGATGCATCCCGCAGGCTAGTCGAGCAAAAACACGTGCGAGAGGATGCATCCCGCAGGCTAGTCGAGTAAAAACACGTGCGAAAGGATGCATCCCGCAGGCTAGTCGAGCAAAAACACGTGCGAGAGGATGCATCCCGCAGGCTAGTCGAGTAAAAACACGTGCGAAAGGATGCATCCCGCAGGCTAGTCGAGCAAAAACACGTGCGAGAGGATGCATCCCGCAGGCTAGTCGAGCACAAACACGTGCGAGAGGATGCATCCCGCAGGCTAGTCGAGCAAAAACACGTGCGAGAGGATGCATCCCGCAGGCTAGTCGAGTAAAAACACGTGCGAAAGGATGCATCCCGCAGTCTAGTCGAGCACAAACACGTGCGAGGTTTTGTGGGATGCGCATGCGCAGGTTTTGTGGGATGCGCATGCGCAGATTTTTTGGGATGCGCATGGCTAGTCAAGCAAAAACACGTGCGAGAGGATGCATCCCGCAGGCTAGTCGAGCAAAAACACGTGCGAGAGGATGCATCCCGCAGGCTAGTCGAGTAAAAACACGTGCGAAAGGATGCATCCCGCAGGCTAGTCGAGCAAAAACACGTGCGAGAGGATGCATCCCGCAGGCTAGTCGAGTAAAAACACGTGCGAGAGGATGCATCCCGCAGGCTAGTCGAGCACAAACACGTGCGAGAGGATGCATCCCGCAGGCTAGTCGAGTAAAAACACGTGCGAAAGGATGCATCCCGCAGTCTAGTCGAGCACAAACACGTGCGAGGTTTTGTGGGATGCGCATGCGCAGGTTTTGTGGGATGCGCATGCGCAGATTTTTTGGGATGCGCATGGCTAGTCGAGCAAAAACACGTGCGAGAGGATGCATCCCGCAGGCTAGTCGAGCAAAAATACGTGCGAAAGGATGCATCCCGCAGGCTAGTCGAGCACAAACACGTGCGAGGTTTTGTGGGATGCGCATGCGCAGGTTTTGTGGGATGCGCATGCGCAGATTTTTTGGGATGCGCATGCGCAGGTTTTTTGGGATGCGCATGGCTAGTCGAGCAAAAACACGTGCAAGAGGATGCATCCCGCAGGCTAGTCGAGTAAAAACACGTGCGAGACGATGCATCCCGCAGGCTAGTCGAGTAAAAACACGTGCGAGAGGATGCATCACGCAGGCTAGTCGAGCAAAAACACGTGCGAGAGGATGCATCCCGCAGGCTAGTCGAGTAAAAACACGTGCGAGAGGATGCATCCCGCAGGCTAGTCGAGTAAAAACACGTGCGAGGTTTTGTGGGATGCGCATGTGCAGGTTTTTTGGGATGCGCATGGCTAGTCGAGCAAAAACACGTGCGAGAGGATGCATCCATCAGGGTAGTCGAGTAAAAACACGTGCGAGAGGATGCATCCCGCAGGCTAGTCGAGTAAAAACACGTGCGAGAGGATGCATCCCGCAGGCTAGTCGAGCAAAAACACGTGCGAGAGGATGCATCCCGCAGGCTAGTCGAGCAAAAACACGTGCGAGAGGATGCATCCCGCAGGCTAGTCGAGCAAAAACACGTGCGAGAGGATGCATCCCGCAGGCTAGTCGAGTAAAAACACGTGCGAGAGGATGCATCCCGCAGGCTAGTCGAGCACAAACACGTGCGAGAGGATGCATCCCGCAGGCTAGTCGAGCAAAAACACGTGCGAGAGGATGCATCCCGCAGGCTAGTCGAGTAAAAACACGTGCGAAAGGATGCATCCCGCAGTCTAGTCGAGCACAAACACGTGCGAGGTTTTGTGGGATGCGCATGCGCAGGTTTTGTGGGATGCGCATGCGCAGATTTTTTGGGATGCGCATGGCTAGTCGAGCAAAAACACGTGCGAGAGGATGCATCCCGCAGGCTAGTCGAGCACAAACACGTGCGAGAGGATGCATCCCGCAGGCTAGTCGAGTAAAAACACGTGCGAAAGGATGCATCCCGCAGTCTAGTCGAGCACAAACACGTGCGAGGTTTTGTGGGATGCGCATGCGCAGGTTTTGTGGGATGCGCATGCGCAGATTTTTTGGGATGCGCATGGCTAGTCGAGCAAAAACACGTGCGAGAGGATGCATCCCGCAGGCTAGTCGAGCAAAAACACGTGCGAACGGATGCATCCCGCAGGCTAGTCGAGCACAAACACGTGCGAGGTTTTGTGGGATGCGCATGCGCAGGTTTTGTGGGATGCGCATGCGCAGATTTTTTGGGATGCGCATGCGCAGGTTTTTTGGGATGCGCATGGCTAGTCGAGCAAAAACACGTGCGAGAGGATGCATCCCGCAGGCTAGTCGAGTAAAAACACGTGCGAGACGATGCATCCCGCAGGCTAGTCGAGTAAAAACACGTGCGAGAGGATGCATCACGCAGGCTAGTCGAGCAAAAACACGTGCGAGAGGATGCATCCCGCAGGCTAGTCGAGTAAAAACACGTGCGAGAGGATGCATCCCGCAGGCTAGTCGAGTAAAAACACGTGCGAGGTTTTGTGGGATGCGCATGTGCAGGTTTTTTGGGATGCGCATGGCTAGTCGAGCAAAAACACGTGCGAGAGGATGCATCCATCAGGGTAGTCGAGTAAAAACACGTGCGAGAGGATGCATCCCGCAGGCTAGTCGAGTAAAAACACGTGCGAGAGGATGCATCCCGCAGGCTAGTCGAGCAAAAACACGTGCGAGAGGATGCATCCCGCAGGCTAGTCGAGCAAAAACACGTGCGAGAGGATGCATCCCGCAGGCTAGTCGAGTAAAAACACGTGCGAGAGGATGCATCCCGCAGGCTAGTCGAGCACAAACACGTGCGAGAGGATGCATCCCGCAGGCTAGTCGAGCAAAAACACGTGCGAGAGGATGCATCCCGCAGGCTAGTCGAGTAAAAACACGTGCGAAAGGATGCATCCCGCAGTCTAGTCGAGCACAAACACGTGCGAGGTTTTGTGGGATGCGCATGCGCAGGTTTTGTGGGATGCGCATGCGCAGATTTTTTGGGATGCGCATGCGCAGGTTTTTTGGGATGCGCATGGCTAGTCAAGCAAAAACACGTGCGAGAGGATGCATCCCGCAGGCTAGTCGAGCAAAAACACGTGCGAGAGGATGCATCCCGCAGGCTAGTCGAGCAAAAACACGTGCGAGAGGATGCATCCCGCAGGCTAGTCGAGTAAAAACACGTGCGAGAGGATGCATCCCGCAGGCTAGTCGAGCACAAACACGTGCGAGAGGATGCATCCCGCAGGCTAGTCGAGCAAAAACACGTGCGAGAGGATGCATCCCGCAGGCTAGTCGAGTAAAAACACGTGCGAAAGGATGCATCCCGCAGTCTAGTCGAGCACAAACACGTGCGAGGTTTTGTGGGATGCGCATGCGCAGGTTTTGTGGGATGCGCATGCGCAGATTTTTTGGGATGCGCATGCGCAGGTTTTTTGGGATGCGCATGGCTAGTCGAGCAAAAACACGTGCAAGAGGATGCATCCCGCAGGCTAGTCGAGTAAAAACACGTGCGAGACGATGCATCCCGCAGGCTAGTCGAGTAAAAACACGTGCGAGAGGATGCATCCCGCAGGCTAGTCGAGCAAAAACACGTGCGAGAGGATGCATCCCGCAGGCTAGTCGAGCAAAAACACGTGCGAGAGGATGCATCCCGCAGGCTAGTCGAGCAAAAACACGTGCGAGAGGATGCATCCCGCAGGCTAGTCGAGCAAAAACACGTGCGAGAGGATGCATCCCGCAGGCTAGTCGAGCAAAAACACGTGCGAGAGGATGCATCCATCAGGGTAGTCGAGTAAAAACACGTGCGAGAGGATGCATCCCGCAGGCTAGTCGAGTAAAAACACGTGCGAGAGGATGCATCCCGCAGGGTAGTCGAGCAAAAACACGTGCGAGAGGATGCATCCCGCAGGCTAGTCGAGCAAAAACACGTGCGAGAGGATGCATCCCGCAGGCTAGTCGAGTAAAAACACGTGCGAGAGGATGCATCCCGCAGGCTAGTCGAGCACAAACACGTGCGAGAGGATGCATCCCGCAGGCTAGTCGAGCAAAAACACGTGCGAGAGGATGCATCCCGCAGGCTAGTCGAGTAAAAACACGTGCGAGGTTTTGTGGGATGCGCATGTGCAGGTTTTTTGGGATGCGCATGGCTAGTCGAGCAAAAACACGTGCGAGAGGATGCATCCATCAGGGTAGTCGAGTAAAAACACGTGCGAGAGGATGCATCCCGCAGGCTAGTCGAGTAAAAACACGTGCGAGAGGATGCATCCCGCAGGCTAGTCGAGCAAAAACACGTGCGAGAGGATGCATCCCGCAGGCTAGTCGAGCAAAAACACGTGCGAGAGGATGCATCCCGCAGGCTAGTCGAGTAAAAACACGTGCGAGAGGATGCATCCCGCAGGCTAGTCGAGCAAAAACACGTGCGAGAGGATGCATCCCGCAGGCTAGTCGAGTAAAAACACGTGCGAAAGGATGCATCCCGCAGTCTAGTCGAGCACAAACACGTGCGAGGTTTTGTGGGATGCGCATGCGCAGGTTTTGTGGGATGCGCATGCGCAGATTTTTTGGGATGCGCATGCGCAGGTTTTTTGGGATGCGCATGGCTAGTCAAGCAAAAACACGTGCGAGAGGATGCATCCCGCAGGCTAGTCGAGCAAAAACACGTGCGAGAGGATGCATCCCGCAGGCTAGTCGAGTAAAAACACGTGCGAAAGGATGCATCCCGCAGGCTAGTCGAGCAAAAACACGTGCGAGAGGATGCATCCCGCAGGCTAGTCGAGTAAAAACACGTGCGAAAGGATGCATCCCGCAGGCTAGTCGAGCAAAAACACGTGCGAGAGGATGCATCCCGCAGGCTAGTCGAGCACAAACACGTGCGAGAGGATGCATCCCGCAGGCTAGTCGAGCAAAAACACGTGCGAGAGGATGCATCCCGCAGGCTAGTCGAGTAAAAACACGTGCGAAAGGATGCATCCCGCAGTCTAGTCGAGCACAAACACGTGCGAGGTTTTGTGGGATGCGCATGCGCAGGTTTTGTGGGATGCGCATGCGCAGATTTTTTGGGATGCGCATGGCTAGTCAAGCAAAAACACGTGCGAGAGGATGCATCCCGCAGGCTAGTCGAGCAAAAACACGTGCGAGAGGATGCATCCCGCAGGCTAGTCGAGTAAAAACACGTGCGAAAGGATGCATCCCGCAGGCTAGTCGAGCAAAAACACGTGCGAGAGGATGCATCCCGCAGGCTAGTCGAGTAAAAACACGTGCGAGAGGATGCATCCCGCAGGCTAGTCGAGCACAAACACGTGCGAGAGGATGCATCCCGCAGGCTAGTCGAGTAAAAACACGTGCGAAAGGATGCATCCCGCAGTCTAGTCGAGCACAAACACGTGCGAGGTTTTGTGGGATGCGCATGCGCAGGTTTTGTGGGATGCGCATGCGCAGATTTTTTGGGATGCGCATGGCTAGTCGAGCAAAAACACGTGCGAGAGGATGCATCCCGCAGGCTAGTCGAGCAAAAACACGTGCGAAAGGATGCATCCCGCAGGCTAGTCGAGCACAAACACGTGCGAGGTTTTGTGGGATGCGCATGCGCAGGTTTTGTGGGATGCGCATGCGCAGATTTTTTGGGATGCGCATGCGCAGGTTTTTTGGGATGCGCATGGCTAGTCGAGCAAAAACACGTGCGAGAGGATGCATCCCGCAGGCTAGTCGAGTAAAAACACGTGCGAGACGATGCATCCCGCAGGCTAGTCGAGTAAAAACACGTGCGAGAGGATGCATCACGCAGGCTAGTCGAGCAAAAACACGTGCGAGAGGATGCATCCCGCAGGCTAGTCGAGTAAAAACACGTGCGAGAGGATGCATCCCGCAGGCTAGTCGAGTAAAAACACGTGCGAGGTTTTGTGGGATGCGCATGTGCAGGTTTTTTGGGATGCGCATGGCTAGTCGAGCAAAAACACGTGCGAGAGGATGCATCCATCAGGGTAGTCGAGTAAAAACACGTGCGAGAGGATGCATCCCGCAGGCTAGTCGAGTAAAAACACGTGCGAGAGGATGCATCCCGCAGGCTAGTCGAGCAAAAACACGTGCGAGAGGATGCATCCCGCAGGCTAGTCGAGCAAAAACACGTGCGAGAGGATGCATCCCGCAGGCTAGTCGAGCAAAAACACGTGCGAGAGGATGCATCCCGCAGGCTAGTCGAGTAAAAACACGTGCGAGAGGATGCATCCCGCAGGCTAGTCGAGCACAAACACGTGCGAGAGGATGCATCCCGCAGGCTAGTCGAGCAAAAACACGTGCGAGAGGATGCATCCCGCAGGCTAGTCGAGTAAAAACACGTGCGAAAGGATGCATCCCGCAGTCTAGTCGAGCACAAACACGTGCGAGGTTTTGTGGGATGCGCATGCGCAGGTTTTGTGGGATGCGCATGCGCAGATTTTTTGGGATGCGCATGCGCAGGTTTTTTGGGATGCGCATGGCTAGTCGAGCAAAAACACGTGCGAGAGGATGCATCCCGCAGGCTAGTCGAGCAAAAACACGTGCGAGAGGATGCATCCCGCAGGCTAGTCGAGTAAAAACACGTGCGAAAGGATGCATCCCGCAGGCTAGTCGAGCACAAACACGTGCGAGGTTTTGTGGGATGCGCATGCGCAGGTTTTGTGGGATGCGCATGCGCAGATTTTTTGGGATGCGCATGCGCAGGTTTTTTGGGATGCGCATGGCTAGTCGAGCAAAAACACGTGCGAGAGGATGCATCCCGCAGGCTAGTCGAGTAAAAACACGTGCGAGACGATGCATCCCGCAGGCTAGTCGAGTAAAAACACGTGCGAGAGGATGCATCCCGCAGGCTAGTCGAGCAAAAACACGTGCGAGAGGATGCATCCCGCAGGCTAGTCGAGTAAAAACACGTGCGAGAGGATGCATCCCGCAGGCTAGTCGAGTAAAAACACGTGCGAGGTTTTGTGGGATGCGCATGTGCAGGTTTTTTGGGATGCGCATGGCTAGTCGAGCAAAAACACGTGCGAGAGGATGCATCCATCAGGGTAGTCGAGTAAAAACACGTGCGAGAGGATGCATCCCGCAGGCTAGTCGAGTAAAAACACGTGCGAGAGGATGCATCCCGCAGGCTAGTCGAGCAAAAACACGTGCGAGAGGATGCATCCCGCAGGCTAGTCGAGCAAAAACACGTGCGAGAGGATGCATCCCGCAGGCTAGTCGAGTAAAAACACGTGCGAGAGGATGCATCCCGCAGGCTAGTCGAGCACAAACACGTGCGAGAGGATGCATCCCGCAGGCTAGTCGAGCAAAAACACGTGCGAGAGGATGCATCCCGCAGGCTAGTCGAGTAAAAACACGTGCGAAAGGATGCATCCCGCAGGCTAGTCGAGCAAAAACACGTGCGAGAGGATGCATCCCGCAGGCTAGTCGAGCACAAACACGTGCGAGAGGATGCATCCCGCCAGGCTAGTCGAGCAAAAACACGTGCGAGAGGATGCATCCCGCAGGCTAGTCGAGTAAAAACACGTGCGAAAGGATGCATCCCGCAGTCTAGTCGAGCACAAACACGTGCGAGGTTTTGTGGGATGCGCATGCGCAGGTTTTGTGGGATGCGCATGCGCAGATTTTTTGGGATGCGCATGGCTAGTCAAGCAAAAACACGTGCGAGAGGATGCATCCCGCAGGCTAGTCGAGCAAAAACACGTGCGAGAGGATGCATCCCGCAGGCTAGTCGAGTAAAAACACGTGCGAAAGGATGCATCCCGCAGGCTAGTCGAGCAAAAACACGTGCGAGAGGATGCATCCCGCAGGCTAGTCGAGTAAAAACACGTGCGAGAGGATGCATCCCGCAGGCTAGTCGAGCACAAACACGTGCGAGAGGATGCATCCCGCAGGCTAGTCGAGTAAAAACACGTGCGAAAGGATGCATCCCGCAGTCTAGTCGAGCACAAACACGTGCGAGGTTTTGTGGGATGCGCATGCGCAGGTTTTGTGGGATGCGCATGCGCAGATTTTTTGGGATGCGCATGGCTAGTCGAGCAAAAACACGTGCGAGAGGATGCATCCCGCAGGCTAGTCGAGCAAAAACACGTGCGAAAGGATGCATCCCGCAGGCTAGTCGAGCACAAACACGTGCGAGGTTTTGTGGGATGCGCATGCGCAGGTTTTGTGGGATGCGCATGCGCAGATTTTTTGGGATGCGCATGCGCAGGTTTTTTGGGATGCGCATGGCTAGTCGAGCAAAAACACGTGCGAGAGGATGCATCCCGCAGGCTAGTCGAGTAAAAACACGTGCGAGACGATGCATCCCGCAGGCTAGTCGAGTAAAAACACGTGCGAGAGGATGCATCACGCAGGCTAGTCGAGCAAAAACACGTGCGAGAGGATGCATCCCGCAGGCTAGTCGAGTAAAAACACGTGCGAGAGGATGCATCCCGCAGGCTAGTCGAGTAAAAACACGTGCGAGGTTTTGTGGGATGCGCATGTGCAGGTTTTTTGGGATGCGCATGGCTAGTCGAGCAAAAACACGTGCGAGAGGATGCATCCATCAGGGTAGTCGAGTAAAAACACGTGCGAGAGGATGCATCCCGCAGGCTAGTCGAGTAAAAACACGTGCGAGAGGATGCATCCCGCAGGCTAGTCGAGCAAAAACACGTGCGAGAGGATGCATCCCGCAGGCTAGTCGAGCAAAAACACGTGCGAGAGGATGCATCCCGCAGGCTAGTCGAGCAAAAACACGTGCGAGAGGATGCATCCCGCAGGCTAGTCGAGTAAAAACACGTGCGAGAGGATGCATCCCGCAGGCTAGTCGAGCACAAACACGTGCGAGAGGATGCATCCCGCAGGCTAGTCGAGCAAAAACACGTGCGAGAGGATGCATCCCGCAGGCTAGTCGAGTAAAAACACGTGCGAAAGGATGCATCCCGCAGTCTAGTCGAGCACAAACACGTGCGAGGTTTTGTGGGATGCGCATGCGCAGGTTTTGTGGGATGCGCATGCGCAGATTTTTTGGGATGCGCATGGCTAGTCGAGCAAAAACACGTGCGAGAGGATGCATCCCGCAGGCTAGTCGAGCACAAACACGTGCGAGAGGATGCATCCCGCAGGCTAGTCGAGTAAAAACACGTGCGAAAGGATGCATCCCGCAGTCTAGTCGAGCACAAACACGTGCGAGGTTTTGTGGGATGCGCATGCGCAGGTTTTGTGGGATGCGCATGCGCAGATTTTTTGGGATGCGCATGGCTAGTCGAGCAAAAACACGTGCGAGAGGATGCATCCCGCAGGCTAGTCGAGCAAAAACACGTGCGAACGGATGCATCCCGCAGGCTAGTCGAGCACAAACACGTGCGAGGTTTTGTGGGATGCGCATGCGCAGGTTTTGTGGGATGCGCATGCGCAGATTTTTTGGGATGCGCATGCGCAGGTTTTTTGGGATGCGCATGGCTAGTCGAGCAAAAACACGTGCGAGAGGATGCATCCCGCAGGCTAGTCGAGTAAAAACACGTGCGAGACGATGCATCCCGCAGGCTAGTCGAGTAAAAACACGTGCGAGAGGATGCATCACGCAGGCTAGTCGAGCAAAAACACGTGCGAGAGGATGCATCCCGCAGGCTAGTCGAGTAAAAACACGTGCGAGAGGATGCATCCCGCAGGCTAGTCGAGTAAAAACACGTGCGAGGTTTTGTGGGATGCGCATGTGCAGGTTTTTTGGGATGCGCATGGCTAGTCGAGCAAAAACACGTGCGAGAGGATGCATCCATCAGGGTAGTCGAGTAAAAACACGTGCGAGAGGATGCATCCCGCAGGCTAGTCGAGTAAAAACACGTGCGAGAGGATGCATCCCGCAGGCTAGTCGAGCAAAAACACGTGCGAGAGGATGCATCCCGCAGGCTAGTCGAGCAAAAACACGTGCGAGAGGATGCATCCCGCAGGCTAGTCGAGTAAAAACACGTGCGAGAGGATGCATCCCGCAGGCTAGTCGAGCACAAACACGTGCGAGAGGATGCATCCCGCAGGCTAGTCGAGCAAAAACACGTGCGAGAGGATGCATCCCGCAGGCTAGTCGAGTAAAAACACGTGCGAAAGGATGCATCCCGCAGTCTAGTCGAGCACAAACACGTGCGAGGTTTTGTGGGATGCGCATGCGCAGGTTTTGTGGGATGCGCATGCGCAGATTTTTTGGGATGCGCATGCGCAGGTTTTTTGGGATGCGCATGGCTAGTCAAGCAAAAACACGTGCGAGAGGATGCATCCCGCAGGCTAGTCGAGCAAAAACACGTGCGAGAGGATGCATCCCGCAGGCTAGTCGAGCAAAAACACGTGCGAGAGGATGCATCCCGCAGGCTAGTCGAGTAAAAACACGTGCGAGAGGATGCATCCCGCAGGCTAGTCGAGCACAAACACGTGCGAGAGGATGCATCCCGCAGGCTAGTCGAGCAAAAACACGTGCGAGAGGATGCATCCCGCAGGCTAGTCGAGTAAAAACACGTGCGAAAGGATGCATCCCGCAGTCTAGTCGAGCACAAACACGTGCGAGGTTTTGTGGGATGCGCATGCGCAGGTTTTGTGGGATGCGCATGCGCAGGTTTTGTGGGATGCGCATGCGCAGATTTTTTGGGATGCGCATGCGCAGGTTTTTTGGGATGCGCATGGCTAGTCGAGCAAAAACACGTGCGAGAGGATGCATCCCGCAGGCTAGTCGAGTAAAAACACGTGCGAAAGGATGCATCCCGCAGGCTAGTCGAGCACAAACACGTGCGAGGTTTTGTGGGATGCGCATGCGCAGGTTTTGTGGGATGCGCATGCGCAGATTTTTTGGGATGCGCATGCGCAGGTTTTTTGGGATGCGCATGGCTAGTCGAGCAAAAACACGTGCGAGAGGATGCATCCCGCAGGCTAGTCGAGTAAAAACACGTGCGAGACGATGCATCCCGCAGGCTAGTCGAGTAAAAACACGTGCGAGAGGATGCATCCCGCAGGCTAGTCGAGCAAAAACACGTGCGAGAGGATGCATCCCGCAGGCTAGTCGAGCAAAAACACGTGCGAGAGGATGCATCCCGCAGGCTAGTCGAGCAAAAACACGTGCGAGAGGATGCATCCCGCAGGCTAGTCGAGCAAAAACACGTGCGAGAGGATGCATCCCGCAGGCTAGTCGAGCAAAAACACGTGCGAGAGGATGCATCCATCAGGGTAGTCGAGTAAAAACACGTGCGAGAGGATGCATCCCGCAGGCTAGTCGAGTAAAAACACGTGCGAGAGGATGCATCCCGCAGGGTAGTCGAGCAAAAACACGTGCGAGAGGATGCATCCCGCAGGCTAGTCGAGCAAAAACACGTGCGAGAGGATGCATCCCGCAGGCTAGTCGAGTAAAAACACGTGCGAGAGGATGCATCCCGCAGGCTAGTCGAGCACAAACACGTGCGAGAGGATGCATCCCGCAGGCTAGTCGAGCAAAAACACGTGCGAGAGGATGCATCCCGCAGTCTAGTCGAGCACAAACACGTGCGAGGTTTTGTGGGATGCGCATGCGCAGGTTTTGTGGGATGCGCATGCGCAGATTTTTTGGGATGCGCATGCGCAGGTTTTTTGGGATGCGCATGGCTAGTCAAGCAAAAACACGTGCGAGAGGATGCATCCCGCAGGCTAGTCGAGTAAAAACACGTGCGAAAGGATGCATCCCGCCGTCTAGTCGAGCACAAACACGTGCGAGGTTTTGTGGGATGCGCATGCGCAGGTTTTGTGGGATGCGCATGCGCAGATTTTTTGGGATGCGCATGCGCAGGTTTTTTGGGATGCGCATGGCTAGTCAAGCAAAAACACGTGCGAGAGGATGCATCCCGCAGGCTAGTCGAGTAAAAACACGTGCGAGAGGATGCATCCCGCAGGCTAGTCGAGCACAAACACGTGCGAGAGGATGCATCCCGCAGGCTAGTCGAGCAAAAACACGTGCGAGAGGATGCATCCCGCAGGCTAGTCGAGTAAAAACACGTGCGAAAGGATGCATCCCGCAGTCTAGTCGAGCACAAACACGTGCGAGGTTTTGTGGGATGCGCATGCGCAGGTTTTGTGGGATGCGCATGCGCAGATTTTTTGGGATGCGCATGCGCAGGTTTTTTGGGATGCGCATGGCTAGTCAAGCAAAAACACGTGCGAGAGGATGCATCCCGCAGGCTAGTCGAGCAAAAACACGTGCGAGAGGATGCATCCCGCAGGCTAGTCGAGCAAAAACACGTGCGAGAGGATGCATCCCGCAGGCTAGTCGAGTAAAAACACGTGCGAGAGGATGCATCCCGCAGGCTAGTCGAGCACAAACACGTGCGAGAGGATGCATCCCGCAGGCTAGTCGAGCAAAAACACGTGCGAGAGGATGCATCCCGCAGGCTAGTCGAGTAAAAACACGTGCGAAAGGATGCATCCCGCAGTCTAGTCGAGCACAAACACGTGCGAGGTTTTGTGGGATGCGCATGCGCAGGTTTTGTGGGATGCGCATGCGCAGATTTTTTGGGATGCGCATGCGCAGGTTTTTTGGGATGCGCATGGCTAGTCGAGCAAAAACACGTGCGAGAGGATGCATCAGTAAAAACACGTGCGAAAGGATGCATCCCGCAGCTAGTCGAGCACAACACGTGCGAGGTTTTGTGGGATGCGCATGCGCAGGTTTTGTGGGATGCGCATGCGCAGATTTTTTGGGATGCGCATGCGCAGGTTTTTTGGGATGCGC
The DNA here is from genome assembly GCF_051020765.1 of Lasioglossum baleicum. NCBI lineage: Eukaryota > Metazoa > Arthropoda > Insecta > Hymenoptera > Halictidae > Lasioglossum > Lasioglossum baleicum. The sequence goes on from NW_027469183.1 coordinate 56,962, forward strand.
ATGGCTAGTCGAGCAAAAACACCGTGCGAGAGGATGCATCCCGCAGGCTAGTCGAGTAAAAACACGTGCGAGACGATGCATCCCGCAGGCTAGTCGAGTAAAAACACGTGCGAGAGGATGCATCCCGCAGGCTAGTCGAGCAAAAACACGTGCGAGAGGATGCATCCCGCCGGCTAGTCGAGCAAAAACACGTGCGAGAGGATGCATCCCGCAGGCTAGTCGAGCAAAAACACGTGCGAGAGGGATGCATCCCGCAGGCTAGTCGAGCAAAAACACGTGCGAAAGGATGCATCCCGCAGTCTAGTCGAGCACAAACACGTGCGAGGTTTTGTGGGATGCGCATGGCGCAGGTTTTGTGGGATGCGCATGCGCAGATTTTTTGGGATGCGCATGCGCAGGTTTTTTGGGATGCGCATGGCTAGTCGAGCAAAAACACGTGCGAGAGATGCATCCCGCAGGCTAGTCGAGCAAAAACACGTGCGAGAGGATGCATCCCGCAGGCTTAGTCGAGTAAAAACACGTGCGAAAGGATGCATCCCGCAGGCTAGTCGAGCACAAAACACGTGCGAGGTTTTGTGGGATGCGCATGCGCAGGTTTTGTGGGATGCGCATGCGCAGATTTTTTGGGATGCGCATGCGCAGGTTTTTTGGGGATGCGCATGGCTAGTCGAGCAAAAACACGTGCGAGAGGATGCATCCCGCAGGCTAGTCGAGTAAAAACACGTGCGAGACGATGCATCCCGCAGGCTAGTCCGAGTAAAAAACACGTGCGAAGAGGATGCATCCCGCAGGCTAGTCGAGCAAAAAACACGTGCGAGAGGATGCATCCCGCAGGCTAGTCGAGTAAAAACACGTGCGAGAGGATGCATCCCGCAGGCTAGTCGAGTAAAAACACGTGCGAGGTTTTGTGGGATGCGCATGTGCAGGTTTTTTGGGATGCGCATGGCTAGTCGAGCAAAAACACGTGCGAGAGGATGCATCCATCGGGGTAGTCCGAGTAAAAACACGTGCGAGAGGATGCATCCCGCAGGCTAGTCGAGTAAAAACAACGTGCGAGAGGATGCATCCCGCAGGCTAGTCGAGCAAAAACACGTGCGAGAGGATGCATCCCGCAGGCTAGGTCGAGGTAAAAACACGTGCGAGAGGATGCATCCCGCAGGCTAGTCGAGCACAAACACGTGCGAGAGGATGCATCCCGCAGGCTAGTCGAGCAAAAACACGTGCGAGAGGATGCATCCCGCAGGCTAGTCGAGTAAAAACACGTGCGAAAGGATGCATCCCGCCGTCTAGTCGAGCACAAACACGTGCGAGGTTTTGTGGGATGCGCATGCGCAGGTTTTGTGGGATGCGCATGCGCAGATTTTTTGGGATGCGCATGCGCAGGTTTTTTGGGATGCGCATGGCTAGTCAAGCAAAAACACGTGCGAGAGGATGCATCCCGCAGGCTAGGTCGAGCAAAAACACGTGCGAGAGGATGCATCCCGCAGGCTAGTCGAGTAAAAACACGTGCGAAAGGATGCATCCCGCAGGCTAGTCGAGCAAAAACACGTGCGAGAGGATGCATCCCGCAGGCTAGTCGAGTAAAACACGTGCGAGAGGATGCATCCCGCAGGCTAGTCGAGCACAAACACGTGCGAGAGGATGCATCCCGCAGGCTAGTCGAGCAAAACTAACACGTGCGAGAGGATGCATCCCGCAGGCTAGTCGAGTAAAAACACGTGCGAAAGGATGCATCCCGCAGTCTAGTCGAGCACAAACACGTGCGAGGTTTTGTGGGATGCGCATGCGCAGATTTTTTGGGATGCGCATGCGCAGGTTTTTTGGGATGCGCATGGCTAGTCGAGCAAAAACACGTGCGAGAGGATGCATCCCGCAGGCTAGTCGAGCAAAAACACGTGCGAGAGGATGCATCCCGCAGGCTAGTCGAGTAAAAACACGTGCGAAAGGATGCATCCCGCAGGCTAGTCGAGCACAAACACGTGCGAGGTTTTGTGGGATGCGCATGCGCAGGTTTTGTGGGATGCGCATGCGCAGATTTTTTGGGATGCGCATGCGCAGGTTTTTTGGGATGCGTATGGCTAGTCGAGCAAAAACACGTGCGAGAGGATGCATCCCGCAGGCTAGTCGAGTAAAAACACGTGCGAGACGATGCATCCCGCAGGCTAGTCGAGTAAAAACACGTGCGAGAGGATGCATCCCGCAGGCTAGTCGAGCAAAAACACGTGCGAGAGGATGCATCCCGCAGGCTAGTCGAGCAAAAACACGTGCGAGAGGATGCATCCCGCAGGCTAGTCGAGCAAAAACACGTGCGAGAGGATGCATCCCGCAGGCTAGTCGAGCAAAAACACGTGCGAGAGGATGCATCCCGCAGGCTAGTCGAGCAAAAACACGTGCGAGAGGATGCATCCATCAGGGTAGTCGAGTAAAAACACGTGCGAGAGGATGCATCCCGCAGGCTAGTCGAGTAAAAACACGTGCGAGAGGATGCATCCCGCAGGGTAGTCGAGCAAAAACACGTGCGAGAGGATGCATCCCGCAGGCTAGTCGAGCAAAAACACGTGCGAGAGGATGCATCCCGCAGGCTAGTCGAGTAAAAACACGTGCGAGAGGATGCATCCCGCAGGCTAGTCGAGCACAAACACGTGCGAGAGGATGCATCCCGCAGGCTAGTCGAGCAAAAACACGTGCGAGAGGATGCATCCCGCAGTCTAGTCGAGCACAAACACGTGCGAGGTTTTGTGGGATGCGCATGCGCAGGTTTTGTGGGATGCGCATGCGCAGATTTTTTGGGATGCGCATGCGCAGGTTTTTTGGGATGCGCATGGCTAGTCAAGCAAAAACACGTGCGAGAGGATGCATCCCGCAGGCTAGTCGAGTAAAAACACGTGCGAAAGGATGCATCCCGCCGTCTAGTCGAGCACAAACACGTGCGAGGTTTTGTGGGATGCGCATGCGCAGGTTTTGTGGGATGCGCATGCGCAGATTTTTTGGGATGCGCATGCGCAGGTTTTTTGGGATGCGCATGGCTAGTCAAGCAAAAACACGTGCGAGAGGATGCATCCCGCAGGCTAGTCGAGTAAAAACACGTGCGAGAGGATGCATCCCGCAGGCTAGTCGAGCACAAACACGTGCGAGAGGATGCATCCCGCAGGCTAGTCGAGCAAAAACACGTGCGAGAGGATGCATCCCGCAGGCTAGTCGAGTAAAAACACGTGCGAAAGGATGCATCCCGCAGTCTAGTCGAGCACAAACACGTGCGAGGTTTTGTGGGATGCGCATGCGCAGGTTTTGTGGGATGCGCATGCGCAGATTTTTTGGGATGCGCATGCGCAGGTTTTTTGGGATGCGCATGGCTAGTCAAGCAAAAACACGTGCGAGAGGATGCATCCCGCAGGCTAGTCGAGCAAAAACACGTGCGAGAGGATGCATCCCGCAGGCTAGTCGAGCAAAAACACGTGCGAGAGGATGCATCCCGCAGGCTAGTCGAGTAAAAACACGTGCGAGAGGATGCATCCCGCAGGCTAGTCGAGCACAAACACGTGCGAGAGGATGCATCCCGCAGGCTAGTCGAGCAAAAACACGTGCGAGAGGATGCATCCCGCAGGCTAGTCGAGTAAAAACACGTGCGAAAGGATGCATCCCGCAGTCTAGTCGAGCACAAACACGTGCGAGGTTTTGTGGGATGCGCATGCGCAGGTTTTGTGGGATGCGCATGCGCAGATTTTTTGGGATGCGCATGCGCAGGTTTTTTGGGATGCGCATGGCTAGTCGAGCAAAAACACGTGCGAGAGGATGCATCCCGCAGGCTAGTCGAGTAAAAACACGTGCGAAAGGATGCATCCCGCAGGCTAGTCGAGCACAAACACGTGCGAGGTTTTGTGGGATGCGCATGCGCAGGTTTTGTGGGATGCGCATGCGCAGATTTTTTGGGATGCGCATGCGCAGGTTTTTTGGGATGCGCATGGCTAGTCGAGCAAAAACACGTGCGAGAGGATGCATCCCGCAGGCTAGTCGAGTAAAAACACGTGCGAGACGATGCATCCCGCAGGCTAGTCGAGTAAAAACACGTGCGAGAGGATGCATCCCGCAGGCTAGTCGAGCAAAAACACGTGCGAGAGGATGCATCCCGCCGGCTAGTCGAGCAAAAACACGTGCGAGAGGATGCATCCCGCAGGCTAGTCGAGCAAAAACACGTGCGAGAGGATGCATCCCGCAGGCTAGTCGAGCAAAAACACGTGCGAAAGGATGCATCCCGCAGTCTAGTCGAGCACAAACACGTGCGAGGTTTTGTGGGATGCGCATGCGCAGGTTTTGTGGGATGCGCATGCGCAGATTTTTTGGGATGCGCATGCGCAGGTTTTTTGGGATGCGCATGGCTAGTCGAGCAAAAACACGTGCGAGAGGATGCATCCCGCAGGCTAGTCGAGCAAAAACACGTGCGAGAGGATGCATCCCGCAGGCTAGTCGAGTAAAAACACGTGCGAAAGGATGCATCCCGCAGGCTAGTCGAGCACAAACACGTGCGAGGTTTTGTGGGATGCGCATGCGCAGGTTTTGTGGGATGCGCATGCGCAGATTTTTTGGGATGCGCATGCGCAGGTTTTTTGGGATGCGCATGGCTAGTCGAGCAAAAACACGTGCGAGAGGATGCATCCCGCAGGCTAGTCGAGTAAAAACACGTGCGAGACGATGCATCCCGCAGGCTAGTCGAGTAAAAACACGTGCGAGAGGATGCATCCCGCAGGCTAGTCGAGCAAAAACACGTGCGAGAGGATGCATCCCGCAGGCTAGTCGAGTAAAAACACGTGCGAGAGGATGCATCCCGCAGGCTAGTCGAGTAAAAACACGTGCGAGGTTTTGTGGGATGCGCATGTGCAGGTTTTTTGGGATGCGCATGGCTAGTCGAGCAAAAACACGTGCGAGAGGATGCATCCATCAGGGTAGTCGAGTAAAAACACGTGCGAGAGGATGCATCCCGCAGGCTAGTCGAGTAAAAACACGTGCGAGAGGATGCATCCCGCAGGCTAGTCGAGCAAAAACACGTGCGAGAGGATGCATCCCGCAGGCTAGTCGAGTAAAAACACGTGCGAGAGGATGCATCCCGCAGGCTAGTCGAGCACAAACACGTGCGAGAGGATGCATCCCGCAGGCTAGTCGAGCAAAAACACGTGCGAGAGGATGCATCCCGCAGGCTAGTCGAGTAAAAACACGTGCGAAAGGATGCATCCCGCCGTCTAGTCGAGCACAAACACGTGCGAGGTTTTGTGGGATGCGCATGCGCAGGTTTTGTGGGATGCGCATGCGCAGATTTTTTGGGATGCGCATGCGCAGGTTTTTTGGGATGCGCATGGCTAGTCAAGCAAAAACACGTGCGAGAGGATGCATCCCGCAGGCTAGTCGAGCAAAAACACGTGCGAGAGGATGCATCCCGCAGGCTAGTCGAGTAAAAACACGTGCGAAAGGATGCATCCCGCAGGCTAGTCGAGCAAAAACACGTGCGAGAGGATGCATCCCGCAGGCTAGTCGAGTAAAAACACGTGCGAGAGGATGCATCCCGCAGGCTAGTCGAGCACAAACACGTGCGAGAGGATGCATCCCGCAGGCTAGTCGAGCAAAAACACGTGCGAGAGGATGCATCCCGCAGGCTAGTCGAGTAAAAACACGTGCGAAAGGATGCATCCCGCAGTCTAGTCGAGCACAAACACGTGCGAGGTTTTGTGGGATGCGCATGCGCAGATTTTTTGGGATGCGCATGCGCAGGTTTTTTGGGATGCGCATGGCTAGTCGAGCAAAAACACGTGCGAGAGGATGCATCCCGCAGGCTAGTCGAGCAAAAACACGTGCGAGAGGATGCATCCCGCAGGCTAGTCGAGTAAAAACACGTGCGAAAGGATGCATCCCGCAGGCTAGTCGAGCACAAACACGTGCGAGGTTTTGTGGGATGCGCATGCGCAGGTTTTGTGGGATGCGCATGCGCAGATTTTTTGGGATGCGCATGCGCAGGTTTTTTGGGATGCGTATGGCTAGTCGAGCAAAAACACGTGCGAGAGGATGCATCCCGCAGGCTAGTCGAGTAAAAACACGTGCGAGACGATGCATCCCGCAGGCTAGTCGAGTAAAAACACGTGCGAGAGGATGCATCCCGCAGGCTAGTCGAGCAAAAACACGTGCGAGAGGATGCATCCCGCAGGCTAGTCGAGCAAAAACACGTGCGAGAGGATGCATCCCGCAGGCTAGTCGAGTAAAAACACGTGCGAGAGGATGCATCCCGCAGGCTAGTCGAGTAAAAACACGTGCGAGAGGATGCATCCCGCAGGCTAGTCGAGCACAAAACACGTGCGAGAGGATGCATCCCGCAGGCTAGTCGAGCAAAAACACGTGCGAGAGGATGCATCCCGCAGGCTAGTCGAGTAAAAACACGTGCGAGAGGATGCATCCCGCAGGGTAGTCGAGCAAAAACACGTGCGAGAGGATGCATCCCGCAGGCTAGTCGAGCAAAAACACGTGCGAGAGGATGCATCCCGCAGGCTAGTCGAGTAAAAACACGTGCGAGAGGATGCATCCCGCAGGCTAGTCGAGCACAAACACGTGCGAGAGGATGCATCCCGCAGGCTAGTCGAGCAAAAACACGTGCGAGAGGATGCATCCCGCAGGCTAGTCGAGCAAAAACACGTGCGAGAGGATGCATCCCGCAGGCTAGTCGAGCAAAAACACGTGCGAGAGGATGCATCCCGCAGGCTAGTCGAGCAAAAACACGTGCGAGAGGATGCATCCCGCAGGCTAGTCGAGCAAAAACACGTGCGAGAGGATGCATCCATCAGGGTAGTCGAGTAAAAACACGTGCGAGAGGATGCATCCCGCAGGCTAGTCGAGTAAAAACACGTGCGAGAGGATGCATCCCGCAGGGTAGTCGAGCAAAAACACGTGCGAGAGGATGCATCCCGCAGGCTAGTCGAGCAAAAACACGTGCGAGAGGATGCATCCCGCAGGCTAGTCGAGTAAAAACACGTGCGAGAGGATGCATCCCGCAGGCTAGTCGAGCACAAACACGTGCGAGAGGATGCATCCCGCAGGCTAGTCGAGCAAAAACACGTGCGAGAGGATGCATCCCGCAGGCTGGTCGAGTAAAAACACGTGCGAAAGGATGCATCCCGCAGTCTAGTCGAGCACAAACACGTGCGAGGTTTTGTGGATGCGCATGCGCAGGTTTTGTGGGAATGCGCATGCGCAGATTTTTTGGGATGCGCATGCGCAGGTTTTTTGGGATGCGCATGGCTAGTCGAGCAAAAACACGTGCGAGAGGATGCATCCCGCAGGCTAGTCGAGCAAAAACACGTGCGAGAGGATGCATCCGCAGGCTAGTCGAGTAAAAACACGTGCGAAAGGATGCATCCCGCAGGCTAGTCGAGCACAAACACGTGCGAGGTTTTGTGGGATGCGCATGCGCAGGTTTTGTGGGATGCGCATGCGCAGATTTTTTGGGATGCGCATGCGCAGGTTTTTTGGGATGCGCATGGCTAGTCGAGCAAAAACACGTGCGAGAGGATGCATCCCGCAGGCTAGTCGAGTAAAAACACGTGCGAGACGATGCATCCCGCAGGCTAGTCGAGTAAAAACACGTGCGAGAGGATGCATCCCCGCAGGCTAGTCGAGCAAAAACACGTGCGAGAGGATGCATCCCGCAGGCTAGTCGAGTAAAAACACGTGCGAGAGGATGCATCCCGCAGGCTAGTCGAGTAAAAACACGTGCGAGGTTTTGTGGGATGCGCATGTGCAGGTTTTTTGGGATGCGCATGGCTAGTCGAGCAAAAACACGTGCGAGAGGATGCATCCATCAGGGTAGTCGAGTAAAAACACGTGCGAGAGGATGCATCCCGCAGGCTAGTCGAGTAAAAACACGTGCGAGAGGATGCATCCCGCAGGCTAGTCGAGCAAAAACCACGTGCGAGAGGATGCATCCCGCAGGCTAGTCGAGTAAAAACACGTGCGAGAGGATGCATCCCGCAGGCTAGTCGAGCCAAACACGTGCGAGAGGATGCATCCCGCAGGCTAGTCGAGCAAAAACACGTGCGAGAGGATGCATCCCGCAGGCTAGTCGAGTAAAAACACGTGCGAAAGGATGCATCCCGCCGTCTAGTCGGAGCACAAACACGTGCGAGGTTTTTGTGGGATGCGCATGCGCAGGTTTTGTGGGATGCGCATGCGCAGATTTTTTGGGATGCGCATGCGCAGGTTTTTTGGGATGCGCATGGCTAGTCAAGCAAAAACACGTGCGAGAGGATGCATCCCGCAGGCTAGTCGAGCAAAAACACGTGCGAGAGGATGCATCCCGCAGGCTAGTCGAGTAAAAACACGTGCGAAAGGATGCATCCCGCAGGCTAGTCGAGCAAAAACACGTGCGAGAGGATGCATCCCGCAGGCTAGTCGAGTAAAAACACGTGCGAGAGGATGCATCCCGCAGGCTAGTCGAGCACAAACACGTGCGAGAGGATGCATCCCGCAGGCTAGTCGAGCAAAAACACGTGCGAGAGGATGCATCCCGCAGGCTAGTCGAGTAAAAACACGTGCGAAAGGATGCATCCCGCAGTCCTAGTCGAGCACAAACACGTGCGAGGTTTTGTGGGATGCGCATGCGCAGATTTTTGGGATGCGCATGCGCAGGTTTTTTGGGATGCGCATGGCTAGTCGAGCAAAAACACGTGCGAGAGGATGCATCCCGCAGGCTAGTCGAGCAAAAAACACGTGCGAGAGGATGCATCCCGCAGGCTAGTCGAGTAAAAACACGTGCGAAAGGATGCATCCCGCAGGCTAGTCGAGCACAAACACGTGCGAGGTTTTGTGGGATGCGCATGCGCAGGTTTTGTGGGATGCGCATGCGCAGATTTTTTGGGATGCGCATGCGCAGGTTTTTTGGGATGCGCATGGCTAGTCGAGCAAAAACACGTGCGAGAGGATGCATCCCGCAGGCTAGTCGAGTAAAAACACGTGCGAGACGATGCATCCCGCAGGCTAGTCGAGTAAAAACACGTGCGAGAGGATGCATCCCGCAGGCTAGTCGAGCAAAAACACGTGCGAGAGGATGCATCCCGCAGGCTAGTCGAGCAAAAACACGTGCGAGAGGATGCATCCCGCAGGCTAGTCGAGTAAAAACACGTGCGAGAGGATGCATCCCGCAGGCTAGTCGAGTAAAAACACGTGCGAGAGGATGCATCCCGCAGGCTAGTCGAGCACAAACACGTGCGAGAGGATGCATCCCGCAGGCTAGTCGAGCAAAAACACGTGCGAGAGGATGCATCCCGCAGGCTAGTCGAGTAAAAACACGTGCGAGAGGATGCATCCCGCAGGGTAGTCGAGCAAAAACACGTGCGAGAGGATGCATCCCGCAGGCTAGTCGAGCAAAAACACGTGCGAGAGGATGCATCCCGCAGGCTAGTCGAGTAAAAACACGTGCGAGAGGATGCATCCCGCAGGCTAGTCGAGCACAAACACGTGCGAGAGGATGCATCCCGCAGGCTAGTCGAGCAAAAACACGTGCGAGAGGATGCATCCCGCAGGCTAGTCGAGTAAAAACACGTGCGAAAGGATGCATCCCGCAGTCTAGTCGAGCACAAACACGTGCGAGGTTTTGTGGGATGCGCATGCGCAGGTTTTGTGGGATGCGCATGCGCAGATTTTTTGGGATGCGCATGCGCAGGTTTTTTGGGATGCGCATGGCTAGTCGAGCAAAAACACGTGCGAGAGGATGCATCCCGCAGGCTAGTCGAGTAAAAACACGTGCGAAAGGATGCATCCCGCAGGCTAGTCGAGCACAAACACGTGCGAGGTTTTGTGGGATGCGCATGCGCAGGTTTTGTGGGATGCGCATGCGCAGATTTTTTGGGATGCGCATGCGCAGGTTTTTTGGGATGCGCATGGCTAGTCGAGCAAAAACACGTGCGAGAGGATGCATCCCGCAGGCTAGTCGAGTAAAAACACGTGCGAGACGATGCATCCCGCAGGCTAGTCGAGTAAAAACACGTGCGAGAGGATGCATCCCGCAGGCTAGTCGAGCAAAAACACGTGCGAGAGGATGCATCCCGCAGGCTAGTCGAGCAAAAACACGTGCGAGAGGATGCATCCCGCAGGCTAGTCGAGCAAAAACACGTGCGAGAGGATGCATCCCGCAGGCTAGTCGAGCAAAAACACGTGCGAGAGGATGCATCCCGCAGGCTAGTCGAGCAAAAACACGTGCGAGAGGATGCATCCATCAGGGTAGTCGAGTAAAAACACGTGCGAGAGGATGCATCCCGCAGGCTAGTCGAGTAAAAACACGTGCGAGAGGATGCATCCCGCAGGGTAGTCGAGCAAAAACACGTGCGAGAGGATGCATCCCGCAGGCTAGTCGAGCAAAAACACGTGCGAGAGGATGCATCCCGCAGGCTAGTCGAGTAAAAACACGTGCGAGAGGATGCATCCCGCAGGCTAGTCGAGCACAAACACGTGCGAGAGGATGCATCCCGCAGGCTAGTCGAGCAAAAACACGTGCGAGAGGATGCATTCCGCAGGCTAGTCGAGTAAAAACACGTGCGAAAGGATGCATCCCGCAGTCTAGTCGAGCACAAACACGTGCGAGGTTTTGTGGGATGCGCATGCGCAGGTTTTGTGGGATGCGCATGCGCAGATTTTTTGGGATGCGCATGCGCAGGTTTTTTGGGATGCGCATGGCTAGTCGAGCAAAAACACGTGCGAGAGGATGCATCCCGCAGGCTAGTCGAGCAAAAACACGTGCGAGAGGGTGCATCCCGCAGGCTAGTCGAGTAAAAACACGTGCGAAAGGATGCATCCCGCAGGCTAGTCGAGTAAAAACACGTGCGAGAGGATGCATCCCGCAGGCTAGTCGAGCAAAAACACGTGCGAGAGGATGCATCCATCAGGGTAGTCGAGTAAAAACACGTGCGAGAGGATGCATCCCGCAGGCTAGTCGAGTAAAAACACGTGCGAGAGGATGCATCCCGCAGGGTAGTCGAGCAAAAACACGTGCGAGAGGATGCATCCCGCAGGCTAGTCGAGCAAAAACACGTGCGAGAGGATGCATCCCGCAGGCTAGTCGAGTAAAAACACGTGCGAGAGGATGCATCCCGCAGGCTAGTCGAGCACAAACACGTGCGAGAGGATGCATCCCGCAGGCTAGTCGAGCAAAAACACGTGCGAGAGGATGCATCCCGCAGGCTAGTCGAGTAAAAACACGTGCGAAAGGATGCATCCCGCAGTCTAGTCGAGCACAAACACGTGCGAGGTTTTGTGGGATGCGCATGCGCAGGTTTTGTGGGATGCGCATGCGCAGATTTTTTGGGATGCGCATGCGCAGGTTTTTTGGGATGCGCATGGCTAGTCGAGCAAAAACACGTGCGAGAGGATGCATCCCGCAGGCTAGTCGAGCAAAAACACGTGCGAGAGGATGCATCCCGCAGGCTAGTCGAGTAAAAACACGTGCGAAAGGATGCATCCCGCAGGCTAGTCGAGCACAAACACGTGCGAGGTTTTGTGGGATGCGCATGCGCAGGTTTTGTGGGATGCGCATGCGCAGATTTTTTGGGATGCGCATGCGCAGGTTTTTTGGGATGCGCATGGCTAGTCGAGCAAAAACACGTGCGAGAGGATGCATCCCGCAGGCTAGTCGAGTAAAAACACGTGCGAGACGATGCATCCCGCAGGCTAGTCGAGTAAAAACACGTGCGAGAGGATGCATCCCGCAGGCTAGTCGAGCAAAAACACGTGCGAGAGGATGCATCCCGCAGGCTAGTCGAGTAAAAACACGTGCGAGAGGATGCATCCCGCAGGCTAGTCGAGTAAAAACACGTGCGAGGTTTTGTGGGATGCGCATGTGCAGGTTTTTTGGGATGCGCATGGCTAGTCGAGCAAAAACACGTGCGAGAGGATGCATCCATCAGGGTAGTCGAGTAAAAACACGTGCGAGAGGATGCATCCCGCAGGCTAGTCGAGTAAAAACACGTGCGAGAGGATGCATCCCGCAGGCTAGTCGAGCAAAAACACGTGCGAGAGGATGCATCCCGCAGGCTAGTCGAGTAAAAACACGTGCGGGAGGATGCATCCCGCAGGCTAGTCGAGGACAAACACGTGCGAGAGGATGCATCCCGCAGGCTAGTCGAGCAAAAACACGTGCGAGAGGATGCATCCCGCAGGCTAGTCGAGTAAAAACACGTGCGAAAGGATGCATCCCGCCGTCTAGTCGAGCACAAACACGTGCGAGGTTTTGTGGGATGCGCATGCGCAGGTTTTGTGGGATGCGCATGCGCAGATTTTTTGGGATGCGCATGCGCAGGTTTTTTGGGATGCGCATGGCTAGTCAAGCAAAAACACGTGCGAGAGGATGCATCCCGCAGGCTAGTCGAGCAAAAACACGTGCGAGAGGATGCATCCCGCAGGCTAGTCGAGTAAAAACACGTGCGAAAGGATGCATCCCGCAGGCTAGTCGAGCAAAAACACGTGCGAGAGGATGCATCCCGCAGGCTAGTCGAGTAAAAACACGTGCGAGAGGATGCATCCCGCAGGCTAGTCGAGCACAAACACGTGCGAGAGGATGCATCCCGCAGGCTAGTCGAGCAAAAACACGTGCGAGAGGATGCATCCCGCAGGCTAGTCGAGTAAAAACACGTGCGAAAGGATGCATCCCGCAGTCTAGTCGAGCACAAACACGTGCGAGGTTTTGTGGGATGCGCATGCGCAGATTTTTTGGGATGCGCATGCGCAGGTTTTTTGGGATGCGCATGGCTAGTCGAGCAAAAACACGTGCGAGAGGATGCATCCCGCAGGCTAGTCGAGCAAAAACACGTGCGAGAGGATGCATCCCGCAGGCTAGTCGAGTAAAAACACGTGCGAAAGGATGCATCCCGCAGGCTAGTCGAGCACAAACACGTGCGAGGTTTTGTGGGATGCGCATGCGCAGGTTTTGTGGGATGCGCATGCGCAGATTTTTTGGGATGCGCATGCGCAGGTTTTTTGGGATGCGCATGGCTAGTCGAGCAAAAACACGTGCGAGAGGATGCATCCCGCAGGCTAGTCGAGTAAAAACACGTGCGAGACGATGCATCCCGCAGGCTAGTCGAGTAAAAACACGTGCGAGAGGATGCATCCCGCAGGCTAGTCGAGCAAAAACACGTGCGAGAGGATGCATCCCGCAGGCTAGTCGAGCAAAAACACGTGCGAGAGGATGCATCCCGCAGGCTAGTCGAGTAAAAACACGTGCGAGAGGATGCATCCCGCAGGCTAGTCGAGTAAAAACACGTGCGAGAGGATGCATCCCGCAGGCTAGTCGAGCACAAACACGTGCGAGAGGATGCATCCCGCAGGCTAGTCGAGCAAAAACACGTGCGAGAGGATGCATCCCGCAGGCTAGTCGAGTAAAAACACGTGCGAGAGGATGCATCCCGCAGGGTAGTCGAGCAAAAACACGTGCGAGAGGATGCATCCCGCAGGCTAGTCGAGCAAAAACACGTGCGAGAGGATGCATCCCGCAGGCTAGTCGAGTAAAAACACGTGCGAGAGGATGCATCCCGCAGGCTAGTCGAGCACAAACACGTGCGAGAGGATGCATCCCGCAGGCTAGTCGAGCAAAAACACGTGCGAGAGGATGCATCCCGCAGGCTAGTCGAGTAAAAACACGTGCGAAAGGATGCATCCCGCAGTCTAGTCGAGCACAAACACGTGCGAGGTTTTGTGGGATGCGCATGCGCAGGTTTTGTGGGATGCGCATGCGCAGATTTTTTGGGATGCGCATGCGCAGGTTTTTTGGGATGCGCATGGCTAGTCAAGCAAAAACACGTGCGAGAGGATGCATCCCGCAGGCTAGTCGAGCAAAAACACGTGCGAGAGGATGCATCCCGCAGGCTAGTCGAGTAAAAACACGTGCGAAAGGATGCATCCCGCAGGCTAGTCGAGCAAAAACACGTGCGAGAGGATGCATCCCGCAGGCTAGTCGAGTAAAAACACGTGCGAAAGGATGCATCCCGCAGGCTAGTCGAGCAAAAACACGTGCGAGAGGATGCATCCCGCAGGCTAGTCGAGTAAAAACACGTGCGAGAGGATGCATCCCGCAGGCTAGTCGAGCAAAAACACGTGCGAGAGGATGCATCCCGCAGGCTAGTCGAGCAAAAACACGTGCGAGAGGATGCATCCCGCAGGCTAGTCGAGTAAAAACACGTGCGAGAGGATGCATCCCGCAGGCTAGTCGAGCACAAACACGTGCGAGAGGATGCATCCCGCAGGCTAGTCGAGCAAAAACACGTGCGAGAGGATGCATCCCGCAGGCTAGTCGAGTAAAAACACGTGCGAAAGGATGCATCCCGCAGTCTAGTCGAGCACAAACACGTGCGAGGTTTTGTGGGATGCGCATGCGCAGGTTTTGTGGGATGCGCATGCGCAGATTTTTTGGGATGCGCATACGCAGGTTTTTTGGGATGCGCATGGCTAGTCAAGCAAAAACACGTGCGAGAGGATGCATCCCGCAGGCTAGTCGAGCAAAAACACGTGCGAGAGGATGCATCCCGCAGGCTAGTCGAGTAAAAACACGTGCGAAAGGATGCATCCCGCAGGCTAGTCGAGCAAAAACACGTGCGAGAGGATGCATCCCGCAGGCTAGTCGAGTAAAAACACGTGCGAAAGGATGCATCCCGCAGGCTAGTCGAGCAAAAACACGTGCGAGAGGATGCATCCCGCAGGCTAGTCGAGCACAAACACGTGCGAGAGGATGCATCCCGCAGGCTAGTCGAGCAAAAACACGTGCGAGAGGATGCATCCCGCAGGCTAGTCGAGTAAAAACACGTGCGAAAGGATGCATCCCGCAGTCTAGTCGAGCACAAACACGTGCGAGGTTTTGTGGGATGCGCATGCGCAGGTTTTGTGGGATGCGCATGCGCAGATTTTTTGGGATGCGCATGGCTAGTCAAGCAAAAACACGTGCGAGAGGATGCATCCCGCAGGCTAGTCGAGCAAAAACACGTGCGAGAGGATGCATCCCGCAGGCTAGTCGAGTAAAAACACGTGCGAAAGGATGCATCCCGCAGGCTAGTCGAGCAAAAACACGTGCGAGAGGATGCATCCCGCAGGCTAGTCGAGTAAAAACACGTGCGAGAGGATGCATCCCGCAGGCTAGTCGAGCACAAACACGTGCGAGAGGATGCATCCCGCAGGCTAGTCGAGCAAAAACACGTGCGAGAGGATGCATCCCGCAGGCTAGTCGAGTAAAAACACGTGCGAAAGGATGCATCCCGCAGTCTAGTCGAGCACAAACACGTGCGAGGTTTTGTGGGATGCGCATGCGCAGGTTTTGTGGGATGCGCATGCGCAGATTTTTTGGGATGCGCATGCGCAGGTTTTTTGGGATGCGCATGGCTAGTCGAGCAAAAACACGTGCGAGAGGATGCATCCCGCAGGCTAGTCGAGCAAAAACACGTGCGAAAGGATGCATCCCGCAGGCTAGTCGAGCACAAACACGTGCGAGGTTTTGTGGGATGCGCATGCGCAGGTTTTGTGGGATGCGCATGCGCAGATTTTTTGGGATGCGCATGCGCAGGTTTTTTGGGATGCGCATGGCTAGTCGAGCAAAAACACGTGCGAGAGGATGCATCCCGCAGGCTAGTCGAGTAAAAACACGTGCGAGACGATGCATCCCGCAGGCTAGTCGAGTAAAAACACGTGCGAGAGGATGCATCCCGCAGGCTAGTCGAGCAAAAACACGTGCGAGAGGATGCATCCCGCAGGCTAGTCGAGTAAAAACACGTGCGAGAGGATGCATCCCGCAGGCTAGTCGAGTAAAAACACGTGCGAGGTTTTGTGGGATGCGCATGTGCAGGTTTTTTGGGATGCGCATGGCTAGTCGAGCAAAAACACGTGCGAGAGGATGCATCCATCAGGGTAGTCGAGTAAAAACACGTGCGAGAGGATGCATCCCGCAGGCTAGTCGAGTAAAAACACGTGCGAGAGGATGCATCCCGCAGGCTAGTCGAGCAAAAACACGTGCGAGAGGATGCATCCCGCAGGCTAGTCGAGCAAAAACACGTGCGAGAGGATGCATCCCGCAGGCTAGTCGAGTAAAAACACGTGCGAGAGGATGCATCCCGCAGGCTACTCGAGCACAAACACGTGCGAGAGGATGCATCCCGCAGGCTAGTCGAGCAAAAACACGTGCGAGAGGATGCATCCCGCAGGCTAGTCGAGTAAAAACACGTGCGAAAGGATGCATCCCGCAGTCTAGTCGAGCACAAACACGTGCGAGGTTTTGTGGGATGCGCATGCGCAGGTTTTGTGGGATGCGCATGCGCAGATTTTTTGGGATGCGCATGCGCAGGTTTTTTGGGATGCGCATGGCTAGTCAAGCAAAAACACGTGCGAGAGGATGCATCCCGCAGGCTAGTCGAGCAAAAACACGTGCGAGAGGATGCATCCCGCAGGCTAGTCGAGTAAAAACACGTGCGAAAGGATGCATCCCGCAGGCTAGTCGAGCAAAAACACGTGCGAGAGGATGCATCCCGCAGGCTAGTCGAGTAAAAACACGTGCGAAAGGATGCATCCCGCAGGCTAGTCGAGCAAAAACACGTGCGAGAGGATGCATCCCGCAGGCTAGTCGAGCACAAACACGTGCGAGAGGATGCATCCCGCAGGCTAGTCGAGCAAAAACACGTGCGAGAGGATGCATCCCGCAGGCTAGTCGAGTAAAAACACGTGCGAAAGGATGCATCCCGCAGTCTAGTCGAGCACAAACACGTGCGAGGTTTTGTGGGATGCGCATGCGCAGGTTTTGTGGGATGCGCATGCGCAGATTTTTTGGGATGCGCATGGCTAGTCAAGCAAAAACACGTGCGAGAGGATGCATCCCGCAGGCTAGTCGAGCAAAAACACGTGCGAGAGGATGCATCCCGCAGGCTAGTCGAGTAAAAACACGTGCGAAAGGATGCATCCCGCAGGCTAGTCGAGCAAAAACACGTGCGAGAGGATGCATCCCGCAGGCTAGTCGAGTAAAAACACGTGCGAAAGGATGCATCCCGCAGTCTAGTCGAGCACAAACACGTGCGAGAGGATGCATCCCGCAGGCTAGTCGAGTAAAAACACGTGCGAGAGGATGCATCCCGCAGGCTAGTCGAGCACAAACACGTGCGAGAGGATGCATCCCGCAGGCTAGTCGAGCAAAAACACGTGCGAGAGGATGCATCCCGCAGGCTAGTCGAGTAAAAACACGTGCGAAAGGATGCATCCCGCAGTCTAGTCGAGCACAAACACGTGCGAGGTTTTGTGGGATGCGCATGCGCAGGTTTTGTGGGATGCGCATGTGCAGATTTTTTGGGATGCGCATGCGCAGGTTTTTTGGGATGCGCATGGCTAGTCGAGCAAACACACGTGCGAGAGGATGCATCCCGCAGGCTAGTCGAGTAAAAACACGTGCGAGAGGATGCATCCCGCAGGCTAGTCGAGTAAAAACACGTGCGAGGTTTTGTGGGATGCGCATGCGCAGGTTTTTTGGGATGCGCATGGCTAGTCGAGCAAAAACACGTGCGAGAGGATGCATCCCGCAGGCTAGTCGAGTAAAAACACGTGCGAGACGATGCATCCCGCAGGCTAGTCGAGTAAAAACACGTGCGAGAGGATGCATCCCGCAGGCTAGTCGAGTAAAAACACGTGCGAGAGGATGCATCCCGCAGGCTAGTCGAGTAAAAACACGTGCGAGGTTTTGTGGGATGCGCATGCGCAGGTTTTTTGGGATGCGCATGGCTAGTCGAGCAAAAACACGTGCGAGAGGATGCATCCCGCAGGCTAGCCGAGCAAAAACACGTGCGAGAGGATGCATCCCGCAGGCTAGTCGAGTAAAAACACGTGCGAGGTTTTGTGGGATGCGCATGCGCAGGTTTTGTGGGATGCGCATGCGCAGGTTTTTTGGGATGCGCATGTGCAGGTTTTTTGGGATGCGCATGGCTAGTCGAGCAAAAACACGTGCGAGAGGATGCATCCCGCAGGCTAGTCGAGTAAAAACACGTGCGAGAGGATGCATCCCGCAGTCTAGTCGAGTAAAAACACGTGCGAGGTTTTGTGGGATGCGCATACGCAGGTTTTGTGGGATGCGCATGCGCAGGTTTTTTGGGATGCGCATGCACAGGCTTTTTGGGATGCGCATGCGCAGGTTTTTTGGGATGCGCATGGCTAGTCGAGTAAAAACACGTGCGAGGTTTTGTGGGATGCGCATGCGCAGGTTTTGAGGGATGCGCATGCGCAGGTTTTTTGGGATGCGCATGTGCAGGATTTTTGGGATGCGCATGGCTAGTCGAGCAAAAACACGTGCGAGAGGATGCATCCCGCAGGCTAGTCGAGTAAAAACACGTGCGAGACGATGCATCCCGCAGGCTAGTCGAGTAAAAACACGTGCGAGAGGATGCATCCCGCAGGCTAGTCGAGCAAAAACACGTGCGAGAGGATGCATCCCGCAGGCTAGTCGAGTAAAAACACGTGCGAGAGGATGCATCCCGCAGGCTAGTCGAGTAAAAACACGTGCGAGGTTTTGTGGGATGCGCATGTGCAGGTTTTTTGGGATGCGCATGGCTAGTCGAGCAAAAACACGTGCGAGAGGATGCATCCATCAGGGTAGTCGAGTAAAAACACGTGCGAGAGGATGCATCCCGCAGGCTAGTCGAGTAAAAACACGTGCGAGAGGATGCATCCCGCAGGCTAGTCGAGTAAAAACACGTGCGAGAGGATGCATCCCGCAGGCTAGTCGAGCAAAAACACGTGCGAGAGGATGCATCCCGCAGGCTAGTCGAGTAAAAACACGTGCGAGAGGATGCATCCCGCAGGCTAGTCGAGCAAAAACACGTGCGAGAGGATGCATCCCGCAGGCTAGTCGAGTAAAAACACGTGCGAGAGGATGCATCCCGCAGGCTAGTCGAGTAAAAACACGTGCGAGGTTTTGTGGGATGCGCATGCGCAGGTTTTTTGGGATGCGCATGGCTAGTCGAGCAAAAACACGTGCGAGAGGATGCATCCCGCAGGCTAGCCGAGCAAAAACACGTGCGAGAGGATGCATCCCGCAGGCTAGTCGAGTAAAAACACGTGCGAGGTTTTGTGGGATGCGCATGCGCAGGTTTTGTGGGATGCGCATGCGCAGGTTTTTTGGGATGCGCATGTGCAGGTTTTTTGGGATGCGCATGGCTAGTCGAGCAAAAACACGTGCGAGAGGATGCATCCCGCAGGCTAGTCGAGTAAAAACACGTGCGAGAGGATGCATCCCGCAGTCTAGTCGAGTAAAAACACGTGCGAGGTTTTGTGGGATGCGCATACGCAGGTTTTGTGGGATGCGCATGCGCAGGTTTTTTGGGATGCGCATGCACAGGTTTTTTGGGATGCGCATGCGCGGTTTTTTTGGGATGCGCATGGCTAGTCGAGCAAAAACACGTGCGAGAGGATGCATCCCGCAGGGTAGTCGAGTAAAAACACGTGCGAGAGGATGCATCCCGCAGGCTAGTCGAGTAAAAACACGTGCGAGAGGATGCATCCCGCAGGCTAGTCGAGCAAAAACACGTGCGAGAGGATGCATCCCGCAGGCTAGTCGAGTAAAAACACGTGCGAGAGGATGCATCCCGCAGGCTAGTCGAGTAAAAACACGTGCGAGGTTTTGTGGGATGCGCATGCGCAGGTTTTGTGGGATGCGCATGCGCAGGTTTTTTGGGATGCGCATGTGCAGGATTTTTGGGATGCGCATGGCTAGTCGAGCAAAAACACGTGCGAGAGGATGCATCCCGCAGGCTAGTCGAGTAAAAACACGTGCGAGAGGATGCATCCCGCAGTCTAGTCGAGTAAAAACACGTGCGAGGTTTTGTGGGATGCGCATACGCAGGTTTTGTGGGATGCGCATGCGCAGGTTTTTTGGGATGCGCATGCACAGGTTTTTTGGGATGCGCATGCGCAGGTTTTTTGGGATGCGCATGGCTAGTCGAGCAAAAACACGTGCGAGAGGATGCATCCCGCAGGGTAGTCGAGTAAAAACACGTGCGAGAGGATGCATCCCGCAGGCTAGTCGAGTAAAAACACGTGCGAGAGGATGCATCCCGCAGGCTAGTCGAGCAAAAACACGTGCGAGAGGATGCATCCCGCAGGCTAGTCGAGTAAAAACACGTGCGAGAGGATGCATCCCGCAGGCTAGTCGAGTAAAAACACGTGCGAGGTTTTGTGGGATGCGCATGCGCAGGTTTTGTGGGATGCGCATGCGCAGGTTTTTTGGGATGCGCATGTGCAGGATTTTTGGGATGCGCATGGCTAGTCGAGCAAAAACACGTGCGAGAGGATGCATCCCGCAGGCTAGTCGAGTAAAAACACGTGCGAGAGGATGCATCCCGCAGGCTAGTCGAGTAAAAACACGTGCGAGGTTTTGTGGGATGCGCATGCGCAGGTTTTGTGGGATGCGCATGGCTAGTCGAGCAAAAACACGTGCGAGAGGATGCATCCCGCAGGCTAGTCGAGTAAAAACACGTGCGAAAGGATGCATCCCGCAGGCTAGTCGAGCACAAACACGTGCGAGGTTTTGTGGGATGCGCATACGCAGGTTTTGTGGGATGCGCATGCGCAGGTTTTTTGGGATGCGCATGGCTAGTCGAGCAAAAACACGTGCGAGAGGATGTATCCCGCATGGCTAGTCGAGCAAAAACACGTGCGAGAGGATGCATCCCGTAGGCTAGTCGAGTAAAAACACGTGCGAGAGGATGCATCCCGCAGGCTAGTCGAGTAAAAACACGTGCGAGGTTTTGTGGGATGCGCATACGCAGGTTTTTTGGGATGCGCATGCGCAGGTTTTTTGGGATGCGCATGCGCAGGTTTTTTGGGATGCGCATGGCTAGTCGAGCAAAAACACGTGCAAGAGGATGCATCCCGCAGGGTAGTCGAGTAAAAACACGTGCGAGAGGATGCATCCCGCAGGCTAGTCGAGCAAAAACATGTGCGAGAGGATGCATCCCGCAGTCTAGTCGAGTAAAAACACGTGCGAGAGGATGCATCCCGCAGGCTAGTCGGGTAAAAACACGGGCGAGGTTTTGTGGGATGCGCATGCGCAGGTTTTGTGGGATGCGCATGCGCAGGTTTTTTGGGATGCGCATGTGCAGGTTTTTTGGGATGCGCATGGCTAGTCGAGCAAAAACACGTGCGAGAGGATGCATCCCGCAGGCTAGTCGAGTAAAAACACGTGCGAGAGGATGCATCCCGCAGGCTAGTCGAGTAAAAACACGTGCGAAAGGATGCATCCCGCAGGCTAGTCGAGCACAAACACGTGCGAGGTTTTGTGGGATGCGCATACGCAGGTTTTGTGGGATGCGCATGCGCAGGTTTTTTGGGATGCGCATGGCTAGTCGAGCAAAAACACGTGCGAGAGGATGTATCCCGCATGGCTAGTCGAGCAAAAACACGTGCGAGAGGATGCATCCCGTAGGCTAGTCGAGTAAAAACACGTGCGAGAGGATGCATCCCGCAGGCTAGTCGAGTAAAAACACGTGCGAGGTTTTGTGGGATGCGCATACGCAGGTTTTTTGGGATGCGCATGCGCAGGTTTTTTGGGATGCGCATGCGCAGGTTTTTTGGGATGCGCATGGCTAGTCGAGCAAAAACACGTGCGAGAGGATGCATCCCGCAGGGTAGTCGAGTAAAAACACGTGCGAGAGGATGCATCCCGCAGGCTAGTCGAGCAAAAACATGTGCGAGAGGATGCATCCCGCAGTCTAGTCGAGTAAAAACACGTGCGAGAGGATGCATCCCGCAGGCTAGTCGAGCAAAAACACGTGCGAGAGGATGCATCCCGCAGGCTAGTCGAGTAAAAACACGTGCGAGAGGATGCATCCCGCAGGCTAGTCGAGTAAAAACACGTGCGAGGTTTTGTGGGATGCGCATGCGCAGGTTTTGTGGGATGCGCATGGCTAGTCGAGCAAAAACACGTGCGAGAGGATGCATCCCGCAGGCTAGTCGAGTAAAAACACGTGCGAAAGGATGCATCCCGCAGGCTAGTCGAGCACAAACACGTGCGAGGTTTTGTGGGATGCGCATACGCAGGTTTTGTGGGATGCGCATGCGCAGGTTTTTTGGGATGCGCATGGCTAGTCGAGCAAAAACACGTGCGAGAGGATGTATCCCGCATGGCTAGTCGAGCAAAAACACGTGCGAGAGGATGCATCCCGTAGGCTAGTCGAGTAAAAACACGTGCGAGAGGATGCATCCCGCAGGCTAGTCGAGTAAAAACACGTGCGAGGTTTTGTGGGATGCGCATACGCAGGTTTTTTGGGATGCGCATGCGCATGTTTTTTGGGATGCGCATGCGCAGGTTTTTTGGGATGCGCATGGCTAGTCGAGCAAAAACACGTGCGAGAGGATGCATCCCGCAGGGTAGTCGAGTAAAAACACGTGCGAGAGGATGCATCCCGCAGGCTAGTCGAGCAAAAACATGTGCGAGAGGATGCATCCCGCAGTCTAGTCGAGTAAAAACACGTGCGAGAGGATGCATCCCGCAGGCTAGTCGAGTAAAAACACGGGCGAGGTTTTGTGGGATGCGCATGCGCAGGTTTTGTGGGATGCGCATGCGCAGGTTTTTTGGGATGCGCATGTGCAGGTTTTTTGGGATGCGCATGGCTAGTCGAGCAAAAACACGTGCGAGAGGATGCATCCCGCAGGCTAGTCGAGTAAAAACACGTGCGAGAGGATGCATCCCGCAGGCTAGTCGAGTAAAAACACGTGCGAGGTTTTGTGGGATGCGCATGCGCAGGTTTTGTGGGATGCGCATGCGCAGGTTTTTTGGGATGCGCATGCGCAGGTTTTTTGGGATGCGCATGGCTAGTCGAGCAAAAACACGTGCGAGAGGATGCATCCCGCAGGCTAGTCGAGCAAAAACACGTGCGAGAGGATGCATCCCGCAGGCTAGTCGAGTAAAAACACGTGCGAAAGGATGCATCCCGCAGTCTAGTCGAGCACAAACACGTGCGAGGTTTTGTGGGATGCGCATGCGCAGGTTTTTTGGGATGCGCATGCGCAGGTTTTTTGGGATGCGCATGGCTAGTCGAGCAAAAACACGTGCGAGAGGATGCATCCCGCAGGCTAGTCGAGTAAAAACACGTGCGAAAGGATGCATCCCGCAGGCTAGTCGAGCACAAACACGTGCGAGGTTTTGTGGGATGCGCATGCGCAGGTTTTGTGGGATGCGCATGCGCAGATTTTTTGGGATGCGCATGCGCAGGTTTTTTGGGATGCGCATGGCTAGTCGAGCAAAAACACGTGCGAGAGGATGCATCCCGCAGGCTAGTCGAGTAAAAACACGTGCGAGGTTTTGTGGGATGCGCATACGCAGGTTTTGTGGGATGCGCATGGCTAGTCGAGCAAAAACACGTGCGAGAGGATGCATCCCGCAGGGTAGTCGAGTAAAAACACGTGCGAGAGGATGCATCCCGCAGGCTAGTCGAGCAAAAACATGTGCGAGAGGATGCATCCCGCAGGCTAGTCGAGTAAAAACACGTGCGAGAGGATGCATCCCGCAGGCTAGTCGAGTAAAAACACGTGCGAGGTTTTGTGGGATGCGCATGCGCAGGTTTTGTGGGATGCGCATGCGCAGGTTTTTTGGGATGCGCATGTGCAGGTTTTTTGGGATGCGCATGGCTAGTCGAGCAAAAACACGTGGGAGAGGATGCATCCCGCAGGCTAGTCGAGTAAAAACACGTGCGAGAGGATGCATCCCGCAGGCTAGTCGAGTAAAAACACGTGCGAGAGGATGCATCCCGCAGGCTAGTCGAGTAAAATCACGTGCGAGACGATGCATCCCGCAGGCTAGTCGAGTAAAAACACGTGCGAGAGGATGCATCCCGCAGGCTAGTCGAGCAAAAACACGTGCGAGAGGATGCATCCCGCAGGCTAGTCGAGCAAAAACATGTGCGAGAGGATGCATCCCGCAGGCTAGTCGAGCAAAAACACGTGCGAGAGGTTGCATCCCGCAGGCTAGTCGAGTAAAAACACGTGCGAGAGGATGCATCCCGCAGGCTAGTCGAGTAAAAACACGTGCGAGGTTTTGTGGGATGCGCATAAGCAGGTTTTGTGGGATGCGCATGCGCAGGTTTTTTGGGATGCGCATGGCTAGTCGAGCAAAAACACGTGCGAGAGGATGCATCCCGCAGGCTAGTCGAGTAAAAACACGTGCGAGACGATGCATCCCGCAGCCCAGTCGAGTAAAAACACGTGCGAGAGGATGCATCCCGCAGGCTAGTCGAGTAAAAACACGTGCGAGAGGATGCATCCCGCAGGCTAGTCGAGTAAAAACACGTGCGAGAGGATGCATCCCGCAGGCTAGTCGAGTAAAAACACGTGCGAGGTTTTGTGGGATGCGCATGCGCAGGTTTTGTGGGATGCTCATGCGCAGGTTTTTTGGTATGCCCATGGCTAGTCGAGCAAAAACACGTGCGAGAGGATGCATCCCGCAGGTTAGCCGAGCAAAAACACGTGCGAGAGGATGCATTCCGCAGGCTAGTCGAGTAAAAACACGTGCGAAAGGATGCATCCCGCAGGCGAGTCGAGCACAAACACGTGCGAGGTTTTGTGGGATGCCCATGCGCAGATTTTTTGGGATGCGCATGCGCAGGTTTTTTGGGATGCGCATGGCTAGTCGAGCAAAAACACGTGCGAGAGGATGCATCCCGCAGGCTAGTCGAGTAAAAACACGTGCGAGACGATGCATCCCGCAGGCTAGTCGAGTAAAAACACGTGCGAGAGGATGCATCCCGCAGGCTAGTCGAGTAAAAACACGTGCGAGGTTTTGTGGGATGCGCATGCGCAGGTTTTGTGGGATGCGCATGCGCAGGTTTTTTGGGATGCGCATGTGCAGGTTTTTTGGGATGCGCATGGCTAGTCGAGCAAAAACACGTGCGAGAGGATGCATCCCGCAGGCTAGTCGAGTAAAAACACGTGCGAGGTTTTGTGGGATGCGCATACGCAGGTTTTTTGGGATGCGCATGCGCAGGTTTTTTGGGATGCGCATGCGCAGGTTTTTTGGGATGCGCATGGCTAGTCGAGCAAAAACACGTGCGAGAGGATGCATCCCGCAGGGTAGTCGAGTAAAAACACGTGCGAGAGGATGCATCCCGCAGGCTAGTCGAGCAAAAACATGTGCGAGAGGATGCATCCCGCAGGCTAGTCGAGTAAAAACACGTGCGAGAGGATGCATCCCGCAGGCTAGTCGAGTAAAAACACGGGCGAGGTTTTGTGGGATGCGCATGCGCAGGTTTTGTGGGATGCGCATGCGCAGGTTTTTTGGGATGCGCATGTGCAGGTTTTTTGGGATGCGCATGGCTAGTCGAGCAAAAACACGTGCGAGAGGATGCATCCCGCATGGCTAGTCGAGCAAAAACACGTGCGAGAGGATGCATCCCGTATGCTAGTCGAGTAAAAACACGTGCGAGAGGATGCATCCCGCAGGCTAGTCGAGTAAAAACACGTGCGAGGTTTTGTGGGATGCGCATGCGCAGGTTTTGTGGGATGCGCATGCGCAGGTTTTTTGGGATGCGCATGTGCAGGTTTTTTGGGATGCGCATGGCTAGTCGAGCAAAAACACGTGCGAGAGGATGCATCCCGCAGGCTAGTCGAGTAAAAACACGTGCGAGAGGATGCATCCCGCAGGCTAGTCGAGTAAAAACACGTGCGAGGTTTTGTGGGATGCGCATGCGCAGGTTTTGTGGGATGCGCATGCGCAGGTTTTTTGGGATGCGCATGCGCAGGTTTTTTGGGATGCGCATGGCTAGTCGAGCAAAAACACGTGCGAGAGGATGCATCCCGCAGGCTAGTCGAGTAAAAACACGTGCGAGACGATGCATCCCGCAGCCCAGTCGAGTAAAAACACGTGCGAGAGGATGCATCCCGCAGGCTAGTCGAGTAAAAACACGTGCGAGAGGATGCATCCCGCAGGCTAGTCGAGTAAAAACACGTGCGAGAGGATGCATCCCGCAGGCTAGTCGAGTAAAAACACGTGCGAGGTTTTGTGGGATGCGCATACGCAGGTTTTTTGGGATGCGCATGCGCAGGTTTTTTGGGATGCGCATGCGCAGGTTTTTTGGGATGCGCATGGCTAGTCGAGCAAAAACACGTGCGAGAGGATGCATCCCGCAGGGTAGTCGAGTAAAAACACGTGCGAGAGGATGCATCCCGCAGGCTAGTCGAGCAAAAACATGTGCGAGAGGATGCATCCCGCAGGCTAGTCGAGTAAAAACACGTGCGAGAGGATGCATCCCGCAGGCTAGTCGAGTAAAAACACGGGCGAGGTTTTGTGGGATGCGCATGCGCAGGTTTTGTGGGATGCGCATGCGCAGGTTTTTTGGGATGCGCATGTGCAGGTTTTTTGGGATGCGCATGGCTAGTCGAGCAAAAACACGTGCGAGAGGATGCATCCCGCATGGCTAGTCGAGCAAAAACACGTGCGAGAGGATGCATCCCGTATGCTAGTCGAGTAAAAACACGTGCGAGAGGATGCATCCCGCAGGCTAGTCGAGTAAAAACACGTGCGAGGTTTTGTGGGATGCGCATGCGCAGGTTTTGTGGGATGCGCATGCGCAGGTTTTTTGGGATGCGCATGTGCAGGTTTTTTGGGATGCGCATGGCTAGTCGAGCAAAAACACGTGCGAGAGGATGCATCCCGCAGGCTAGTCGAGTAAAAACACGTGCGAGAGGATGCATCCCGCAGGCTAGTCGAGTAAAAACACGTGCGAGGTTTTGTGGGATGCGCATGCGCAGGTTTTGTGGGATGCGCATGCGCAGGTTTTTTGGGATGCGCATGCGCAGGTTTTTTGGGATGCGCATGGCTAGTCGAGCAAAAACACGTGCGAGAGGATGCATCCCGCAGGCTAGTCGAGTAAAAACACGTGCGAGACGATGCATCCCGCAGCCCAGTCGAGTAAAAACACGTGCGAGAGGATGCATCCCGCAGGCTAGTCGAGTAAAAACACGTGCGAGAGGATGCATCCCGCAGGCTAGTCGAGTAAAAACACGTGCGAGAGGATGCATCCCGCAGGCTAGTCGAGTAAAAACACGTGCGAGGTTTTGTGGGATGCGCATGCGCAGGTTTTGTGGGATGCGCATGCGCAGGTTTTTTGGGATGCGCATGTGCAGGTTTTTTGGGATGCGCATGGCTAGTCGAGCAAAAACACGTGCGAGAGGATGCATCCCGCATGGCTAGTCGAGCAAAAACACGTGCGAGAGGATGCATCCCGTAGGCTAGTCGAGTAAAAACACGTGCGAGAGGATGCATCCCGCAGGCTAGTCGAGTAAAAACACGTGCGAGGTTTTGTGGGATGCGCATACGCAGGTTTTTTGGGATGCGCATGCGCAGGTTTTTTGGGATGCGCATGTGCAGGTTTTTTGGGATGCGCATGGCTAGTCGAGCAAAAACACGTGCGAAAGGATGCATCCCGCATGGCTAGTCGAGCAAAAACACGTGCGAGAGGATGCATCCCGTAGGCTAGTCGAGTAAAAACACGTGCGAGAGGATGCATCCCGCAGGCTAGTCGAGTAAAAACACGTGCGAGGTTTTGTGGGATGCGCATACGCAGGTTTTTTGGGATGCGCATGCGCAGGTTTTTTGGGATGCGCATGCGCAGGTTTTTTGGGATGCGCATGGCTAGTCGAGCAAAAACACGTGCGAGAGGATGCATCCCGCAGGGTAGTCGAGTAAAAACACGTGCGAGAGGATGCATCCCGCAGGCTAGTCGAGCAAAAACATGTGCGAGAGGATGCATCCCGCAGGCTAGTCGAGTAAAAACACGTGCGAGGTTTTGTGGGATGCGCATACGCAGGTTTTTTGGGATGCGCATGCGCAGGTTTTTTGGGATGCGCATGCGCAGGTTTTTTGGGATGCGCATGGCTAGTCGAGCAAAAACACGTGCGAGAGGATGCATCCCGCAGGGTAGTCGAGTAAAAACACGTGCGAGAGGATGCATCCCGCAGGCTAGTCGAGTAAAAACACGGGCGAGGTTTTGTGGGATGCGCATGCGCAGGTTTTGTGGGATGCGCATGCGCAGGTTTTTTGGGATGCGCATGGCTAGTCGAGCAAAAACACGTGCGAGAGGATGCATCCCGCAGGCTAGTCGAGTAAAAACACGTGCGAAAGGATGCATCCCGCAGGCTAGTCGAGCACAAACACGTGCGAGGTTTTGTGGGATGCGCATGCGCAGGTTTTGTGGGATGCGCATGCGCAGATTTTTTGGGATGCGCAAGCGCAGGTTTTTTGGGATGCGCATGGCTAGTCGAGCAAAAACACGTGCGAGAGGATGCATCCCGCAGGCTAGTCGAGTAAAAACACGTGCGAGGTTTTGTGGGATGCGCATACGCAGGTTTTGTGGGATGCGCATGCGCAGGTTTTTTGGGATGCGCATGGCTAGTCGAGCAAAAACACGTGCGAGAGGATGCATCCCGCAGGCTAGTCGAGTAAAAACACGTGCGAGACGATGCATCCCGCAGCCCAGTCGAGTAAAAACACGTGCGAGAGGATGCATCCCGCAGGCTAGTCGAGTAAAAACACGTGCGAGAGGATGCATCCCGCAGGTTAGCCGAGCAAAAACACGTGCGAGAGGATGCATTCCGCAGGCTAGTCGAGTAAAAACACGTGCGAAAGGATGCATCCCGCAGGCGAGTCGAGCACAAACACGTGCGAGGTTTTGTGGGATGCGCATGCGCAGATTTTTTGGGATGCGCATGCGCAGGTTTTTTGGGATGCGCATGGCTAGTCGAGCAAAAACACGTGCGAGAGGATGCATCCCGCAGGCTAGTCGAGTAAAAACACGTGCGAGGTTTTGTGGGATGCGCATGCGCAGGTTTTGTGGGATGCGCATGCGCAGGTTTTTTGGGATGCGCATGTGCAGGTTTTTTGGGATGCGCATGGCTAGTCGAGCAAAAACACGTGCGAGAGGATGCATCCCGTAGGCTAGTCGAGTAAAAACACGTGCGAGAGGATGCATCCCGCAGGCTAGTCGAGTAAAAACACGTGCGAGGTTTTGTGGGATGCGCATACGCAGGTTTTTTGGGATGCGCATGCGCAGGTTTTTTGGGATGCGCATGGCTAGTCGAGCAAAAACACGTGCGAGAGGATGCATCCCGCAGGGTAGTCGAGTAAAAACACGTGCGAGAGGATGCATCCCGCAGGCTAGTCGAGCAAAAACATGTGCGAGAGGATGCATCCCGCAGGCTAGTCGAGTAAAAACACGTGCGAGAGGATGCATCCCGCAGGCTAGTCGAGTAAAAACACGGGCGAGGTTTTGTGGGATGCGCATGCGCAGGTTTTGTGGGATGCGCATGCGCAGGTTTTTTGGGATGCGCATGTGCAGGTTTTTTGGGATGCGCATGGCTAGTCGAGCAAAAACACGTGCGAGAGGATGCATCCCGCATGGCTAGTCGAGCAAAAACACGTGCGAGAGGATGCATCCCGTAGGCTAGTCGAGTAAAAACACGTGCGAGAGGATGCATCCCGCAGGCTAGTCGAGTAAAAACACGTGCGAGGTTTTGTGGGATGCGCATGCGCAGGTTTTTTGGGATGCGCATGTGCAGGTTTTTTGGGATGCGCATGGCTAGTCGAGCAAAAACACGTGCGAGAGGATGCATCCCGCAGGCTAGTCGAGTAAAAACACGTGCGAGAGGATGCATCCCGCAGGCTAGTCGAGTAAAAACACGTGCGAGGTTTTGTGGGATGCGCATGCGCAGGTTTTGTGGGATGCGCATGCGCAGGTTTTTCCGGGATGCGCATGCGCAGGTTTTTTGGGATGCGCATGGCTAGTCGAGCAAAAACACGTGCGAGAGGATGCATCCCGCAGGCTAGTCGAGCAAAAACACGTGCGAGAGGATGCATCCCGCAGGCTAGTCGAGTAAAAACACGTTTCGAAAGGATGCATCCCGCAGTCTAGTCGAGCACAAACACGTGCGAGGTTTTGTGGGATGCGCATGCGCAGGTTTTGTGGGATGCGCATGCGCAGATTTTTTGGGATGCGCATGCGCAGGTTTTTTGGGATGCGCATGGCTAGTCGAGCAAAAACACGTGCGAGAGGATGCATCCCGCAGGCTAGTCGAGCAAAAACACGTGCGAGAGGATGCATCCCGCAGGATAGTCGAGTAAAAACACGTGCGAAAGGATGCATCCCGCAGGCTAGTCGAGCACAAACACGTGCGAGGTTTTGTGGGATGCGCATGCGCAGGTTTTTTGGGATGCGCATGGCTAGTCGAGCAAAAACACGTGCGAGAGGATGCATCCCGCAGGCTAGTCGAGCACAAACACGTGCGAGAGGATGCATCCCGCAGGCTAGTCGAGTAAAAACACGTGCGAAAGGATGCATCCCGCAGGCTAGTCGAGCACAAACACGTGCGAGGTTTTGTGGGATGCGCATGCGCAGGTTTTGTGGGATGCGCATGCGCAGATTTTTTGGGATGCGCATGCGCAGGTTTTTTGGGATGCGCATGGCTAGTCGAGCAAAAACACGTGCGAGAGGATGCATCCCGCAGGCTAGTCGAGTAAAAACACGTGCGAGACGATGCATCCCGCAGGCTAGTCGAGTAAAAACACGTGCGAGAGGATGCATCCCGCAGGCTAGTCGAGTAAAAACACGTGCGAGAGGATGCATCCCGCAGGCTAGTCGAGTAAAAACACGTGCGAGGTTTTGTGGGATGCGCATGCGCAGGTTTTTTGGGATGCGCATGGCTAGTCGAGCAAAAACACGTGCGAGAGGATGCATCCCGCAGGCTAGCCGAGCAAAAACACGTGCGAGAGGATGCATCCCGCAGGCTAGTCGAGCAAAAACACGTGCGAGAGGATGCATCCCGCAGGCTAGTCGAGTAAAAACACGTGCGAGGTTTTGTGGGATGCGCATACGCAGGTTTTGTGGGATGCGCATGCGCAGGTTTTTTGGGATGCGCATGGCTAGTCGAGCAAAAACACGTGCGAGAGGATGCATCCCGCAGGCTAGTCGAGTAAAAACACGTGCGAGACGATGCATCCCGCAGCCCAGTCGAGTAAAAACACGTGCGAGAGGATGCATCCCGCAGGCTAGTCGAGTAAAAACACGTGCGAGAGGATGCATCCCGCAGGCTAGTCGAGTAAAAACACGTGCGAGAGGATGCATCCCGCAGGCTAGTCGAGTAAAAACACGTGCGAGGTTTTGTGGGATGCGCATGCGCAGGTTTTGTGGGATGCTCATGCGCAGGTTTTTTGGTATGCCCATGGCTAGTCGAGCAAAAACACGTGCGAGTGGATGCATCCCGCAGGTTAGCCGAGCAAAAACACGTGCGAGAGGATGCATTCCGCAGGCTAGTCGAGTAAAAACACGTGCGAAAGGATGCATCCCGCAGGCGAGTCGAGCACAAACACGTGCGAGGTTTTGTGGGATGCGCATGCGCAGATTTTTTGGGATGCGCATGCGCAGGTGTTTTGGGATGCGCATGGCTAGTCGAGCAAAAACACGTGCGAGAGGATGCATCCCGCAGGCTAGTCGAGTAAAAACACGTGCGAGACGATGCATCCCGCAGGCTAGTCGAGTAAAAACACGTGCGAGAGGATGCATCCCGCAGGCTAGTCGAGTAAAAACACGTGCGAGGTTTTGTGGGATGCGCATGCGCAGGTTTTGTGGGATGCGCATGCGCAGGTTTTTTGGGATGCGCATGTGCAGGTTTTTTGGGATGCGCATGGCTAGTCGAGCAAAAACACGTGCGAGAGGATGCATCCCGCAGGCTAGTCGAGTAAAAACACGTGCGAGAGGATGCATCCCGCAGGCTAGTCGAGTAAAAACACGTGCGAGGTTTTGTGGGATGCGCATGCGCAGGTTTTGTGGGATGCGCATGCGCAGGTTTTTTGGGATGCGCATGCGCAGGTTTTTTGGGATGCGCATGGCTAGTCGAGCAAAAACACGTGCGAGAGGATGCATCCCGCAGGCTAGTCGAGTAAAAACACGTGCGAAAGGATGCATCCCGCAGTCTAGTCGAGCACAAACACGTGCGAGGTTTTGTGGGATGCGCATGCGCAGGTTTTGTGGGATGCGCATGCGCAGATTTTTTGGGATGCGCATGCGCATGTTTTTTGGGATGCGCATGGCTAGTCGAGCAAAAACACGTGCGAGAGGATGCATCCCGCAGGCTAGTCGAGTAAAAACACGTGCGAAAGGATGCATCCCGCAGGCTAGTCGAGCACAAACACGTGCGAGGTTTTGTGGGATGCGCATACGCAGGTTTTGTGGGATGCGCATGCGCAGATTTTTTGGGATGCGCATGCGCAGGTTTTTTGGGATGCGCATGGCTAGTCGAGCAAAAACACGTGCGAGAGGATGCATCCCGCAGGCTAGTCGAGCAAAAACACGTGCGAGAGGATGCATCCCGCAGGATAGTCGAGTAAAAACACGTGCGAAAGGATGCATCCCGCAGGCTAGTCGAGCACAAACACGTGCGAGGTTTTGTGGGATGCGCATGCGCAGGTTTTGTGGGATGCGCATGCGCAGATTTTTTGGAATACGCATGCGCAGGTTTTTTGGGATGCGCATGGCTAGTCGAGCAAAAACACGTGCGAGAGGATGCATCCCGCAGGCTAGTCGAGCACAAACACGTGCGAGAGGATGCATCCCGCAGGCTAGTCGAGTAAAAACACGTGCGAAAGGATGCATCCCGCAGGCTAGTCGAGCACAAACACGTGCGAGGTTTTGTGGGATGCGCATGCGCAGGTTTTTTGGGATGCGCATGGCTAGTCGAGCAAAAACACGTGCGAGAGGATGCATCCCGCAGGCTAGTCGAGTAAAAACACGTGCGAGACGATGCATCCCGCAGGCTAGTCGAGTAAAAACACGTGCGAGAGGATGCATCCCGCAGGCTAGTCGAGTAAAAACACGTGCGAGAGGATGCATCCCGCAGGCTAGTCGAGTAAAAACACGTGCGAGAGGATGCATCCCGCAGGCTAGTCGAGTAAAAACACGTGCGAAAGGATGCATCCCGCAGGCTAGTCGAGCACAAACACGTGCGAGGTTTTGTGGGATGCGCATGCGCAGGTTTTGTGGGATGCGCATGCGCAGATTTTTTGGGATGCGCATGCGCAGGTTTTTTGGGATGCGCATGGCTAGTCGAGCAAAAACACGTGCGAGAGGATGCATCCCGCAGGCTAGTCGAGTAAAAACACGTGCGAGACGATGCATCCCGCAGGCTAGTCGAGTAAAAACACGTGCGAGAGGATGCATCCCGCAGGCTAGTCGAGTAAAAACACGTGCGAGAGGATGCATCCCGCAGGCTAGTCGAGTAAAAACACGTGCGAGACGATGCATCCCGCAGGCTAGTCGAGTAAAAACACGTGCGAGAGGATGCATCCCGCAGGCTAGTCGAGTAAAAACACGTGCGAGAGGATGCATCCCGCAGGCTAGTCGAGTAAAAACACGTGCGAGAGGATGCATCCCGCAGGCTAGTCGAGCAAAAACACGTGCGAGAGGATGCATCCCGCAGGCTAGTCGAGTAAAAACACGTGCGAAAGGATGCATCCCGCAGGCTAGTCGAGCACAAACACGTGCGAGGTTTTGTGGGATGCGCATGCGCAGGTTTTGTGGGATGCGCATGCGCAGATTTTTTGGGATGCGCATGCGCAGGTTTTTTGGGATGCGCATGGCTAGTCGAGCAAAAACACGTGCGAGAGGATGCATCCCGCAGGCTAGTCGAGTAAAAACACGTGCGAGACGATGCATCCCGCAGGCTAGTCGAGTAAAAACACGTGCGAGAGGATGCATCCCGCAGGCTAGTCGAGTAAAAACACGTGCGAGAGGATGCATCCCGCAGGCTAGTCGAGTAAAAACACGTGCGAGGTTTTGTGGGATGCGCATGCGCAGGTTTTTTGGGATGCGCATGGCTAGTCGAGCAAAAACACGTGCGAGAGGATGCATCCCGCAGGCTAGCCGAGCAAAATCACGTGCGAGAGGATGCATCCCGCAGGCTAGTCGAGTAAAAACACGTGCGAGGTTTTGTGGGATGCGCATGCGCAGGTTTTGTGGGATGCGCATGCGCAGGTTTTTTGGGATGCGCATGTGCAGGTTTTTTGGGATGCGCATGGCTAGTCGAGCAAAAACACGTGCGAGAGGATGCATCCCGCAGGCTAGTCGAGTAAAAACACGTGCGAGAGGATGCATCCCGCAGGCTAGTCGAGTAAAAACACGTGCGAGGTTTTGTGGGATGCGCATGCGCAGGTTTTTTGGGATGCGCATGTGCAGGATTTTTGGGATGCGCATGGCTAGTCGAGCAAAAACACGTGCGAGAGGATGCATCCCGCAGGCTAGTCGAGTAAAAACACGTGCGAGAGGATGCATCCCGCAGGCTAGTCGAGTAAAAACACGTGCGAGGTTTTGTGGGATGCGCATGCGCAGGTTTTGTGGGATGCGCATGCGCAGGTTTTTTGGGATGCGCATGCGCAGGTTTTTTGGGATGCGCATGGCTAGTCGAGCAAAAACACGTGCGAGAGGATGCATCCATCAGGGTAGTCGAGTAAAAACACGTGCGAGAGGATGCATCCCGCAGGCTAGTCGAGTAAAAACACGTGCGAGAGGATGCATCCCGCAGGGTAGTCGAGCAAAAACACGTGCGAGAGGATGCATCCCGCAGGCTAGTCGAGCAAAAACACGTGCGAGAGGATGCATCCCGCAGGCTAGTCGTGTAAAAACACGTGCGAGAGGATGCATCCCGCAGGCTAGTCGAGCACAAACACGTGCGAGAGGATGCATCCCGCAGGCTAGTCGAGCAAAAACACGTGCGAGAGGATGCATCCCGCAGGCTAGTCGAGCAAAAACACGTGCGAGAGGATGCATCCCGCAGGCTAGTCGAGCAAAAACACGTGCGAGAGGATGCATCCCGCAGGCTAGTCGAGCAAAAACACGTGCGAGAGGATGCATCCCGCAGGCTAGTCGAGCAAAAACACGTGCGAGAGGATGCATCCATCAGGGTAGTCGAGTAAAAACACGTGCGAGAGGATGCATCCCGCAGGCTAGTCGAGTAAAAACACGTGCGAGAGGATGCATCCCGCAGGCTAGTCGAGCAAAAACACGTGCGAAAGGATGCATCCCGCAGGCTAGTCGAGTAAAAACACGTGCGAGAGGATGCATCCCGCAGGCTAGTCGAGCACAAACACGTGCGAGAGGATGCATCCCGCAGGCTAGTCGAGCAAAAACACGTGCGAGAGGATGCATCCCGCAGGCTAGTCGAGTAAAAACACGTGCGAGGTTTTGTGGGATGCGCATGTGCAGGTTTTTTGGGATGCGCATGGCTAGTCGAGAGGATGCATCCATCAGGGTAGTCGAGTAAAAACACGTGCGAGAGGATGCATCCCGCAGGCTAGTCGAGTAAAAACACGTGCGAAAGGATGCATCCCGCAGTCTAGTCGAGCACAAACACGTGCGAGGTTTTGTGGGATGCGCATGCGCAGGTTTTGTGGGATGCGCATGCGCAGATTTTTTGGGATGCGCATGCGCAGGTTTTTTGGGATGCGCATGGCTAGTCGAGCAAAAACACGTGCGAGAGGATGCATCCCGCAGGCTAGTCGAGCAAAAACACGTGCGAGAGGATGCATCCCGCAGGCTAGTCGAGTAAAAACACGTGCGAAAGGATGCATCCCGCAGGCTAGTCGAGCAAAAACACGTGCGAGAGGATGCATCCCGCAGGCTAGTCGAGTAAAAACACGTGCGAGAGGATGCATCCCGCAGGCTAGTCGAGCACAAACACGTGCGAGAGGATGCATCCCGCAGGCTAGTCGAGCAAAAACACGTGCGAGAGGATGCATCCCGCAGGCTAGTCGAGTAAAAACACGTGCGAAAGGATGCATCCCGCAGTCTAGTCGAGCACAAACACGTGCGAGGTTTTGTGGGTTGCGCATGCGCAGGTTTTGTGGGATGCGCATGCGCAGATTTTTTGGGATGCGCATGCGCAGGTTTTTTGGGATGCGCATGGCTAGTCGAGCAAAAACACGTGCGAGAGGATGCATCCCGCAGGCTAGTCGAGCAAAAACACGTGCGAGAGGATGCATCCCGCAGGCTAGTCGAGTAAAAACACGTGCGAAAGGATGCATCCCGCAGGCTAGTCGAGCACAAACACGTGCGAGGTTTTGTGGGATGCGCATGCGCAGGTTTTGTGGGATGCGCATGCGCAGATTTTTTGGGATGCGCATGCGCAGGTTTTTTGGGATGCGCATGGCTAGTCGAGCAAAAACACGTGCGAGAGGATGCATCCCGCAGGCTAGTCGAGTAAAAACACGTGCGAGACGATGCATCCCGCAGGCTAGTCGAGTAAAAACACGTGCGAGAGGATGCATCCCGCAGGCTAGTCGAGCAAAAACACGTGCGAGAGGATGCATCCCGCAGGTTAGCCGAGCAAAAACACGTGCGAGAGGATGCATTCCGCAGGCTAGTCGAGTAAAAACACGTGCGAAAGGATGCATCCCGCAGGCGAGTCGAGCACAAACACGTGCGAGGTTTTGTGGGATGCGCATGCGCAGATTTTTTGGGATGCGCATGCGCAGGTGTTTTGGGATGCGCATGGCTAGTCGAGCAAAAACACGTGCGAGAGGATGCATCCCGCAGGCTAGTCGAGTAAAAACACGTGCGAGACGATGCATCCCGCAGGCTAGTCGAGTAAAAACACGTGCGAGAGGATGCATCCCGCAGGCTAGTCGAGTAAAAACACGTGCGAGGTTTTGTGGGATGCGCATGCGCAGGTTTTGTGGGATGCGCATGCGCAGGTTTTTTGGGATGCGCATGTGCAGGTTTTTTGGGATGCGCATGGCTAGTCGAGCAAAAACACGTGCGAGAGGATGCATCCCGCAGGCTAGTCGAGTAAAAACACGTGCGAGAGGATGCATCCCGCAGGCTAGTCGAGTAAAAACACGTGCGAGGTTTTGTGGGATGCGCATGCGCAGGTTTTGTGGGATGCGCATGCGCAGGTTTTTTGGGATGCGCATGCGCAGGTTTTTTGGGATGCGCATGGCTAGTCGAGCAAAAACACGTGCGAGAGGATGCATCCCGCAGGCTAGTCGAGCAAAAACACGTGCGAGAGGATGCATCCCGCAGGCTAGTCGAGTAAAAACACGTGCGAAAGGATGCATCCCGCAGTCTAGTCGAGCACAAACACGTGCGAGGTTTTGTGGGATGCGCATGCGCAGGTTTTGTGGGATGCGCATGCGCAGATTTTTTGGGATGCGCATGCGCATGTTTTTTGGGATGCGCATGGCTAGTCGAGCAAAAACACGTGCGAGAGGATGCATCCCGCAGGCTAGTCGAGTAAAAACACGTGCGAAAGGATGCATCCCGCAGGCTAGTCGAGCACAAACACGTGCGAGGTTTTGTGGGATGCGCATACGCAGGTTTTGTGGGATGCGCATGCGCAGATTTTTTGGGATGCGCATGCGCAGGTTTTTTGGGATGCGCATGGCTAGTCGAGCAAAAACACGTGCGAGAGGATGCATCCCGCAGGCTAGTCGAGCAAAAACACGTGCGAGAGGATGCATCCCGCAGGATAGTCGAGTAAAAACACGTGCGAAAGGATGCATCCCGCAGGCTAGTCGAGCACAAACACGTGCGAGGTTTTGTGGGATGCGCATGCGCAGGTTTTGTGGGATGCGCATGCGCAGATTTTTTGGAATACGCATGCGCAGGTTTTTTGGGATGCGCATGGCTAGTCGAGCAAAAACACGTGCGAGAGGATGCATCCCGCAGGCTAGTCGAGCACAAACACGTGCGAGAGGATGCATCCCGCAGGCTAGTCGAGTAAAAACACGTGCGAAAGGATGCATCCCGCAGGCTAGTCGAGCACAAACACGTGCGAGGTTTTGTGGGATGCGCATGCGCAGGTTTTGTGGGATGCGCATGCGCAGATTTTTTGGGATGCGCATGCGCAGGTTTTTTGGGATGCGCATGGCTAGTCGAGCAAAAACACGTGCGAGAGGATGCATCCCGCAGGCTAGTCGAGTAAAAACACGTGCGAGACGATGCATCCCGCAGGCTAGTCGAGTAAAAACACGTGCGAGAGGATGCATCCCGCAGGCTAGTCGAGTAAAAACACGTGCGAGAGGATGCATCCCGCAGGCTAGTCGAGTAAAAACACGTGCGAGGTTTTGTGGGATGCGCATGCGCAGGTTTTTTGGGATGCGCATGGCTAGTCGAGCAAAAACACGTGCGAGAGGATGCATCCCGCAGGCTAGCCGAGCAAAAACACGTGCGAGAGGATGCATCCCGCAGGCTAGTCGAGCAAAAACACGTGCGAGAGGATGCATCCCGCAGGCTAGTCGAGTAAAAACACGTGCGAAAGGATGCATCCCGCAGGCTAGTCGAGCACAAACACGTGCGAGGTTTTGTGGGATGCGCATGCGCAGGTTTTGTGGGATGCGCATGCGCAGATTTTTTGGGATGCGCATGCGCAGGTTTTTTGGGATGCGCATGGCTAGTCGAGCAAAAACACGTGCGAGAGGATGCATCCCGCAGGCTAGTCGAGTAAAAACACGTGCGAGGTTTTGTGGGATGCGCATGCGCAGGTTTTGTGGGATGCGCATGCGCAGGTTTTTTGGGATGCGCATGTGCAGGTTTTTTGGGATGCGCATGGCTAGTCGAGCAAAAACACGTGCGAGAGGATGCATCCCGCAGGCTAGTCGAGTAAAAACACGTGCGAGAGGATGCATCCCGCAGGCTAGTCGAGTAAAAACACGTGCGAGGTTTTGTGGGATGCGCATGCGCAGGTTTTTTGGGATGCGCATGTGCAGGATTTTTGGGATGCGCATGGCTAGTCGAGCAAAAACACGTGCGAGAGGATGCATCCCGCAGGCTAGTCGAGTAAAAACACGTGCGAGAGGATGCATCCCGCAGGCTAGTCGAGTAAAAACACGTGCGAGGTTTTGTGGGATGCGCATGCGCAGGTTTTGTGGGATGCGCATGCGCAGGTTTTTTGGGATGCGCATGCGCAGGTTTTTTGGGATGCGCATGGCTAGTCGAGCAAAAACACGTGCGAGAGGATGCATCCATCAGGGTAGTCGAGTAAAAACACGTGCGAGAGGATGCATCCCGCAGGCTAGTCGAGTAAAAACACGTGCGAGAGGATGCATCCCGCAGGGTAGTCGAGCAAAAACACGTGCGAGAGGATGCATCCCGCAGGCTAGTCGAGCAAAAACACGTGCGAGAGGATGCATCCCGCAGGCTAGTCGTGTAAAAACACGTGCGAGAGGATGCATCCCGCAGGCTAGTCGAGCACAAACACGTGCGAGAGGATGCATCCCGCAGGCTAGTCGAGCAAAAACACGTGCGAGAGGATGCATCCCGCAGGCTAGTCGAGCAAAAACACGTGCGAGAGGATGCATCCCGCAGGCTAGTCGAGCAAAAACACGTGCGAGAGGATGCATCCCGCAGGCTAGTCGAGCAAAAACACGTGCGAGAGGATGCATCCCGCAGGCTAGTCGAGCAAAAACACGTGCGAGAGGATGCATCCATCAGGGTAGTCGAGTAAAAACACGTGCGAGAGGATGCATCCCGCAGGCTAGTCGAGTAAAAACACGTGCGAGAGGATGCATCCCGCAGGCTAGTCGAGCAAAAACACGTGCGAAAGGATGCATCCCGCAGGCTAGTCGAGTAAAAACACGTGCGAGAGGATGCATCCCGCAGGCTAGTCGAGCACAAACACGTGCGAGAGGATGCATCCCGCAGGCTAGTCGAGCAAAAACACGTGCGAGAGGATGCATCCCGCAGGCTAGTCGAGTAAAAACACGTGCGAGGTTTTGTGGGATGCGCATGTGCAGGTTTTTTGGGATGCGCATGGCTAGTCGAGAGGATGCATCCATCAGGGTAGTCGAGTAAAAACACGTGCGAGAGGATGCATCCCGCAGGCTAGTCGAGTAAAAACACGTGCGAAAGGATGCATCCCGCAGTCTAGTCGAGCACAAACACGTGCGAGGTTTTGTGGGATGCGCATGCGCAGGTTTTGTGGGATGCGCATGCGCAGATTTTTTGGGATGCGCATGCGCAGGTTTTTTGGGATGCGCATGGCTAGTCGAGCAAAAACACGTGCGAGAGGATGCATCCCGCAGGCTAGTCGAGCAAAAACACGTGCGAGAGGATGCATCCCGCAGGCTAGTCGAGTAAAAACACGTGCGAAAGGATGCATCCCGCAGGCTAGTCGAGCAAAAACACGTGCGAGAGGATGCATCCCGCAGGCTAGTCGAGTAAAAACACGTGCGAGAGGATGCATCCCGCAGGCTAGTCGAGCACAAACACGTGCGAGAGGATGCATCCCGCAGGCTAGTCGAGCAAAAACACGTGCGAGAGGATGCATCCCGCAGGCTAGTCGAGTAAAAACACGTGCGAAAGGATGCATCCCGCAGTCTAGTCGAGCACAAACACGTGCGAGGTTTTGTGGGTTGCGCATGCGCAGGTTTTGTGGGATGCGCATGCGCAGATTTTTTGGGATGCGCATGCGCAGGTTTTTTGGGATGCGCATGGCTAGTCGAGCAAAAACACGTGCGAGAGGATGCATCCCGCAGGCTAGTCGAGCAAAAACACGTGCGAGAGGATGCATCCCGCAGGCTAGTCGAGTAAAAACACGTGCGAAAGGATGCATCCCGCAGGCTAGTCGAGCACAAACACGTGCGAGGTTTTGTGGGATGCGCATGCGCAGGTTTTGTGGGATGCGCATGCGCAGATTTTTTGGGATGCGCATGCGCAGGTTTTTTGGGATGCGCATGGCTAGTCGAGCAAAAACACGTGCGAGAGGATGCATCCCGCAGGCTAGTCGAGTAAAAACACGTGCGAGACGATGCATCCCGCAGGCTAGTCGAGTAAAAACACGTGCGAGAGGATGCATCCCGCAGGCTAGTCGAGCAAAAACACGTGCGAGAGGATGCATCCCGCAGGCTAGTCGAGCAAAAACACGTGCGAGAGGATGCATCCCGCAGGCTAGTCGAGCAAAAACACGTGCGAGAGGATGCATCCCGCAGGCTAGTCGAGCAAAAACACGTGCGAGAGGATGCATCCCGCAGGCTAGTCGAGCAAAAACACGTGCGAGAGGATGCATCCATCAGGGTAGTCGAGTAAAAACACGTGCGAGAGGATGCATCCCGCAGGCTAGTCGAGTAAAAACACGTGCGAGAGGATGCATCCCGCAGGGTAGTCGAGCAAAAACACGTGCGAGAGGATGCATCCCGCAGGCTAGTCGAGCAAAAACACGTGCGAGAGGATGCATCCCGCAGGCTAGTCGAGTAAAAACACGTGCGAGAGGATGCATCCCGCAGGCTAGTCGAGCACAAACACGTGCGAGAGGATGCATCCCGCAGGCTAGTCGAGCAAAAACACGTGCGAGAGGATGCATCCCGCAGGCTAGTCGAGTAAAAACACGTGCGAAAGGATGCATCCCGCAGTCTAGTCGAGCACAAACACGTGCGAGGTTTTGTGGGATGCGCATGCGCAGGTTTTGTGGGATGCGCATGCGCAGATTTTTTGGGATGCGCATGCGCAGGTTTTTTGGGATGCGCATGGCTAGTCGAGCAAAAACACGTGCGAGAGGATGCATCCCGCAGGCTAGTCGAGCAAAAACACGTGCGAGAGGATGCATCCCGCAGGCTAGTCGAGTAAAAACACGTGCGAAAGGATGCATCCCGCAGGCTAGTCGAGCACAAACACGTGCGAGGTTTTGTGGGATGCGCATGCGCAGATTTTTTGGGATGCGCATGCGCAGGTTTTTTGGGATGCGCATGGCTAGTCGAGCAAAAACACGTGCGAGAGGATGCATCCCGCAGGCTAGTCGAGTAAAAACACGTGCGAGACGATGCATCCCGCAGGCTAGTCGAGTAAAAACACGTGCGAGAGGATGCATCCCGCAGGCTAGTCGAGCAAAAACACGTGCGAGAGGATGCATCCCGCAGGCTAGTCGAGTAAAAACACGTGCGAGACGATGCATCCCGCAGGCTAGTCGAGTAAAAACACGTGCGAGAGGATGCATCCCGCAGGCTAGTCGAGCAAAAACACGTGCGAGAGGATGCATCCCGCAGGCTAGTCGAGCAAAAACACGTGCGAGAGGATGCATCCCGCAGGCTAGTCGAGCAAAAACACGTGCGAGAGGATGCATCCATCAGGGTAGTCGAGTAAAAACACGTGCGAGAGGATGCATCCCGCAGGCTAGTCGAGTAAAAACACGTGCGAGAGGATGCATCCCGCAGGGTAGTCGAGCAAAAACACGTGCGAGAGGATGCATCCCGCAGGCTAGTCGAGCAAAAACACGTGCGAGAGGATGCATCCCGCAGGCTAGTCGAGTAAAAACACGTGCGAGAGGATGCATCCCGCAGGCTAGTCGAGCACAAACACGTGCGAGAGGATGCATCCCGCAGGCTAGTCGAGCAAAAACACGTGCGAGAGGATGCATCCCGCAGGCTAGTCGAGTAAAAACACGTGCGAAAGGATGCATCCCGCAGTCTAGTCGAGCACAAACACGTGCGAGGTTTTGTGGGATGCGCATGCGCAGGTTTTGTGGGATGCGCATGCGCAGATTTTTTGGGATGCGCATGCGCAGGTTTTTTGGGATGCGCATGGCTAGTCGAGCAAAAACACGTGCGAGAGGATGCATCCCGCAGGCTAGTCGAGCAAAAACACGTGCGAGAGGATGCATCCCGCAGGCTAGTCGAGTAAAAACACGTGCGAAAGGATGCATCCCGCAGGCTAGTCGAGCACAAACACGTGCGAGGTTTTGTGGGATGCGCATGCGCAGATTTTTTGGGATGCGCATGCGCAGGTTTTTTGGGATGCGCATGGCTAGTCGAGCAAAAACACGTGCGAGAGGATGCATCCCGCAGGCTAGTCGAGTAAAAACACGTGCGAGACGATGCATCCCGCAGGCTAGTCGAGTAAAAACACGTGCGAGAGGATGCATCCCGCAGGCTAGTCGAGCAAAAACACGTGCGAGAGGATGCATCCCGCAGGCTAGTCGAGTAAAAACACGTGCGAGAGGATGCA
Organism: Lasioglossum baleicum; assembly: GCF_051020765.1. Lineage (NCBI taxonomy): Eukaryota > Metazoa > Arthropoda > Insecta > Hymenoptera > Halictidae > Lasioglossum > Lasioglossum baleicum. Next base: position 99,963 of record NW_027469183.1, read on the forward strand.
TCCCGCAGGCTAGTCGAGTAAAAACACGTGCGAGGTTTTGTGGGATGCGCATGTGCAGGTTTTTTGGGATGCGCATGGCTAGTCGAGCAAAAACACGTGCGAGAGGATGCATCCATCAGGGTAGTCGAGTAAAAACACGTGCGAGAGGATGCATCCCGCAGGCTAGTCGAGTAAAAACACGTGCGAGAGGATGCATCCCGCAGGCTAGTCGAGCAAAAACACGTGCGAGAGGATGCATCCCGCAGGCTAGTCGAGCAAAAACACGTGCGAGAGGATGCATCCCGCAGGCTAGTCGAGTAAAAACACGTGCGAGAGGATGCATCCCGCAGGCTAGTCGAGCACAAACACGTGCGAGAGGATGCATCCCGCAGGCTAGTCGAGCAAAAACACGTGCGAGAGGATGCATCCCGCAGGCTAGTCGAGTAAAAACACGTGCGAAAGGATGCATCCCGCAGTCTAGTCGAGCACAAACACGTGCGAGGTTTTGTGGGATGCGCATGCGCAGGTTTTGTGGGATGCGCATGCGCAGATTTTTTGGGATGCGCATGCGCAGGTTTTTTGGGATGCGCATGGCTAGTCGAGCAAAAACACGTGCGAGAGGATGCATCCCGCAGGCTAGTCGAGCAAAAACACGTGCGAGAGGATGCATCCCGCAGGCTAGTCGAGTAAAAACACGTGCGAAAGGATGCATCCCGCAGGCTAGTCGAGCACAAACACGTGCGAGGTTTTGTGGGATGCGCATGCGCAGGTTTTGTGGGATGCGCATGCGCAGATTTTTTGGGATGCGCATGCGCAGGTTTTTTGGGATGCGCATGGCTAGTCGAGCAAAAACACGTGCGAGAGGATGCATCCCGCAGGCTAGTCGAGTAAAAACACGTGCGAGACGATGCATCCCGCAGGCTAGTCGAGTAAAAACACGTGTGAGAGGATGCATCCCGCAGGCTAGTCGAGTAAAAACACGTGCGAGGTTTTGTGGGATGCGCATGCGCAGGTTTTGTGGGATGCGCATGCGCAGGTTTTGTGGGATGCGCATGCGCAGGTTTTTTGGGATGCGCATGTGCAGGTTTTTTGGGATGCGCATGGCTAGTCGAGCAAAAACACGTGCGAGGTTTTGTGGGATGCGCATGCGCAGGTTTTGTGGGATGCGCATGCGCAGGTTTTTTGGGATGCGCATGGCTAGTCGAGCAAAAACACGTGCGAGAGGATGCATCCATCAGGGTAGTCGAGTAAAAACACGTGCGAGAGGATGCATCCCGCAGGCTAGTCGAGTAAAAACACGTGCGAGAGGATGCATCCCGCAGGCTAGTCGAGCAAAAACACGTGCGAGAGGATGCATCCCGCAGGCTAGTCGAGCAAAAACACGTGCGAGAGGATGCATCCCGCAGGCTAGTCGAGTAAAAACACGTGCGAGGTTTTGTGGGATGCGCATGCGCAGGTTTTGTGGGATGCGCATGCGCAGATTTTTTGGGATGCGCATGCGCAGGTTTTTTGGGATGCGCATGGCTAGTCGAGCAAAAACACGTGCGAGAGGATGCATCCCGCAGGCTAGTCGAGCAAAAACACGTGCGAGAGGATGCATCCCGCAGGATAGTCGAGTAAAAACACGTGCGAAAGGATGCATCCCGCAGGCTAGTCGAGCACAAACACGTGCGAGGTTTTGTGGGATGCGCATGCGCAGGTTTTGTGGGATGCGCATGCGCAGATTTTTTGGGATGCGCATGCGCAGGTTTTTTGGGATGCGCATGGCTAGTCGAGCAAAAACACGTGCGAGAGGATGCATCCCGCAGGCTAGTCGAGCACAAACACGTGCGAGAGGATGCATCCCGCAGGCTAGTCGAGCAAAAACACGTGCGAGAGGATGCATCCCGCAGGATAGTCGAGTAAAAACACGTGCGAAAGGATGCATCCCGCAGGCTAGTCGAGCACAAACACGTGCGAGGTTTTGTGGGATGCGCATGCGCAGGTTTTGTGGGATGCGCATGCGCAGATTTTTTGGGATGCGCATGCGCAGGTTTTTTGGGATGCGCATGGCTAGTCGAGCAAAAACACGTGCGAGAGGATGCATCCCGCAGGCTAGTCGAGCACAAACACGTGCGAGAGGATGCATCCCGCAGGCTAGTCGAGCACAAACACGTGCGAGAGGATGCATCCCGCAGGCTAGTCGAGTAAAAACACGTGCGAAAGGATGCATCCCGCAGGCTAGTCGAGCACAAACACGTGCGAGGTTTTGTGGGATGCGCATGCGCAGGTTTTGTGGGATGCGCATGCGCAGATTTTTTGGGATGCGCATGCGCAGGTTTTTTGGGATGCGCATGGCTAGTCGAGCAAAAACACGTGCGAGAGGATGCATCCCGCAGGCTAGTCGAGTAAAAACACGTGCGAGACGATGCATCCCGCAGGCTAGTCGAGTAAAAACACGTGCGAGAGGATGCATCCCGCAGGCTAGTCGAGTAAAAACACGTGCGAGAGGATGCATCCCGCAGGCTAGTCGAGTAAAAACACGTGCGAGGTTTTGTGGGATGCGCATGCGCAGGTTTTTTGGGATGCGCATGGCTAGTCGAGCAAAAACACGTGCGAGAGGATGCATCCCGCAGGCTAGTCGAGTAAAAACACGTGCGAGACGATGCATCCCGCAGGCTAGTCGAGTAAAAACACGTGCGAGAGGATGCATCCCGCAGGCTAGTCGAGTAAAAACACGTGCGAGAGGATGCATCCCGCAGGCTAGTCGAGTAAAAACACGTGCGAGGTTTTGTGGGATGCGCATGCGCAGGTTTTTTGGGATGCGCATGGCTAGTCGAGCAAAAACACGTGCGAGAGGATGCATCCCGCAGGCTAGCCGAGCAAAAACACGTGCGAGAGGATGCATCCCGCAGGCTAGTCGAGCAAAAACACGTGCGAGAGGATGCATCCCGCAGGCTAGTCGAGCAAAAACACGTGCGAGAGGATGCATCCCGCAGGCTAGTCGAGCAAAAACACGTGCGAGAGGATGCATCCCGCAGGCTAGTCGAGTAAAAACACGTGCGAGAGGATGCATCCCGCAGGCTAGTCGAGCACAAACACGTGCGAGAGGATGCATCCCGCAGGCTAGTCGAGCAAAAACACGTGCGAGAGGATGCATCCCGCAGGCTAGTCGAGTAAAAACACGTGCGAAAGGATGCATCCCGCAGTCTAGTTGAGCACAAACACGTGCGAGGTTTTGTGGGATGCGCATGCGCAGGTTTTGTGGGATGCGCATGCGCAGATTTTTTGGGATGCGCATGCGCAGGTTTTTTGGGATGCGCATGGCTAGTCGAGCAAAAACACGTGCGAGAGGATGCATCCCGCAGGCTAGTCGAGCAAAAACACGTGCGAGAGGATGCATCCCGCAGGCTAGTCGAGTAAAAACACGTGCGAAAGGATGCATCCCGCAGGCTAGTCGAGCACAAACACGTGCGAGGTTTTGTGGGATGCGCATGCGCAGGTTTTGTGGGATGCGCATGCGCAGATTTTTTGGGATGCGCATGCGTAGGTTTTTTGGGATGCGCATGGCTAGTCGAGCAAAAACACGTGCGAGAGGATGCATCCCGCAGGCTAGTCGAGTAAAAACACGTGCGAGACGATGCATCCCGCAGGCTAGTCGAGTAAAAACACGTGCGAGGGGATGCATCCCGCAGGCTAGTCGAGCAAAAACACGTGCGAGAGGATGCATCCCGCAGGCTAGTCGAGTAAAAACACGTGCGAGAGGATGCATCCCGCAGGCTAGTCGAGTAAATACACGTGCGAGGTTTTGTGGGATGCGCATGTGCAGGTTTTTTGGGATGCGCATGGCTAGTCGAGCAAAAACACGTGCGAGAGGATGCATCCATCAGGGTAGTCGAGTAAAAACACGTGCGAGAGGATGCATCCCGCAGGCTAGTCGAGTAAAAACACGTGCGAGAGGATGCATCCCGCAGGCTAGTCGAGTAAAAACACGTGCGAGAGGATGCATCCCGCAGGCTAGTCGAGCACAAACACGTGCGAGAGGATGCATCCCGCAGGCTAGTCGAGCAAAAACACGTGCGAGAGGATGCATCCCGCAGGCTAGTCGAGTAAAAACACGTGCGAAAGGATGCATCCCGCAGTCTAGTCGAGCACAAACACGTGCGAGGTTTTGTGGGATGCGCATGCGCAGGTTTTGTGGGATGCGCATGCGCAGATTTTTTGGGATGCGCATGCGCAGGTTTTTTGGGATGCGCATGGCTAGTCGAGCAAAAACACGTGCGAGAGGATGCATCCCGCAGGCTAGTCGAGCAAAAACACGTGCGAGAGGATGCATCCCGCAGGCTAGTCGAGTAAAAACACGTGCGAACGGATGCATCCCGCAGGCTAGTCGAGCACAAACACGTGCGAGGTTTTGTGGGATGCGCATGCGCAGGTTTTGTGGGATGCGCATGCGCAGATTTTTTGGGATGCGCATGCGCAGGTTTTTTGGGATGCGCATGGCTAGTCGAGCAAAAACACGTGCGAGAGGATGCATCCCGCAGGCTAGTCGAGTAAAAACACGTGCGAGACGATGCATCCCGCAGGCTAGTCGAGTAAAAACACGTGTGAGAGGATGCATCCCGCAGGCTAGTCGAGTAAAAACACGTGCGAGGTTTTGTGGGATGCGCATGCGCAGGTTTTGTGGGATGCGCATGCGCAGGTTTTGTGGGATGCGCATGCGCAGGTTTTTTGGGATGCGCATGTGCAGGTTTTTTGGGATGCGCATGGCTAGTCGAGCAAAAACACGTGCGAGGTTTTGTGGGATGCGCATGCGCAGGTTTTGTGGGTTGCGCATGCGCAGGTTTTTTGGGATGCGCATGCGCAGGTTTTTTGGGATGCGCATGGCTAGTCGAGCAAAAACACGTGCGAGAGGATGCATCCATCAGGGTAGTCGAGTAAAAACACGTGCGAGAGGATGCATCCCGCAGGCTAGTCGAGTAAAAACACGTGCGAGAGGATGCATCCCGCAGGCTAGTCGAGCAAAAACACGTGCGAGAGGATGCATCCCGCAGGCTAGTCGAGCAAAAACACGTGCGAGAGGATGCATCCCGCAGGCTAGTCGAGTAAAAACACGTGCGAGGTTTTGTGGGATGCGCATGCGCAGGTTTTGTGGGATGCGCATGCGCAGATTTTTTGGGATGCGCATGCGCAGGTTTTTTGGGATGCGCATGGCTAGTCGAGCAAAAACACGTGCGAGAGGATGCATCCCGCAGGATAGTCGAGTAAAAACACGTGCGAAAGGATGCATCCCGCAGGCTAGTCGAGCACAAACACGTGCGAGGTTTTGTGGGATGCGCATGCGCAGGTTTTGTGGGATGCGCATGCGCAGATTTTTTGGGATGCGCATGCGCAGGTTTTTTGGGATGCGCATGGCTAGTCGAGCAAAAACACGTGCGAGAGGATGCATCCCGCAGGCTAGTCGAGCACAAACACGTGCGAGAGGATGCATCCCGCAGGCTAGTCGAGCAAAAACACGTGCGAGAGGATGCATCCCGCAGGATAGTCGAGTAAAAACACGTGCGAAAGGATGCATCCCGCAGGCTAGTCGAGCACAAACACGTGCGAGGTTTTGTGGGATGCGCATGCGCAGGTTTTGTGGGATGCGCATGCGCAGATTTTTTGGGATGCGCATGCGCAGGTTTTTTGGGATGCGCATGGCTAGTCGAGCAAAAACACGTGCGAGAGGATGCATCCCGCAGGCTAGTCGAGCACAAACACGTGCGAGAGGATGCATCCCGCAGGCTAGTCGAGCACAAACACGTGCGAGAGGATGCATCCCGCAGGCTAGTCGAGTAAAAACACGTGCGAAAGGATGCATCCCGCAGGCTAGTCGAGCACAAACACGTGCGAGGTTTTGTGGGATGCGCATGCGCAGGTTTTGTGGGATGCGCATGCGCAGATTTTTTGGGATGCGCATGCGCAGGTGTTTTGGGATGCGCATGGCTAGTCGAGCAAAAACACGTGCGAGAGGATGCATCCCGCAGGCTAGTCGAGTAAAAACACGTGCGAGACGATGCATCCCGCAGGCTAGTCGAGTAAAAACACGTGCGAGAGGATGCATCCCGCAGGCTAGTCGAGTAAAAACACGTGCGAGAGGATGCATCCCGCAGGCTACTCGAGTAAAAACACGTGCGAGGTTTTGTGGGATGCGCATGCGCAGGTTTTTTGGGATGCGCATGGCTAGTCGAGCAAAAACACGTGCGAGAGGATGCATCCCGCAGGCTAGTCGAGTAAAAACACGTGCGAGACGATGCATCCCGCAGGCTAGTCGAGTAAAAACACGTGCGAGAGGATGCAACCCGCAGGCTAGTCGAGTAAAAACACGTGCGAGAGGATGCATCCCGCAGGCTAGTCGAGTAAAAACACGTGCGAGAGGATGCATCCCGCAGGCTAGTCGAGTAAAAACACGTGCGAGAGGATGCATCCCGCAGGCTAGTCGAGCAAAAACACGTGCGAGAGGATGCATCCCGCAGGCTAGTCGAGTAAAAACACGTGCGAGAGGATGCATCCCGCAGGCTAGTCGAGTAAAAACACGTGCGAGGTTTTGTGGGATGCGCATGCGCAGGTTTTGTGGGATGCGCATGCGCAGGTTTTTTGGGATGCGCATGTGCAGGATTTTTGGGATGCGCATGGCTAGTCGAGCAAAAACACGTGCGAGAGGATGCATCCCGCAGGCTAGTCGAGTAAAAACACGTGCGAGAGGATGCATCCCGCAGTCTAGTCGAGTAAAAACACGTGCGAGGTTTTGTGGGATGCGCATACGCAGGTTTTGTGGGATGCGCATGCGCAGGTTTTTTGGGATGCTCATGCACAGGTTTTTTGGGATGCGCATGCGCAGGTTTTTTGGGATGCGCATGGCTAGTCGAGCAAAAACACGTGCGAGAGGATGCATCCCGCAGGGTAGTCGAGTAAAAACACGTGCGAGAGGATGCATCCCGCAGGCTAGTCGAGTAAAAACACGTGCGAGAGGATTCATCCCGCAGGCTAGTCGAGCAAAAACACGTGCGAGAGGATGCATCCCGCAGGCTAGTCGAGTAAAAACACGTGCGAGGTTTTGTGGGATGCGCATGCGCAGGTTTTGTGGGATGCGCATGCGCAGGTTTTTTGGGATGCGCATGTGCAGGATTTTTGGGATGCGCATGGCTAGTCGAGCAAAAACACGTGCGAGAGGATGCATCCCGCAGGCTAGTCGAGTAAAAACACGTGCGAGAGGATGCATCCCGCAGGCTAGTCGAGTAAAAACACGTGCGAGGTTTTGTGGGATGCGCATGCGCAGGTTTTGTGGGATGCGCATGGCTAGTCGAGCAAAAACACGTGCGAGAGGATGCATCCCGCAGGCTAGTCGAGTAAAAACACGTGCGAAAGGATGCATCCCGCAGGCTAGTCGAGCACAAACACGTGCGAGGTTTTGTGGGATGCGCATACGCAGGTTTTTTGGGATGCGCATGGCTAGTCGAGCAAAAACACGTGCGAGAGGATGCATCCCGCAGGCTAGTCGAGTAAAAACACGTGCGAAAGGATGCATCCCGCAGGCTAGTCGAGCACAAACACGTGCGAGGTTTTGTGGGATGCGCATGCGCAGGTTTTGTGGGATGCGCATGCGCAGATTTTTTGGGATGCGCATGCGCAGGTTTTTTGGGATGCGCATGGCTAGTCGAGCAAAAACACGTGCGAGAGGATGCATCCCGCAGGCTAGTCGAGTAAAAACACGTGCGAGACGATGCATCCCGCAGGCTAGTCGAGTAAAAACACGTGTGAGAGGATGCATCCCGCAGGCTAGTCGAGTAAAAACACGTGCGAGGTTTTGTGGGATGCGCATGCGCAGGTTTTGTGGGATGCGCATGCGCAGGTTTTTTGGGATGCGCATGTGCAGGTTTTTTGGGATGCGCATGGCTAGTCGAGCAAAAACACGTGCGAGGTTTTGTGGGATGCGCATGCGCAGGTTTTGTGGGATGCGCATGCGCAGGTTTTTTGGGATGCGCATGCGCAGGTTTTTTGGGATGCGCATGGCTAGTCGAGCAAAAACACGTGCGAGAGGATGCATCCATCAGGGTAGTCGAGTAAAAACACGTGCGAGAGGATGCATCCCGCAGGCTAGTCGAGTAAAAACACGTGCGAGAGGATGCATCCCGCAGGCTAGTCGAGCAAAAACACGTGCGAGAGGATGCATCCCGCAGGCTAGTCGAGCAAAAACACGTGCGAGAGGATGCATCCCGCAGGCTAGTCGAGTAAAAACACGTGCGAGGTTTTGTGGGATGCGCATGCGCAGGTTTTGTGGGATGCGCATGCGCAGATTTTTTGGGATGCGCATGCGCAGGTTTTTTGGGATGCGCATGGCTAGTCGAGCAAAAACACGTGCGAGAGGATGCATCCCGCAGGCTAGTCGAGCAAAAACACGTGCGAGAGGATGCATCCCGCAGGATAGTCGAGTAAAAACACGTGCGAAAGGATGCATCCCGCAGGCTAGTCGAGTAAAAACACGTGCGAGGTTTTGTGGGATGCGCATGCGCAGGTTTTTTGGGATGCGCATGGCTAGTCGAGCAAAAACACGTGCGAGAGGATGCATCCCGCAGGCTAGTCGAGTAAAAACACGTGCGAGACGATGCATCCCGCAGGCTAGTCGAGTAAAAACACGTGCGAGAGGATGCAACCCGCAGGCTAGTCGAGTAAAAACACGTGCGAGAGGATGCATCCCGCAGGCTAGTCGAGTAAAAACACGTGCGAGAGGATGCATCCCGCAGGCTAGTCGAGTAAAAACACGTGCGAGAGGATGCATCCCGCAGGCTAGTCGAGCAAAAACACGTGCGAGAGGATGCATCCCGCAGGCTAGTCGAGTAAAAACACGTGCGAGAGGATGCATCCCGCAGGCTAGTCGAGTAAAAACACGTGCGAGGTTTTGTGGGATGCGCATGCGCAGGTTTTGTGGGATGCGCATGCGCAGGTTTTTTGGGATGCGCATGTGCAGGATTTTTGGGATGCGCATGGCTAGTCGAGCAAAAACACGTGCGAGAGGATGCATCCCGCAGGCTAGTCGAGTAAAAACACGTGCGAGACGATGCATCCCGCAGTCTAGTCGAGTAAAAACACGTGCGAGGTTTTGTGGGATGCGCATACGCAGGTTTTGTGGGATGCGCATGCGCAGGTTTTTTGGGATGCTCATGCACAGGTTTTTTGGGATGCGCATGCGCAGGTTTTTTGGGATGCGCATGGCTAGTCGAGCAAAAACACGTGCGAGAGGATGCATCCCGCAGGGTAGTCGAGTAAAAACACGTGCGAGAGGATGCATCCCGCAGGCTAGTCGAGTAAAAACACGTGCGAGAGGATGCATCCCGCAGGCTAGTCGAGCAAAAACACGTGCGAGAGGATGCATCCCGCAGGCTAGTCGAGTAAAAACACGTGCGAGGTTTTGTGGGATGCGCATGCGCAGGTTTTGTGGGATGCGCATGCGCAGGTTTTTTGGGATGCGCATGTGCAGGATTTTTGGGATGCGCATGGCTAGTCGAGCAAAAACACGTGCGAGAGGATGCATCCCGCAGGCTAGTCGAGTAAAAACACGTGCGAGAGGATGCATCCCGCAGGCTAGTCGAGTAAAAACACGTGCGAGGTTTTGTGGGATGCGCATGCGCAGGTTTTGTGGGATGCGCATGGCTAGTCGAGCAAAAACACGTGCGAGAGGATGCATCCCGCAGGCTAGTCGAGTAAAAACACGTGCGAAAGGATGCATCCCGCAGGCTAGTCGAGCACAAACACGTGCGAGGTTTTGTGGGATGCGCATACGCAGGTTTTTTGGGATGCGCATGGCTAGTCGAGCAAAAACACGTGCGAGAGGATGCATCCCGCAGGCTAGTCGAGTAAAAACACGTGCGAAAGGATGCATCCCGCAGGCTAGTCGAGCACAAACACGTGCGAGGTTTTGTGGGATGCGCATGCGCAGGTTTTGTGGGATGCGCATGCGCAGATTTTTTGGGATGCGCATGCGCAGGTTTTTTGGGATGCGCATGGCTAGTCGAGCAAAAACACGTGCGAGAGGATGCATCCCGCAGGCTAGTCGAGTAAAAACACGTGCGAGACGATGCATCCCGCAGGCTAGTCGAGTAAAAACACGTGTGAGAGGATGCATCCCGCAGGCTAGTCGAGTAAAAACACGTGCGAGGTTTTGTGGGATGCGCATGCGCAGGTTTTGTGGGATGCGCATGCGCAGGTTTTGTGGGATGCGCATGCGCAGGTTTTTTGGGATGCGCATGTGCAGGTTTTTTGGGATGCGCATGGCTAGTCGAGCAAAAACACGTGCGAGGTTTTGTGGGATGCGCATGCGCAGGTTTTGTGGGATGCGCATGCGCAGGTTTTTTGGGATGCGCATGCGCAGGTTTTTTGGGATGCGCATGGCTAGTCGAGCAAAAACACGTGCGAGAGGATGCATCCATCAGGGTAGTCGAGTAAAAACACGTGCGAGAGGATGCATCCCGCAGGCTAGTCGAGTAAAAACACGTGCGAGAGGATGCATCCCGCAGGCTAGTCGAGCAAAAACACGTGCGAGAGGATGCATCCCGCAGGCTAGTCGAGCAAAAACACGTGCGAGAGGATGCATCCCGCAGGCTAGTCGAGTAAAAACACGTGCGAGGTTTTGTGGGATGCGCATGCGCAGATTTTTTGGGATGCGCATGCGCAGGTTTTTTGGGATGCGCATGGCTAGTCGAGCAAAAACACGTGCGAGAGGATGCATCCCGCAGGCTAGTCGAGCAAAAACACGTGCGAGAGGATGCATCCCGCAGGATAGTCGAGTAAAAACACGTGCGAAAGGATGCATCCCGCAGGCTAGTCGAGCACAAACACGTGCGAGGTTTTGTGGGATGCGCATGCGCAGGTTTTGTGGGATGCGCATGCGCAGATTTTTTGGGATGCGCATGCGCAGGTTTTTTGGGATGCGCATGGCTAGTCGAGCAAAAACACGTGCGAGAGGATGCATCCCGCAGGCTAGTCGAGCACAAACACGTGCGAGAGGATGCATCCCGCAGGCTAGTCGAGCAAAAACACGTGCGAGAGGATGCATCCCGCAGGATAGTCGAGTAAAAACACGTGCGAAAGGATGCATCCCGCAGGCTAGTCGAGCACAAACACGTGCGAGGTTTTGTGGGATGCGCATGCGCAGGTTTTGTGGGATGCGCATGCGCAGATTTTTTGGGATGCGCATGCGCAGGTTTTTTGGGATGCGCATGGCTAGTCGAGCAAAAACACGTGCGAGAGGATGCATCCCGCAGGCTAGTCGAGCACAAACACGTGCGAGAGGATGCATCCCGCAGGCTAGTCGAGCACAAACACGTGCGAGAGGATGCATCCCGCAGGCTAGTCGAGTAAAAACACGTGCGAAAGGATGCATCCCGCAGGCTAGTCGAGCACAAACACGTGCGAGGTTTTGTGGGATGCGCATGCGCAGGTTTTGTGGGATGCGCATGCGCAGATTTTTTGGGATGCGCATGCGCAGGTTTTTTGGGATGCGCATGGCTAGTCGAGCAAAAACACGTGCGAGAGGATGCATCCCGCAGGCTAGTCGAGTAAAAACACGTGCGAGACGATGCATCCCGCAGGCTAGTCGAGTAAAAACACGTGCGAGAGGATGCATCCCGCAGGCTAGTCGAGTAAAAACACGTGCGAGAGGATGCATCCCGCAGGCTAGTCGAGTAAAAACACGTGCGAGGTTTTGTGGGATGCGCATGCGCAGGTTTTTTGGGATGCGCATGGCTAGTCGAGCAAAAACACGTGCGAGAGGATGCATCCCGCAGGCTAGTCGAGTAAAAACACGTGCGAGACGATGCATCCCGCAGGCTAGTCGAGTAAAAACACGTGCGAGAGGATGCATCCCGCAGGCTAGTCGAGTAAAAACACGTGCGAGAGGATGCATCCCGCAGGCTAGTCGAGTAAAAACACGTGCGAGAGGATGCATCCCGCAGGCTAGTCGAGTAAAAACACGTGCGAGAGGATGCATCCCGCAGGCTAGTCGAGCAAAAACACGTGCGAGAGGATGCATCCCGCAGGCTAGTCGAGTAAAAACACGTGCGAGAGGATGCATCCCGCAGGCTAGTCGAGTAAAAACACGTGCGAGGTTTTGTGGGATGCGCATGCGCAGGTTTTGTGGGATGCGCATGCGCAGGTTTTTTGGGATGCGCATGTGCAGGATTTTTGGGATGCGCATGGCTAGTCGAGCAAAAACACGTGCGAGAGGATGCATCCCGCAGGCTAGTCGAGTAAAAACACGTGCGAGAGGATGCATCCCGCAGTCTAGTCGAGTAAAAACACGTGCGAGGTTTTGTGGGATGCGCATACGCAGGTTTTGTGGGATGCGCATGCGCAGGTTTTTTGGGATGCGCATGCACAGGCTTTTTGGGATGCGCATGCGCAGGTTTTTTGGGATGCGCATGGCTAGTCGAGCAAAAACACGTGCGAGAGGATGCATCCCGCAGGGTAGTCGAGTAAAAACACGTGCGAGAGGATGCATCCCGCAGGCTAGTCGAGTAAAAACACGTGCGAGAGGATGCATCCCGCAGGCTAGTCGAGCAAAAACACGTGCGAGAGGATGCATCCCGCAGGCTAGTCGAGTAAAAACACGTGCGAGGTTTTGTGGGATGCGCATGCGCAGGTTTTGTGGGATGCGCATGCGCAGGTTTTTTGGGATGCGCATGTGCAGGATTTTTGGGATGCGCATGGCTAGTCGAGCAAAAACACGTGCGAGAGGATGCATCCCGCAGGCTAGTCGAGTAAAAACACGTGCGAGAGGATGCATCCCGCAGGCTAGTCGAGTAAAAACACGTGCGAGGTTTTGTGGGATGCGCATGCGCAGGTTTTGTGGGATGCGCATGGCTAGTCGAGCAAAAACACGTGCGAGAGGATGCATCCCGCAGGATAGTCGAGTAAAAACACGTGCGAAAGGATGCATCCCGCAGGCTAGTCGAGCACAAACACGTGCGAGGTTTTGTGGGATGCGCATGCGCAGGTTTTGTGGGATGCGCATGCGCAGATTTTTTGGGATGCGCATGCGCAGGTTTTTTGGGATGCGCATGGCTAGTCGAGCAAAAACACGTGCGAGAGGATGCATCCCGCAGGCTAGTCGAGCACAAACACGTGCGAGAGGATGCATCCCGCAGGCTAGTCGAGCAAAAACACGTGCGAGAGGATGCATCCCGCAGGATAGTCGAGTAAAAACACGTGCGAAAGGATGCATCCCGCAGGCTAGTCGAGCACAAACACGTGCGAGGTTTTGTGGGATGCGCATGCGCAGGTTTTGTGGGATGCGCATGCGCAGATTTTTTGGGATGCGCATGCGCAGGTTTTTTGGGATGCGCATGGCTAGTCGAGCAAAAACACGTGCGAGAGGATGCATCCCGCAGGCTAGTCGAGCACAAACACGTGCGAGAGGATGCATCCCGCAGGCTAGTCGAGCACAAACACGTGCGAGAGGATGCATCCCGCAGGCTAGTCGAGTAAAAACACGTGCGAAAGGATGCATCCCGCAGGCTAGTCGAGCACAAACACGTGCGAGGTTTTGTGGGATGCGCATGCGCAGGTTTTGTGGGATGCGCATGCGCAGATTTTTTGGGATGCGCATGCGCAGGTTTTTTGGGATGCGCATGGCTAGTCGAGCAAAAACACGTGCGAGAGGATGCATCCCGCAGGCTAGTCGAGTAAAAACACGTGCGAGACGATGCATCCCGCAGGCTAGTCGAGTAAAAACACGTGCGAGAGGATGCATCCCGCAGGCTAGTCGAGTAAAAACACGTGCGAGAGGATGCATCCCGCAGGCTAGTCGAGTAAAAACACGTGCGAGGTTTTGTGGGATGCGCATGCGCAGGTTTTTTGGGATGCGCATGGCTAGTCGAGCAAAAACACGTGCGAGAGGATGCATCCCGCAGGCTAGTCGAGTAAAAACACGTGCGAGACGATGCATCCCGCAGGCTAGTCGAGTAAAAACACGTGCGAGAGGATGCATCCCGCAGGCTAGTCGAGTAAAAACACGTGCGAGAGGATGCATCCCGCAGGCTAGTCGAGTAAAAACACGTGCGAGAGGATGCATCCCGCAGGCTAGTCGAGTAAAAACACGTGCGAGAGGATGCATCCCGCAGGCTAGTCGAGCAAAAACACGTGCGAGAGGATGCATCCCGCAGGCTAGTCGAGTAAAAACACGTGCGAGAGGATGCATCCCGCAGGCTAGTCGAGTAAAAACACGTGCGAGAGGATGCATCCCGCAGGCTAGTCGAGTAAAAACACGTGCGAGGTTTTGTGGGATGCGCATGCGCAGGTTTTGTGGGATGCGCATGCGCAGGTTTTTTGGGATGCGCATGTGCAGGATTTTTGGGATGCGCATGGCTAGTCGAGCAAAAACACGTGCGAGAGGATGCATCCCGCAGGCTAGTCGAGCACAAACACGTGCGAGAGGATGCATCCCGCAGGCTAGTCGAGCAAAAACACGTGCGAGAGGATGCATCCCGCAGGATAGTCGAGTAAAAACACGTGCGAAAGGATGCATCCCGCAGGCTAGTCGAGCACAAACACGTGCGAGGTTTTGTGGGATGCGCATGCGCAGGTTTTGTGGGATGCGCATGCGCAGATTTTTTGGGATGCGCATGCGCAGGTTTTTTGGGATGCGCATGGCTAGTCGAGCAAAAACACGTGCGAGAGGATGCATCCCGCAGGCTAGTCGAGCACAAACACGTGCGAGAGGATGCATCCCGCAGGCTAGTCGAGCACAAACACGTGCGAGAGGATGCATCCCGCAGGCTAGTCGAGTAAAAACACGTGCGAAAGGATGCATCCCGCAGGCTAGTCGAGCACAAACACGTGCGAGGTTTTGTGGGATGCGCATGCGCAGGTTTTGTGGGATGCGCATGCGCAGATTTTTTGGGATGCGCATGCGCAGGTTTTTTGGGATGCGCATGGCTAGTCGAGCAAAAACACGTGCGAGAGGATGCATCCCGCAGGCTAGTCGAGTAAAAACACGTGCGAGACGATGCATCCCGCAGGCTAGTCGAGTAAAAACACGTGCGAGAGGATGCATCCCGCAGGCTAGTCGAGTAAAAACACGTGCGAGAGGATGCATCCCGCAGGCTAGTCGAGTAAAAACACGTGCGAGGTTTTGTGGGATGCGCATGCGCAGGTTTTTTGGGATGCGCATGGCTAGTCGAGCAAAAACACGTGCGAGAGGATGCATCCCGCAGGCTAGTCGAGTAAAAACACGTGCGAGACGATGCATCCCGCAGGCTAGTCGAGTAAAAACACGTGCGAGAGGATGCATCCCGCAGGCTAGTCGAGTAAAAACACGTGCGAGAGGATGCATCCCGCAGGCTAGTCGAGTAAAAACACGTGCGAGAGGATGCATCCCGCAGGCTAGTCGAGTAAAAACACGTGCGAGAGGATGCATCCCGCAGGCTAGTCGAGCAAAAACACGTGCGAGAGGATGCATCCCGCAGGCTAGTCGAGTAAAAACACGTGCGAGAGGATGCATCCCGCAGGCTAGTCGAGTAAAAACACGTGCGAGGTTTTGTGGGATGCGCATGCGCAGGTTTTGTGGGATGCGCATGCGCAGGTTTTTTGGGATGCGCATGTGCAGGATTTTTGGGATGCGCATGGCTAGTCGAGCAAAAACACGTGCGAGAGGATGCATCCCGCAGGCTAGTCGAGTAAAAACACGTGCGAGAGGATGCATCCCGCAGTCTAGTCGAGTAAAAACACGTGCGAGGTTTTGTGGGATGCGCATACGCAGGTTTTGTGGGATGCGCATGCGCAGGTTTTTTGGGATGCGCATGCACAGGTTTTTTGGGATGCGCATGCGCAGGTTTTGTGGGATGCGCATACGCAGGTTTTTTGGGATGCGCATGCGCAGGTTTTTTGGGATGCGCATGCGCAGGTTTTTTGGGATGCGCATGGCTAGTCGAGCAAAAACACGTGCGAGAGGATGCATCCCGCAGGGTAGTCGAGTAAAAACACGTGCGAGAGGATGCATCCCGCAGGCTAGTCGAGCAAAAACATGTGCGAGAGGATGCATCCCGCATTCTAGTCGAGTAAAAACACGTGCGAGAGGATGCATCCCGCAGGCTAGTCGAGCAAAAACACGTGCGAGAGGATGCATCCCGCAGGCTAGTCGAGTAAAAACACGTGCGAGAGGATGCATCCCGCAGGCTAGTCGAGTAAAAACACGTGCGAGGTTTTGTGGGATGCGCATGCGCAGGTTTTGTGGGATGCGCATGGCTAGTCGAGCAAAAACACGTGCGAGAGGATGCATCCCGCAGGCTAGTCGAGTAAAAACACGTGCGAAAGGATGCATCCCGCAGGCTAGTCGAGCACAAACACGTGCGAGGTTTTGTGGGATGCGCATACGCAGGTTTTTTGGGATGCGCATGGCTAGTCGAGCAAAAACACGTGCGAGAGGATGTATCCCGCATGGCTAGTCGAGCAAAAACACGTGCGAGAGGATGCATCCCGTAGGCTAGTCGAGTAAAAACACGTGCGAGAGGATGCATCCCGCAGGCTAGTCGAGTAAAAACACGTGCGAGGTTTTGTGGGATGCGCATACGCAGGTTTTTTGGGATGCGCATGCGCAGGTTTTTTGGGATGCGCATGGCTAGTCGAGCAAAAACACGTGCGAGAGGATGCATCCCGCAGGGTAGTCGAGTAAAAACACGTGCGAGAGGATGCATCCCGCAGGCTAGTCGAGCAAAAACATGTGCGAGAGGATGCATCCCGCAGTCTAGTCGAGTAAAAACACGTGCGAGAGGATGCATCCCGCAGGCTAGTCGGGTAAAAACACGGGCGAGGTTTTGTGGGATGCGCATGCGCAGGTTTTTTGGGATGCGCATGTGCAGGTTTTTTGGGATGCGCATGGCTAGTCGAGCAAAAACACGTGCGAGAGGATGCATCCCGCAGGCTAGTCGAGTAAAAACACGTGCGAGAGGATGCATCCCGCAGGCTAGTCGAGTAAAAACACGTGCGAGGTTTTGTGGGATGCGCATGCGCAGGTTTTGTGGGATGCGCATGCGCAGGTTTTTTGGGATGCGCATGCGCAGGTTTTTTGGGATGCGCATGCGCAGGTTTTTTGGGATGCGCATGGCTAGTCGAGCAAAAACACGTGCGAGAGGATGCATCCCGCAGGCTAGTCGAGTAAAAACACGTGCGAGAGGATGCATCCCGCAGTCTAGTCGAGTAAAAACACGTGCGAGGTTTTGTGGGATGCGCATACGCAGGTTTTGTGGGATGCGCATGCGCAGGTTTTTTGGGATGCGCATGCACAGGTTTTTTGGGATGCGCATGCGCAGGTTTTTTGGGATGCGCATGGCTAGTCGAGCAAAAACACGTGCGAGAGGATGCATCCCGCAGGGTAGTCGAGTAAAAACACGTGCGAGAGGATGCATCCCGCAGGCTAGTCGAGTAAAAACACGTGCGAGAGGATGCATCCCGCAGGCTAGTCGAGCAAAAACACGTGCGAGAGGATGCATCCCGCAGGCAAGTCGAGTAAAAACACGTGCGAGGTTTTGTGGGATGCGCATGCGCAGGTTTTGTGGGATGCGCATGCGCAGGTTTTTTGGGATGCGCATGTGCAGGATTTTTGGGATGCGCATGGCTAGTCGAGCAAAAACACGTGCGAGAGGATGCATCCCGCAGGCTAGTCGAGTAAAAACACGTGCGAGAGGATGCATCCCGCAGGCTAGTCGAGTAAAAACACGTGCGAGGTTTTGTGGGATGCGCATGCGCAGGTTTTGTGGGATGCGCATGGCTAGTCGAGCAAAAACACGTGCGAGAGGATGCATCCCGCAGGCTAGTCGAGTAAAAACACGTGCGAAAGGATGCATCCCGCAGGCTAGTCGAGCACAAACACGTGCGAGGTTTTGTGGGATGCGCATACGCAGGTTTTGTGGGATGCGCATGCGCAGGTTTTTTGGGATGCGCATGGCTAGTCGAGCAAAAACACGTGCGAGAGGATGTATCCCGCATGGCTAGTCGAGCCAAAACACGTGCGAGAGGATGCATCCCGTAGGCTAGTCGAGTAAAAACACGTGCGAGAGGATGCATCCCGCAGGCTAGTCGAGTAAAAACACGTGCGAGGTTTTGTGGGATGCGCATACGCAGGTTTTTTGGGATGCGCATGCGCAGGTTTTTTGGGATGCGCATGGCTAGTCGAGCAAAAACACGTGCGAGAGGATGCATCCCGCAGGGTAGTCGAGTAAAAACACGTGCGAGAGGATGCATCCCGCAGGCTAGTCGAGCAAAAACATGTGCGAGAGGATGCATCCCGCAGTCTAGTCGAGTAAAAACACGTGCGAGAGGATGCATCCCGCAGGCTAGTCGGGTAAAAACACGGGCGAGGTTTTGTGGGATGCGCATGCGCAGGTTTTTTGGGATGCGCATGTGCAGGTTTTTTGGGATGCGCATGGCTAGTCGAGCAAAAACACGTGCGAGAGGATGCATCCCGCAGGCTAGTCGAGTAAAAACACGTGCGAGAGGATGCATCCCGCAGGCTAGTCGAGTAAAAACACGTGCGAGGTTTTGTGGGATGCGCATGCGCAGGTTTTGTGGGATGCGCATGCGCAGGTTTTTTGGGATGCGCATGCGCAGGTTTTTTGGGATGCGCATGCGCAGGTTTTTTGGGATGCGCATGGCTAGTCGAGCAAAAACACGTGCGAGAGGATGCATCCCGCAGGCTAGTCGAGCAAAAACACGTGCGAGAGGATGCATCCCGCAGGCTAGTCGAGTAAAAACACGTGCGAGGTTTTGTGGGATGCGCATACGCAGGTTTTGTGGGATGCGCATGCGCAGATTTTGTGGGATGCGCATGCGCAGGTTTTTTGGGATGCGCATGGCTAGTCGAGCAAAAACACGTGCGAGAGGATGCATCCCGCAGGGTAGTCGAGTAAAAACACGTGCGAGAGGATGCATCCCGCAGGCTAGTCGAGTAAAAACACGTGCGAGAGGATGCATCCCGCAGGCTAGTCGAGTAAAAACACGTGCGAGGTTTTGTGGGATGCGCATGCGCAGGTTTTGTGGGATGCGCATGGCTAGTCGAGCAAAAACACGTGCGAGAGGATGCATCCCGCAGGCTAGTCGAGTAAAAACACGTGCGAGAGGATGCATCCCGCAGGCTAGTCGAGTAAAAACACGTGCGAGGTTTTGTGGGATGCGCATACGCAGGTTTTGTGGGATGCGCATGCGCAGATTTTGTGGGATGCGCATGCGCAGGTTTTTTGGGATGCGCATGGCTAGTCGAGCAAAAACACGTGCGAGAGGATGCATCCCGCAGGGTAGTCGAGTAAAAACACGTGCGAGAGGATGCATCCCGCAGGCTAGTCGAGTAAAAACACGTGCGAGAGGATGCATCCCGCAGGCTAGTCGAGTAAAAACACGTGCGAGGTTTTGTGGGATGCGCATGCGCAGGTTTTGTGGGATGCGCATGGCTAGTCGAGCAAAAACACGTGCGAGAGGATGCATCCCGCAGGCTAGTCGAGTAAAAACACGTGCGAAAGGATGCATCCCGCAGGCTAGTCGAGCACAAACACGTGCGAGGTTTTGTGGGATGCGCATACGCAGGTTTTGTGGGATGCGCATGCGCAGGTTTTTTGGGATGCGCATGGCTAGTCGAGCAAAAACACGTGCGAGAGGATGTATCCCGCGTGGCTAGTCGAGCAAAAACACGTGCGAGAGGATGCATCCCGTAGGCTAGTCGAGTAAAAACACGTGCGAGAGGATGCATCCCGCAGGCTAGTCGAGTAAAAACACGTGCGAGGTTTTGTGGGATGCGCATACGCAGGTTTTTTGGGATGCGCATGCGCAGGTTTTTTGGGATGCGCATGCGCAGGTTTTTTGGGATGCGCATGGCTAGTCGAGCAAAAACACGTGCGAGAGGATGCATCCCGCAGGGTAGTCGAGTAAAAACACGTGCGAGAGGATGCATCCCGCAGGCTAGTCGAGCAAAAACATGTGCGAGAGGATGCATCCCGCAGTCTAGTCGAGTAAAAACACGTGCGAGAGGATGCATCCCGCAGGCTAGTCGAGCAAAAACACGTGCGAGAGGATGCATCCCGCAGGCTAGTCGAGTAAAAACACGTGCGAGAGGATGCATCCCGCAGGCTAGTCGAGTAAAAACACGTGCGAGGTTTTGTGGGATGCGCATGCGCAGGTTTTGTGGGATGCGCATGGCTAGTCGAGCAAAAACACGTGCGAGAGGATGCATCCCGCAGGCTAGTCGAGTAAAAACACGTGCGAAAGGATGCATCCCGCAGGCTAGTCGAGCACAAACACGTGCGAGGTTTTGTGGGATGCGCATGCGCAGGTTTTGTGGGATGCGCATGCGCAGATTTTTTGGGATGCGCATGCGCAGGTTTTTTGGGATGCGCATGGCTAGTCGAGCAAAAACACGTGCGAGAGGATGCATCCCGCAGGCTAGTCGAGTAAAAACACGTGCGAGGTTTTGTGGGATGCGCATACGCAGGTTTTGTGGGATGCGCATGCGCAGATTTTGTGGGATGCGCATGCGCAGGTTTTTTGGGATGCGCATGGCTAGTCGAGCAAAAACACGTGCGAGAGGATGCATCCCGCAGGGTAGTCGAGTAAAAACACGTGCGAGAGGATGCATCCCGCAGGCTAGTCGAGCAAAAACATGTGCGAGAGGATGCATCCCGCAGGCTAGTCGAGTAAAAACACGTGCGAGAGGATGCATCCCGCAGGCTAGTCGAGTAAAAACACGTGCGAGGTTTTGTGGGATGCGCATGCGCAGGTTTTGTGGGATGCGCATGCGCAGGTTTTTTGGGATGCGCATGTGCAGGTTTTTTGGGATGCGCATGGCTAGTCGAGCAAAAACACGTGCGAGAGGATGCATCCCGCAGGCTAGTCGAGTAAAAACACGTGCGAGAGGATGCATCCCGCAGGCTAGTCGAGTAAAAACACGTGCGAGAGGATGCATCCCGCAGGCTAGTCGAGTAAAAACACGTGCGAGACGATGCATCCCGCAGGCTAGTCGAGTAAAAACACGTGCGAGAGGATGCATCCCGCAGGCTAGTCGAGCAAAAACACGTGCGAGAGGATGCATCCCGCAGGCTAGTCGAGCAAAAACATGTGCGAGAGGATGCATCCCGCAGGCTAGTCGAGCAAAAACACGTGCGAGAGGTTGCATCCCGCAGGCTAGTCGAGTAAAAACACGTGCGAGAGGATGCATCCCGCAGGCTAGTCGAGTAAAAACACGTGCGAGGTTTTGTGGGATGCGCATACGCAGGTTTTGTGGGATGCGCATGCGCAGGTTTTTTGGGATGCGCATGGCTAGTCGAGCAAAAACACGTGCGAGAGGATGCATCCCGCAGGCTAGTCGAGTAAAAACACGTGCGAGACGATGCATCCCGCAGCCCAGTCGAGTAAAAACACGTGCGAGAGGATGCATCCCGCAGGCTAGTCGAGTAAAAACACGTGCGAGAGGATGCATCCCGCAGGCTAGTCGAGTAAAAACACGTGCGAGGTTTTGTGGGATGCGCATGCGCAGGTTTTGTGGGATGCTCATGCGCAGGTTTTTTGGTATGCCCATGGCTAGTCGAGCAAAAACACGTGCGAGAGGATGCATCCCGCAGGCTAGTCGAGTAAAAACACGTGCGAGAGGATGCATCCCGCAGGCTAGTCGAGTAAAAACACGGGCGAGGTTTTGTGGGATGCGCATGCGCAGGTTTTGTGGGATGCGCATGCGCAGGTTTTTTGGGATGCGCATGTGCAGGTTTTTTGGGATGCGCATGGCTAGTCGAGCAAAAACACGTGCGAGAGGATGCATCCCGCATGGCTAGTCGAGCAAAAACACGTGCGAGAGGATGCATCCCGTAGGCTAGTCGAGTAAAAACACGTGCGAGAGGATGCATCCCGCAGGCTAGTCGAGTAAAAACACGTGCGAGGTTTTGTGGGATGCGCATGCGCAGGTTTTGTGGGATGCGCATGCGCAGGTTTTTTGGGATGCGCATGTGCAGGTTTTTTGGGATGCGCATGGCTAGTCGAGCAAAAACACGTGCGAGAGGATGCATCCCGCAGGCTAGTCGAGTAAAAACACGTGCGAGAGGATGCATCCCGCAGGCTAGTCGAGTAAAAACACGTGCGAGGTTTTGTGGGATGCGCATGCGCAGGTTTTGTGGGATGCGCATGCGCAGGTTTTTTGGGATGCGCATGGCTAGTCGAGCAAAAACACGTGCGAGAGGATGCATCCCGCAGGCTAGTCGAGTAAAAACACGTGCGAGACGATGCATCCCGCAGCCCAGTCGAGTAAAAACACGTGCGAGAGGATGCATCCCGCAGGCTAGTCGAGTAAAAACACGTGCGAGAGGATGCATCCCGCAGGCTAGTCGAGTAAAAACACGTGCGAGAGGATGCATCCCGCAGGCTAGTCGAGTAAAAACACGTGCGAGGTTTTGTGGGATGCGCATGCGCAGGTTTTGTGGGATGCGCATGCGTAGGTTTTTTGGTATGCCCATGGCTAGTCGAACAAAAACACGTGCGAGAGGATGCATCCCGCAGGTTAGCCGAGCAAAAACACGTGCGAGAGCATGCATTCCGCAGGCTAGTCGAGTAAAAACACGTGCGAAAAGATGCATCCCGCAGGCTAGTCGAGCACAAACACGTGCGAGGTTTTGTGGGATGCGCATGCGCAGATTTTTTGGGATGCGCATGCGCAGGTTTTTTGGGATGCGCATGGCTAGTCGAGCAAAAACACGTGCGAGAGGATGCATCCCGCAGGCTAGTCGAGTAAAAACACGTGCGAGACGATGCATCCCGCAGGCTAGTCGAGTAAAAACACGTGCGAGAGGATGCATCCCGCAGGCTAGTCGAGTAAAAACACGTGCGAGGTTTTGTGGGATGCGCATGCGCAGGTTTTGTGGGATGCGCATGCGCAGGTTTTTTGGGATGCGCATGTGCAGGTTTTTTGGGATGCGCATGTCTAGTCGAGCAAAAACACGTGCGAGAGGATGCATCCCGCAGGCTAGTCGAGTAAAAACACGTGCGAGAGGATGCATCCCGCAGGCTAGTCGAGTAAAAACACGTGCGAGGTTTTGTGGGATGCGCATGCGCAGGTTTTGTGGGATGCGCATGCGCAGGTTTTTTGGGATGCGCATGCGCAGGTTTTTTGGGATGCGCATGGCTAGTCGAGCAAAAACACGTGCGAGAGGATGCATCCCGCAGGCTAGTCGAGCAAAAACACGTGCGAGAGGATGCATCCCGCAGGCTAGTCGAGTAAAAACACGTGCGAAAGGATGCATCCCGCAGTCTAGTCGAGCACAAACACGTGCGAGGTTTTGTGGGATGCGCATGCGCAGGTTCTGTGGGATGCGCATGCGCAGATTTTTTGGGATGCGCATGCGCATGTTTTTTGGGATGCGCATGGCTAGTCGAGCAAAAACACGTGCGAGAGGATGCATCCCGCAGGCTAGTCGAATAAAAACACGTGCGAAAGGATGCATCCCGCATGGCTAGTCGAGCAAAAACACGTGCGAGAGGATGCATCCCGTAGGCTAGTCGAGTAAAAACACGTGCGAGAGGATGCATCCCGCAGGCTAGTCGAGTAAAAACACGTGCGAGGTTTTGTGGGATGCGCATACGCAGGTTTTTTGGGATGCGCATGCGCAGGTTTTTTGGGATGCGCATGCGCAGGTTTTTTGGGATGCGCATGGCTAGTCGAGCAAAAACACGTGCGAGAGGATGCATCCCGCAGGGTAGTCGAGTAAAAACACGTGCGAGAGGATGCATCCCGCAGGCTAGTCGAGCAAAAACATGTGCGAGAGGATGCATCCCGCAGGCTAGTCGAGTAAAAACACGTGCGAGAGGATGCATCCCGCAGGCTAGTCGAGTAAAAACACGGGCGAGGTTTTGTGGGATGCGCATGCGCAGGTTTTGTGGGATGCGCATGCGCAGGTTTTTTGGGATGCGCATGTGCAGGTTTTTTGGGATGCGCATGGCTAGTCGAGCAAAAACACGTGCGAGAGGATGCATCCCGCAGGCTAGTCGAGTAAAAAGACGTGCGAGGTTTTGTGGGATGCGCATGCGCAGGTTTTGTGGGATGCGCATGCGCAGGTTTTTTGGGATGCGCATGCGCAGGTTTTTTTGGGATGCGCATGCGCAGGTTTTTTGGGATGCGCATGGCTAGTCGAGCAAAAACACGTGCGAGAGGATGCATCCCGCAGGCTAGTCGAGCAAAAACATGTGCGAGAGGATGCATCCCGCAGGCTAGTCGAGTAAAAACACGTGCGAGAGGATGCATCCCGCAGGCTAGTCGAGTAAAAACACGTGCGAGGTTTTGTGGGATGCGCATGCGCAGGTTTTGTGGGATGCGCATGCGCAGGTTTTTTGGGATGCGCATGTGCAGGTTTTTTGGGATGCGCATGGCTAGTCGAGCAAAAACACGTGCGAGAGGATGCATCCCGCAGGCTAGTCGAGTAAAAACACGTGCGAGAGGATGCATCCCGCAGGCTAGTCGAGTAAAAACACGTGCGAGAGGATGCATCCCGCAGGCTAGTCGAGTAAAAACACGTGCGAGACGATGCATCCCGCAGGCTAGTCGAGTAAAAACACGTGCGAGAGGATGCATCCCGCAGGCTAGTCGAGCAAAAACACGTGCGAGAGGATGCATCCCGCAGGCTAGTCGAGCAAAAACATGTGCGAGAGGATGCATCCCGCAGGCTAGTCGAGCAAAAACACGTGCGAGAGGTTGCATCCCGCAGGCTAGTCGAGTAAAAACACGTGCGAGAGGATGCATCCCGCAGGCTAGTCGAGTAAAAACACGTGCGAGGTTTTGTGGGATGCGCATACGCAGGTTTTGTGGGATGCGCATGCGCAGGTTTTTTGGGATGCGCATGGCTAGTCGAGCAAAAACACGTGCGAGAGGATGCATCCCGCAGGCTAGTCGAGTAAAAACACGTGCGAGACGATGCATCCCGCAGCCCAGTCGAGTAAAAACACGTGCGAGAGGATGCATCCCGCAGGCTAGTCGAGTAAAAACACGTGCGAGAGGATGCATCCCGCAGGCTAGTCGAGTAAAAACACGTGCGAGGTTTTGTGGGATGCGCATGCGCAGGTTTTGTGGGATGCTCATGCGCAGGTTTTTTGGTATGCCCATGGCTAGTCGAGCAAAAACACGTGCGAGAGGATGCATCCCGCAGGCTAGTCGAGTAAAAACACGTGCGAGAGGATGCATCCCGCAGGCTAGTCGAGTAAAAACACGGGCGAGGTTTTGTGGGATGCGCATGCGCAGGTTTTGTGGGATGCGCATGCGCAGGTTTTTTGGGATGCGCATGTGCAGGTTTTTTGGGATGCGCATGGCTAGTCGAGCAAAAACACGTGCGAGAGGATGCATCCCGCATGGCTAGTCGAGCAAAAACACGTGCGAGAGGATGCATCCCGTAGGCTAGTCGAGTAAAAACACGTGCGAGAGGATGCATCCCGCAGGCTAGTCGAGTAAAAACACGTGCGAGGTTTTGTGGGATGCGCATGCGCAGGTTTTGTGGGATGCGCATGCGCAGGTTTTTTGGGATGCGCATGTGCAGGTTTTTTGGGATGCGCATGGCTAGTCGAGCAAAAACACGTGCGAGAGGATGCATCCCGCAGGCTAGTCGAGTAAAAACACGTGCGAGAGGATGCATCCCGCAGGCTAGTCGAGTAAAAACACGTGCGAGGTTTTGTGGGATGCGCATGCGCAGGTTTTGTGGGATGCGCATGCGCAGGTTTTTTGGGATGCGCATGGCTAGTCGAGCAAAAACACGTGCGAGAGGATGCATCCCGCAGGCTAGTCGAGTAAAAACACGTGCGAGACGATGCATCCCGCAGACCAGTCGAGTAAAAACACGTGCGAGAGGATGCATCCCGCAGGCTAGTCGAGTAAAAACACGTGCGAGAGGATGCATCCCGCAGGCTAGTCGAGTAAAAACACGTGCGAGAGGATGCATCCCGCAGGCTAGTCGAGTAAAAACACGTGCGAGGTTTTGTGGGATGCGCATGCGCAGGTTTTGTGGGATGCGCATGCGTAGGTTTTTTGGTATGCCCATGGCTAGTCGAGCAAAAACACGTGCGAGAGGATGCATCCCGCAGGTTAGCCGAGCAAAAACACGTGCGAGAGGATGCATTCCGCAGGCTAGTCGAGTAAAAACACGTGCGAAAAGATGCATCCCGCAGGCTAGTCGAGCACAAACACGTGCGAGGTTTTGTGGGATGCGCATGCGCAGATTTTTTGGGATGCGCATGCGCAGGTTTTTTGGGATGCGCATGGCTAGTCGAGCAAAAACACGTGCGAGAGGATGCATCCCGCAGGCTAGTCGAGTAAAAACACGTGCGAGACGATGCATCCCGCAGGCTAGTCGAGTAAAAACACGTGCGAGAGGATGCATCCCGCAGGCTAGTCGAGTAAAAACACGTGCGAGGTTTTGTGGGATGCGCATGCGCAGGTTTTGTGGGATGCGCATGCGCAGGTTTTTTGGGATGCGCATGTGCAGGTTTTTTGGGATGCGCATGTCTAGTCGAGCAAAAACACGTGCGAGAGGATGCATCCCGCAGGCTAGTCGAGTAAAAATACGTGCGAGAGGATGCATCCCGCAGGCTAGTCGAGTAAAAACACGTGCGAGGTTTTGTGGGATGCGCATGCGCAGGTTTTGTGGGATGCGCATGCGCAGGTTTTTTGGGATGCGCATGCGCAGGTTTTTTGGGATGCGCATGGCTAGTCGAGCAAAAACACGTGCGAGAGGATGCATCCCGCAGGCTAGTCGAGCAAAAACACGTGCGAGAGGATGCATCCCGCAGGCTAGTCGAGTAAAAACACGTGCGAAAGGATGCATCCCGCAGTCTAGTCGAGCACAAACACGTGCGAGGTTTTGTGGGATGCGCATGCGCAGGTTTTGTGGGATGCGCATGCGCAGATTTTTTGGGATGCGCATGCGCATGTTTTTTGGGATGCGCATGGCTAGTCGAGCAAAAACACGTGCGAGAGGATGCATCCCGCAGGCTAGTCGAATAAAAACACGTGCGAAAGGATGCATCCCGCATGGCTAGTCGAGCAAAAACACGTGCGAGAGGATGCATCCCGTAGGCTAGTCGAGTAAAAACACGTGCGAGAGGATGCATCCCGCAGGCTAGTCGAGTAAAAACACGTGCGAGGTTTTGTGGGATGCGCATACGCAGGTTTTTTGGGATGCGCATGCGCAGGTTTTTTGGGATGCGCATGCGCAGGTTTTTTGGGATGCGCATGGCTAGTCGAGCAAAAACACGTGCGAGAGGATGCATCCCGCAGGGTAGTCGAGTAAAAACACGTGCGAGAGGATGCATCCCGCAGGCTAGTCGAGCAAAAACATGTGCGAGAGGATGCATCCCGCAGGCTAGTCGAGTAAAAACACGTGCGAGAGGATGCATCCCGCAGGCTAGTCGAGTAAAAACACGGGCGAGGTTTTGTGGGATGCGCATGCGCAGGTTTTGTGGGATGCGCATGCGCAGGTTTTTTGGGATGCGCATGTGCAGGTTTTTTGGGATGCGCATGGCTAGTCGAGCAAAAACACGTGCGAGAGGATGCATCCCGCAGGCTAGTCGAGTAAAAAGACGTGCGAGGTTTTGTGGGATGCGCATGCGCAGGTTTTGTGGGATGCGCATGCGCAGGTTTTTTGGGATGCGCATGCGCAGGTTTTTTGGGATGCGCATGCGCAGGTTTTTTGGGATGCGCATGGCTAGTCGAGCAAAAACACGTGCGAGAGGATGCATCCCGCAGGCTAGTCGAGCAAAAACACGTGCGAGAGGATGCATCCCGCAGGCTAGTCGAGTAAAAACACGTGCGAAAGGATGCATCCCGCAGTCTAGTCGAGCACAAACACGTGCGAGGTTTTGTGGGATGCGCATGCGCAGGTTTTGTGGGATGCGCATGCGCAGATTTTTTGGGATGCGCAAGCGCAGGTTTTTTGGGATGCGCATGGCTAGTCGAGCAAAAACACGTGCGAGAGGATGCATCCCGCAGGCTAGTCGAGTAAAAACACGTGCGAAAGGATGCATCCCGCAGGCTAGTCGAGCACAAACACGTGCGAGGTTTTGTGGGATGCGCATGCGCAGGTTTTGTGGGATGCGCATGCGCAGATTTTTTGGGATGCGCAAGCGCAGGTTTTTTGGGATGCGCATGGCTAGTCGAGCAAAAACACGTGCGAGAGGATGCATCCCGCAGGCTAGTCGAGTAAAAACACGTGCGAGAGGATGCATCCCGCAGGCTAGTCGAGCAAAAACATGTGCGAGAGGATGCATCCCGCAGGCTAGTCGAGTAAAAACACGTGCGAGAGGATGCATCCCGCAGGCTAGTCGAGTAAAAACACGTGCGAGGTTTTGTGGGATGCGCATGCGCAGGTTTTGTGGGATGCGCATGCGCAGGTTTTTTGGGATGCGCATGTGCAGGTTTTTTGGGATGCGCATGGCTAGTCGAGCAAAAACACGTGCGAGAGGATGCATCCCGCAGGCTAGTCGAGTAAAAACACGTGCGAGAGGATGCATCCCGCAGGCTAGTCGAGTAAAAACACGTGCGAGGTTTTGTGGGATGCGCATGCGCAGGTTTTGTGGGATGCGCATGCGCAGGTTTTTTGGGATGCGCATGCGCAGGTTTTTTGGGATGCGCATGGCTAGTCGAGCAAAAACACGTGCGAGAGGATGCATCCCGCAGGCTAGTCGAGCAAAAACACGTGCGAGAGGATGCATCCCGCAGGCTAGTCGAGTAAAAACACGTGCGAAAGGATGCATCCCGCAGTCTAGTCGAGCACAAACACGTGCGAGGTTTTGTGGGATGCGCATGCGCAGGTTTTGTGGGATGCGCATGCGCAGATTTTTTGGGATGCGCATGCGCATGTTTTTTGGGATGCGCATGGCTAGTCGAGCAAAAACACGTGCGAGAGGATGCATCCCGCAGGCTAGTCGAGTAAAAACACGTGCGAAAGGATGCATCCCGCAGGCGAGTCGAGCACAAACACGTGCGAGGTTTTGTGGGATGCGCATGCGCAGATTTTTTGGGATGCGCATGCGCAGGTTTTTTGGGATGCGCATGGCTAGTCGAGCAAAAACACGTGCGAGAGGATGCATCCCGCAGGCTAGTCGAGTAAAAACACGTGCGAGACGATGCATCCCGCAGGCTAGTCGAGTAAAAACACGTGCGAGAGGATGCATCCCGCAGGCTAGTCGAGTAAAAACACGTGCGAGGTTTTGTGGGATGCGCATGCGCAGGTTTTGTGGGATGCGCATGCGCAGGTTTTTTGGGATGCGCATGTGCAGGTTTTTTGGGATGCGCATGGCTAGTCGAGCAAAAACACGTGCGAGAGGATGCATCCCGCAGGCTAGTCGAGTAAAAACACGTGCGAGAGGATGCATCCCGCAGGCTAGTCGAGTAAAAACACGTGCGAGGTTTTGTGGGATGCGCATGCGCAGGTTTTGTGGGATGCGCATGCGCAGGTTTTTTGGGATGCGCATGCGCAGGTTTTTTGGGATGCGCATGGCTAGTCGAGCAAAAACACGTGCGAGAGGATGCATCCCGCAGGCTAGTCGAGCAAAAACACGTGCGAGAGGATGCATCCCGCAGGCTAGTCGAGTAAAAACACGTGCGAAAGGATGCATCCCGCAGTCTAGTCGAGCACAAACACGTGCGAGGTTTTGTGGGATGCGCATGCGCAGGTTTTGTGGGATGCGCATGCGCAGATTTTTTGGGATGCGCATGCGCATGTTTTTTGGGATGCGCATGGCTAGTCGAGCAAAAACACGTGCGAGAGGATGCATCCCGCAGGCTAGTCGAGTAAAAACACGTGCGAAAGGATGCATCCCGCAGGCTAGTCGAGCACAAACACGTGCGAGGTTTTGTGGGATGCGCATACGCAGGTTTTGTGGGATGCGCATGCGCAGGTTTTTTGGGATGCGCAT
Organism: Lasioglossum baleicum; assembly: GCF_051020765.1. Classification (NCBI taxonomy): domain Eukaryota; kingdom Metazoa; phylum Arthropoda; class Insecta; order Hymenoptera; family Halictidae; genus Lasioglossum; species Lasioglossum baleicum. The sequence continues at coordinate 129,873 of NW_027469183.1, forward strand.
GGCTAGTCGAGCAAAAACACGTGCGAGAGGATGCATCCCGCATGGCTAGTCGAGCAAAAACACGTGCGAGAGGATGCATCCCGTAGGCTAGTCGAGTAAAAACACGTGCGAGAGGATGCATCCCGCAGGCTAGTCGAGTAAAAACACGTGCGAGGTTTTGTGGGATGCGCATACGCAGGTTTTTTGGGATGCGCATGCGCAGGTTTTTTGGGATGCGCATGGCTAGTCGAGCAAAAACACGTGCGAGAGGATGCATCCCGCAGGGTAGTCGAGTAAAAACACGTGCGAGAGGATGCATCCCGCAGGCTAGTCGAGCAAAAACATGTGCGAGAGGATGCATCCCGCAGGCTAGTCGAGTAAAAACACGTGCGAGAGGATGCATCCCGCAGGCTAGTCGAGTAAAAACACGTGCGAGGTTTTGTGGGATGCGCATACGCAGGTTTTTTGGGATGCGCATGCGCAGGTTTTTTGGGATGCGCATGGCTAGTCGAGCAAAAACACGTGCGAGAGGATGCATCCCGCAGGGTAGTCGAGTAAAAACACGTGCGAGAGGATGCATCCCGCAGGCTAGTCGAGTAAAAACACGTGCGAGAGGATGCATCCCGCAGGCTAGTCGAGTAAAAACACGTGCGAGGTTTTGTGGGATGCGCATGCGCAGGTTTTGTGGGATGCGCATGCGCAGGTTTTTTGGGATGCGCATGGCTAGTCGAGCAAAAACACGTGCGAGAGGATGCATCCCGCATGGCTAGTCGAGCAAAAACACGTGCGAGAGGATGCATCCCGTAGGCTAGTCGAGTAAAAACACGTGCGAGAGGATGCATCCCGCAGGCTAGTCGAGTAAAAACACGTGCGAGGTTTTGTGGGATGCGCATACGCAGGTTTTTTGGGATGCGCATTCGCAGGTTTTTTGGGATGCGCATGGCTAGTCGAGCAAAAACACGTGCGAGAGGATGCATCCCGCAGGGTAGTCGAGTAAAAACACGTGCGAGAGGATGCATCCCGCATGGCTAGTCGAGCAAAAACACGTGCGAGAGGATGCATCCCGTAGGCTAGTCGAGTAAAAACACGTGCGAGAGGATGCATCCCGCAGGCTAGTCGAGTAAAAACACGTGCGAGGTTTTGTGGGATGCGCATACGCAGGTTTTTTGGGATGCGCATGCGCAGGTTTTTTGGGATGCGCATGGCTAGTCGAGCAAAAACACGTGCGAGAGGATGCATCCCGCAGGGTAGTCGAGTAAAAACACGTGCGAGAGGATGCATCCCGCAGGCTAGTCGAGTAAAAACACGTGCGAGAGGATGCATCCCGCAGGCTAGTCGAGTAAAAACACGTGCGAGGTTTTGTGGGATGCGCATGCGCAGGTTTTGTGGGATGCGCATGCGCAGGTTTTTTGGGATGCGCATGCGCAGGTTTTTTGGGATGCGCATGGCTAGTCGAGCAAAAACACGTGCGAGAGGATGCATCCCGCAGGCTAGTCGAGTAAAAACACGTGCGAGACGATGCATCCCGCAGCCCAGTCGAGTAAAAACACGTGCGAGAGGATGCATCCCGCAGGCTAGTCGAGTAAAAACACGTGCGAGAGGATGCATCCCGCAGGCTAGTCGAGTAAAAACACGTGCGAGAGGATGCATCCCGCAGGCTAGTCGAGTAAAAACACGTGCGAGGTTTTGTGGGATGCGCATGCGCAGGTTTTGTGGGATGCGCATGCGTAGGTTTTTTGGTATGCCCATGGCTAGTCGAGCAAAAACACGTGCGAGAGGATGCATCCCGCAGGTTAGCCGAGCAAAAACACGTGCGAGAGGATGCATTCCGCAGGCTAGTCGAGTAAAAACACGTGCGAAAGGATGCATCCCGCAGGCTAGTCGAGCACAAACACGTGCGAGGTTTTGTGGGATGCGCATGCGCAGATTTTTTGGGATGCGCATGCGCAGGTTTTTTGGGATGCGCATGGCTAGTCGAGCAAAAACACGTGCGAGAGGATGCATCCCGCAGGCTAGTCGAGTAAAAACACGTGCGAGACGATGCATCCCGCAGGCTAGTCGAGTAAAAACACGTGCGAGAGGATGCATCCCGCAGGCTAGTCGAGTAAAAACACGTGCGAGGTTTTGTGGGATGCGCATGCGCAGGTTTTGTGGGATGCGCATGCGCAGGTTTTTTGGGATGCGCATGTGCAGGTTTTTTGGGATGCGCATGGCTAGTCGAGCAAAAACACGTGCGAGAGGATGCATCCCGCAGGCTAGTCGAGTAAAAACACGTGCGAGAGGATGCATCCCGCAGGCTAGTCGAGTAAAAACACGTGCGAGGTTTTGTGGGATGCGCATGCGCAGGTTTTGTGGGATGCGCATGCGCAGGTGTTTTGGGATGCGCATGCGCAGGTTTTTTGGGATGCGCATGGCTAGTCGAGCAAAAACACGTGCGAGAGGATGCATCCCGCAGGCTAGTCGAGCAAAAACACGTGCGAGAGGATGCATCCCGCAGGCTAGTCGAGTAAAAACACGTGCGAAAGGATGCATCCCGCAGTCTAGTCGAGCACAAACACGTGCGAGGTTTTGTGGGATGCGCATGCGCAGATTTTTTGGGATGCGCATGCGCATGTTTTTTGGGATGCGCATGGCTAGTCGAGCAAAAACACGTGCGAGAGGATGCATCCCGCAGGCTAGTCGAGTAAAAACACGTGCGAAAGGATGCATCCCGCATGGCTAGTCGAGCAAAAACACGTGCGAGAGGATGCATCCCGTAGGCTAGTCGAGTAAAAACACGTGCGAGAGGATGCATCCCGCAGGCTAGTCGAGTAAAAACACGTGCGAGGTTTTGTGGGATGCGCATACGCAGGTTTTTTGGGATGCGCATGCGCAGGTTTTTTGGGATGCGCATGCGCAGGTTTTTTGGGATGCGCATGGCTAGTCGAGCAAAAACACGTGCGAGAGGATGCATCCCGCAGGGTAGTCGAGTAAAAACACGTGCGAGAGGATGCATCCCGCAGGCTAGTCGAGCAAAAACATGTGCGAGAGGATGCATCCCGCAGGCTAGTCGAGTAAAAACACGTGCGAGAGGATGCATCCCGCAGGCTAGTCGAGTAAAAACACGGGCGAGGTTTTGTGGGATGCGCATGCGCAGGTTTTGTGGGATGCGCATGCGCAGGTTTTTTGGGATGCGCATGTGCAGGTTTTTTGGGATGCGCATGGCTAGTCGAGCAAAAACACGTGCGAGAGGATGCATCCCGCAGGCTAGTCGAGTAAAAACACGTGCGAGAGGATGCATCCCGCAGGCTAGTCGAGTAAAAACACGTGCGAGGTTTTGTGGGATGCGCATGCGCAGGTTTTTTGGGATGCGCATGCGCAGGTTTTTTGGGATGCGCATGGCTAGTCGAGCAAAAACACGTGCGAGAGGATGCATCCCGCAGGCTAGTCGAGCAAAAACACGTGCGAGAGGATGCATCCCGCAGGCTAGTCGAGTAAAAACACGTGCGAAAGGATGCATCCCGCAGTCTAGTCGAGCACAAACACGTGCGAGGTTTTGTGGGATGCGCATGCGCAGGTTTTGTGGGATGCGCATGCGCAGATTTTTTGGGATGCGCAAGCGCAGGTTTTTTGGGATGCGCATGGCTAGTCGAGCAAAAACACGTGCGAGAGGATGCATCCCGCAGGCTAGTCGAGTAAAAACACGTGCGAAAGGATGCATCCCGCAGGCTAGTCGAGCACAAACACGTGCGAGGTTTTGTGGGATGCGCATGCGCAGGTTTTGTGGGATGCGCATGCGCAGATTTTTTGGGATGCGCATGCGCAGGTTTTTTGGGATGCGCATGGCTAGTCGAGCAAAAACACGTGCGAGAGGATGCATCCCGCAGGCTAGTCGAGTAAAAACACGTGCGAGAGGATGCATCCCGCAGGCTAGTCGAGTAAAAACACGTGCGAGGTTTTGTGGGATGCGCATACGCAGGTTTTGTGGGATGCGCATGCGCAGGTTTTTTGGGATGCGCATGCGCAGGTTTTTTGGGATGCGCATTGCTAGTCGAGCAAAAACACGTGCGAGAGGATGCATCCCGCAGGGTAGTCGAGTAAAAACACGTGCGAGAGGATGCATCCCGCAGGCTAGTCGAGCAAAAACATGTGCGAGAGGATGCATCCCGCAGGCTAGTCGAGTAAAAACACGTGCGAGAGGATGCATCCCGCAGGCTAGTCGAGTAAAAACACGTGCGAGGTTTTGTGGGATGCGCATGCGCAGGTTTTGTGGGATGCGCATGCGCAGGTTTTTTGGGATGCGCATGTGCAGGTTTTTTGGGATGCGCATGGCTAGTCGAGCAAAAACACGTGCGAGAGGATGCATCCCGCAGGCTAGTCGAGTAAAAACACGTGCGAGAGGATGCATCCCGCAGGCTAGTCGAGCAAAAACATGTGCGAGAAGATGCATCCCGCAGGCTAGTCGAGTAAAAACACGTGCGAGAGGATGCATCCCGCAGGCTAGTCGAGTAAAAACACGGGCGAGGTTTTGTGGGATGCGCATGCGCAGGTTTTGTGGGATGCGCATGCGCAGGTTTTTTGGGATGCGCATGTGCAGGTTTTTTGGGATGCGCATGGCTAGTCGAGCAAAAACACGTGCGAGAGGATGCATCCCGCAGGCTAGTCGAGTAAAAACACGTGCGAGAGGATGCATCCCGCAGGCTAGTCGAGTAAAAACACGTGCGAGGTTTTGTGGGATGCGCATGCGCAGGTTTTGTGGGATGCGCATGCGCAGGTTTTTTGGGATGCGCATGCGCAGGTTTTTTGGGATGCGCATGCGCAGGTTTTTTGGGATGCGCATGGCTAGTCGAGCAAAAACACGTGCGAGAGGATGCATCCCGCAGGCTAGTCGAGCAAAAACACGTGCGAGAGGATGCATCCCGCAGGCTAGTCGAGTAAAAACACGTGCGAAAGGATGCATCCCGCAGTCTAGTCGAGCACAAACACGTGCGAGGTTTTGTGGGATGCGCATGCGCAGATTTTTTGGGATGCGCAAGCGCAGGTTTTTTGGGATGCGCATGGCTAGTCGAGCAAAAACACGTGCGAGAGGATGCATCCCGCAGGCTAGTCGAGTAAAAACACGTGCGAAAGGATGCATCCCGCAGGCTAGTCGAGCACAAACACGTGCGAGGTTTTGTGGGATGCGCATGCGCAGGTTTTGTGGGATGCGCATGCGCAGATTTTTTGGGATGCGCATGCGCAGGTTTTTTGGGATGCGCATGGCTAGTCGAGCAAAAACACGTGCGAGAGGATGCATCCCGCAGGCTAGTCGAGTAAAAACACGTGCGAGAGGATGCATCCCGCAGGCTAGTCGAGTAAAAACACGTGCGAGGTTTTGTGGGATGCGCATACGCAGGTTTTGTGGGATGCGCATGCGCAGGTTTTTTGGGATGCGCATGCGCAGGTTTTTTGGGATGCGCATGGCTAGTCGAGCAAAAACACGTGCGAGAGGATGCATCCCGCAGGGTAGTCGAGTAAAAACACGTGCGAGAGGATGCATCCCGCAGTCTAGTCGAGCAAAAACACGTGCGAGAGGATGCATCCCGCAGGCTAGTCGAGTAAAAACACGTGCGAGAGGATGCATCCCGCAGGCTAGTCGAGTAAAAACACGTGCGAGGTTTTGTGGGATGCGCATGCGCAGGTTTTGTGGGATGCGCATGCGCAGGTTTTTTGGGATGCGCATGTGCAGGTTTTTTGGGATGCGCATGGCTAGTCGAGCAAAAACACGTGCGAGAGGATGCATCCCGCAGGCTAGTCGAGTAAAAACACGTGCGAGAGGATGCATCCCGCAGGCTAGTCGAGTAAAAACACGTGCGAGGTTTTGTGGGATGCGCATACGCAGGTTTTGTGGGATGCGCATGCGCAGGTTTTTTGGGATGCGCATGCGCAGGTTTTTTGGGATGCGCATGGCTAGTCGAGCAAAAACACGTGCGAGAGGATGCATCCCGCAGGGTAGTCGAGTAAAAACACGTGCGAGAGGATGCATCCCGCAGGCTAGTCGAGCAAAAACATGTGCGAGAGGATGCATCCCGCAGGCTAGTCGAGTAAAAACACGTGCGAGAGGATGCATCCCGCAGGCTAGTCGAGTAAAAACACGTGCGAGGTTTTGTGGGATGCGCATGCGCAGGTTTTGTGGGATGCGCATGCGCAGGTTTTTTGGGATGCGCATGTGCAGGTTTTTTGGGATGCGCATGGCTAGTCGAGCAAAAACACGTGCGAGAGGATGCATCCCGCAGGCTAGTCGAGTAAAAACACGTGCGAGAGGATGCATCCCGCAGGCTAGTCGAGTAAAAACACGTGCGAGGTTTTGTGGGATGCGCATGCGCAGGTTTTGTGGGATGCGCATGCGCAGGTTTTTTGGGATGCGCATGCGCAGGTTTTTTGGGATGCGCATGGCTAGTCGAGCAAAAACACGTGCGAGAGGATGCATCCCGCAGGCTAGTCGAGTAAAAACACGTGCGAGACGATGCATCCCGCAGGCTAGTCGAGTAAAAACACGTGCGAGACGATGCATCCCGCAGGCTAGTCGAGTAAAAACACGTGCGAGAGGATGCATCCCGCAGGCTAGTCGAGTAAAAACACGTGCGAGAGGATGCATCCCGCAGGCTAGTCGAGTAAAAACACGTGCGAGGTTTTGTGGGATGCGCATGCGCAGGTTTTTTGGGATGCGCATGGCTAGTCGAGCAAAAACACGTGCGAGAGGATGCATCCCGCAGGCTAGTCGAGTAAAAACACGTGCGAGAGGATGCATCCCGCAGGCTAGTCGAGTAAAAACACGTGCGAGGTTTTGTGGGATGCGCATACGCAGGTTTTGTGGGATGCGCATGCGCAGGTTTTTTGGGATGCGCATGGCTAGTCGAGCAAAAACACGTGCGAGAGGATGCATCCCGCAGGGTAGTCGAGTAAAAACACGTGCGAGAGGATGCATCCCGCAGGCTAGTCGAGCAAAAACATGTGCGAGAGGATGCATCCCGCAGGCTAGTCGAGTAAAAACACGTGCGAGAGGATGCATCCCGCAGGCTAGTCGAGCAAAAACACGTGCGAGAGGATGCATCCCGCAGGCTAGTCGAGCAAAAACACGTGCGAGAGGATGCATCCCGCAGGCTAGTCGAGTAAAAACACGTGCGAGGTTTTGTGGGATTTGCATGCGCAGGTTTTGTGGGATGCGCATGCGCAGGTTTTTTGGGATGCGCATGCGCAGGTTTTTTGGGATGCGCATGGCTAGTCGAGCAAAAACACGTGCGAGAGGATGCATCCCGCAGGCTAGTCGAGTAAAAACACGTGCGAGACGATGCATCCCGCAGGCTAGTCGAGTAAAAACACGTGCGAGAGGATGCATCCCGCAGGCTAGTCGAGAAAAAACACGTGCGAGAGGATGCATCCCGCAGGCTAGTCGAGCAAAAACACGTGCGAGAGGATGCATCCCGCAGGCTAGTCGAGTAAAAACACGTGCGAGGTTTTGTGGGATGCGCATACGCAGGTTTTGTGGGATGCGCATGCGCAGGTTTTTTGGGATGCGCATGGCTAGTCGAGCAAAAACACGTTCGAGAGGATGCATCCCGCAGGCTAGTCGAGTAAAAACACGTGCGAGACGATGCATCCCGCAGCCCAGTCGAGTAAAAACACGTGCGAGAGGATGCATCCCGCAGGCTAGTCGAGTAAAAACACGTGCGAGAGGATGCATCCCGCAGGCTAGTCGAGTAAAAACACGTGCGAGAGGATGCATCCCGCAGGCTAGTCGAGTAAAAACACGTGCGAGGTTTTGTGGGATGCGCATGCGCAGGTTTTGTGGGATGCGCAAGCGCAGGTTTTTTGGGATGCGCATGGCTAGTCGAGCAAAAACACGTGCGAGAGGATGCATCCCGCAGGATAGTCGAGTAAAAACACGTGCGAAAGGATGCATCCCGCAGGCTAGTCGAGCACAAACACGTGCGAGGTTTTGTGGGATGCGCATGCGCAGGTTTTGTGGGATGCGCATGCGCAGATTTTTTGGGATGCGCATGCGCATGTTTTTTGGGATGCGCATGGCTAGTCGAGCAAAAACACGTGCGAGAGGATGCATCCCGCAGGCTAGTCGAGTAAAAACACGTGCGAGAGGATGCATCCCGCAGGCTAGTCGAGTAAAAACACGTGCGAGGTTTTGTGGGATGCGCATGCGCAGGTTTTGTGGGATGCGCATGCGCAGATTTTTTGGGATGCGCATGCGCAGGTTTTTTGGGATGCGCATGGCTAGTCGAGCAAAAACACGTGCGAGAGGATGCATCCCGCAGGCTAGTCGAGTAAAAACACGTGCGAGACGATGCATCCCGCAGGCTAGTCGAGTAAAAACACGTGCGAGAGGATGCATCCCGCAGGCTAGTCGAGTAAAAACACGTGCGAGAGGATGCATCCCGCAGGCTAGTCGAGTTAAAACACGTGCGAGGTTTTGTGGGATGCGCATGCGCAGGTTTTTTGGGATGCGCATGGCTAGTCGAGCAAAAACACGTGCGAGAGGATGCATCCCGCAGGCTAGTCGAGTAAAAACACGTGCGAGAGAGGATGCATCCCGCAGGCTAGTCGAGTAAAAACACGTGCGAGGTTTTGTGGGATGCGCATACGCAGGTTTTGTGGGATGCGCATGCGCAGGTTTTTTGGGATGCGCATGGCTAGTCGAGCAAAAACACGTGCGAGAGGATGCATCCCGCAGGGTAGTCGAGTAAAAACACGTGCGAGAGGATGCATCCCGCAGGCTAGTCGAGCAAAAACATGTGCGAGAGGATGCATCCCGCAGGCTAGTCGAGTAAAAACACGTGCGAGAGGATGCATCCCGCAGGCTAGTCGAGTAAAAACACGTGCGAGGTTTTGTGGGATGCGCATGCGCAGGTTTTTTGGATGCGCATGGCTAGTCGAGCAAAAACACGTGCGAGAGGATGCATCCCGCAGGCTAGTCGAGTAAAAACACGTGCGAGAGGATGCATCCCGCAGGCTAGTCGAGTAAAAACACGTGCGAGGTTTTGTGGGATGCGCATGCGCAGGTTTTGTGGATGCGCATGCGCAGGTTTTTTGGGATGCGCATGCGCAGGTTTTTTGGGATGCGCATGGCTAGTCGAGCAAAAACACGTGCGAGAGGATGCATCCCGCAGGCTAGTCGAGTAAAAACACGTGCGAGACGATGCATCCCGCAGGCTAGTCGAGTAAAAACACGTGCGAGAGGATGCATCCCGCAGGCTAGTCGAGCAAAAACACGTGCGAGAGGATGCATCCCGCAGGCTAGTCGAGCAAAAACACGTGCGAGAGGATGCATCCCGCAGGCTAGTCGAGCAAAAACACGTGTGAGAGGTTGCATCCCGCAGGCTAGTCGAGTAAAAACACGTGCGAGAGGATGCATCCCGCAGGCTAGTCGAGTAAAAACACGTGCGAGGTTTTGTGGGATGCGCATACGCAGGTTTTGTGGGATGCGCATGCGCAGGTTTTTTGGGATGCGCATGGCTAGTCGAGCAAAAACACGTGCGAGAGGATGCATCCCGCAGGCTAGTCGAGTAAAAACACGTGCGAGACGGTGCATCCCGCAGCCCAGTCGAGTAAAAACACGTGCGAGAGGATGCATCCCGCAGGCTAGTCGAGTAAAAACACGTGCGAGAGGATGCATCCCGCAGGCTAGTCGAGTAAAAACACGTGCGAGAGGATGCATCCCGCAGGCTAGTCGAGTAAAAACACGTGCGAGGTTTTGTGGGATGCGCATGCGCAGGTTTTGTGGGATGCGCATGCGCAGGTTTTTTGGTATGCCCATGGCTAGTCGAGCAAAAACACGTGCGAGAGGATGCATCCCGCAGGTTAGCCGAGCAAAAACACGTGCGAGAGGATGCATTCCGCAGGCTAGTCGAGTAAAAACACGTGCGAAAGGATGCATCCCGCAGGCTAGTCGAGCACAAACACGTGCGAGGTTTTGTGGGATGCGCATGCGCAGATTTTTTGGGATGCGCATGCGCAGGTTTTTTGGGATGCGCATGGCTAGTCGAGCAAAAACACGTGCGAGAGGATGCATCCCGCAGGCTAGTCGAGTAAAAACACGTGCGAGACGATGCATCCTGCAGGCTAGTCGAGTAAAAACATGTGCGAGAGGATGCATCCCGCAGGCTAGTCGAGTAAAAACACGTGCGAGGTTTTGTGGGATGCGCATGCGCAGGTTTTGTGGGATGCGCATGCGCAGGTTTTTTGGGATGCGCATGTGCAGGTTTTTTGGGATGCGCATGGCTAGTCGAGCAAAAACACGTGCGAGAGGATGCATCCCGCAGGCTAGTCGAGTAAAAACACGTGCGAGAGGATGCATCCCGCAGGCTAGTCGAGTAAAAACACGTGCGAGGTTTTGTGGGATGCGCATGCGCAGGTTTTGTGGGATGCGCATGCGCAGGTTTTTTGGGATGCGCATGCGCAGGTTTTTTGGGATGCGCATGGCTAGTCGAGCAAAAACACGTGCGAGAGGATGCATCCCGCAGGCTAGTCGAGCAAAAACACGTGCGAGAGGATGCATCCCGCAGGCTAGTCGAGTAAAAACACGTGCGAGAGGATGCATCCCGCAGGCTAGTCGAGCAAAAACATGTGCGAGAGGATGCATCCCGCAGGCTAGTCGAGTAAAAACACGTGCGAGAGGATGCATCCCGCAGGCTAGTCGAGTAAAAACACGGGCGAGGTTTTGTGGGATGCGCATGCGCAGGTTTTGTGGGATGCGCATGCGCAGGTTTTTTGGGATGCGCATGTGCAGGTTTTTTGGGATGCGCATGGCTAGTCGAGCAAAAACACGTGCGAGAGGATGCATCCCGCAGGCTAGTCGAGTAAAAACACGTGCGAGAGGATGCATCCCGCAGGCTAGTCGAGTAAAAACACGTGCGAGGTTTTGTGGGATGCGCATGCGCAGGTTTTGTGGGATGCGCATGCGCAGGTTTTTTGGGATGCGCATGCGCAGGTTTTTTGGGATGCGCATGGCTAGTCGAGCAAAAACACGTGCGAGAGGATGCATCCCGCAGGCTAGCCGAGCAAAAACACGTGCGAGAGGATGCATCCCGCAGGCTAGTCGAGTAAAAACACGTGCGAGGTTTTGTGGGATGCGCATGCGCAGGTTTTGTGGGATGCGCATGCGCAGGTTTTTTGGGATGCGCATGTGCAGGTTTTTTGGGATGCGCATGGCTAGTCGAGCAAAAACACGTGCGAGAGGATGCATCCCGCAGGCTAGTCGAGTAAAAACACGTGCGAGAGGATGCATCCCGCAGGCTAGTCGAGTAAAAACACGTGCGAGGTTTTGTGGGATGCGCATACGCAGGTTTTGTGGGATGCGCATGCGCAGGTTTTTTGGGATGCGCATGCGCAGGTTTTTTGGGATGCGCATGGCTAGTCGAGCAAAAACACGTGCGAGAGGATGCATCCCGCAGGGTAGTCGAGTAAAAACACGTGCGAGAGGATGCATCCCGCAGGCTAGTCGAGCAAAAACATGTGCGAGAGGATGCATCCCGCAGGCTAGTCGAGTAAAAACACGTGCGAGAGGATGCATCCCGCAGGCTAGTCGAGTAAAAACACGTGCGAGGTTTTGTGGGATGCGCATGCGCAGGTTTTGTGGGATGCGCATGCGCAGGTTTTTTGGGATGCGCATGTGCAGGTTTTTTGGGATGCGCATGGCTAGTCGAGCAAAAACACGTGCGAGAGGATGCATCCCGCAGGCTAGTCGAGTAAAAACACGTGCGAGAGGATGCATCCCGCAGGATAGTCGAGCAAAAACATGTGCGAGAGGATGCATCCCGCAGGCTAGTCGAGTAAAAACACGTGCGAGAGGATGCATCCCGCAGGCTAGTCGAGTAAAAACACGGGCGAGGTTTTGTGGGATGCGCATGCGCAGGTTTTGTGGGATGCGCATGCGCAGGTTTTTTGGGATGCGCATGTGCAGGTTTTTTGGGATGCGCATGGCTAGTCGAGCAAAAACACGTGCGAGAGGATGCATCCCGCAGGCTAGTCGAGTAAAAACACGTGCGAGAGGATGCATCCCGCAGGCTAGTCGAGTAAAAACACGTGCGAGGTTTTGTGGGATGCGCATGCGCAGGTTTTGTGGGATGCGCATGCGCAGGTTTTTTGGGATGCGCATGCGCAGGTTTTTTGGGATGCGCATGCGCAGGTTTTTTGGGATGCGCATGGCTAGTCGAGCAAAAACACGTGCGAGAGGATGCATCCCGCAGGCTAGTCGAGCAAAAACACGTGCGAGAGGATGCATCCCGCAGGCTAGTCGAGTAAAAACACGTGCGAAAGGATGCATCCCGCAGTCTAGTCGAGCACAAACACGTGCGAGGTTTTGTGGGATGCGCATGCGCAGGTTTTGTGGGATGCGCATGCTCAGATTTTTTGGGATGCGCAAGCGCAGGTTTTTTGGGATGCGCATGGCTAGTCGAGCAAAAACACGTGCGAGAGGATGCATCCCGCAGGCTAGTCGAGTAAAAACACGTGCGAAAGGATGCATCCCGCAGGCTAGTCGAGCACAAACACGTGCGAGGTTTTGTGGGATGCGCATGCGCAGGTTTTGTGGGATGCGCATGCGCAGATTTTTTGGGATGCGCATGCGCAGGTTTTTTGGGATGCGCATGGCTAGTCGAGCAAAAACACGTGCGAGAGGATGCATCCCGCAGGCTAGTCGAGTAAAAACACGTGCGAGAGGATGCATCCCGCAGGCTAGTCGAGTAAAAACACGTGCGAGGTTTTGTGGGATGCGCATACGCAGGTTTTGTGGGATGCGCATGCGCAGGTTTTTTGGGATGCGCAGGTTTTTTGGGATGCGCATGCGCAGGTTTTTTGGGATGCGCATGGCTAGTCGAGCAAAAACACGTGCGAGAGGATGCATCCCGCAGGGTAGTCGAGTAAAAACACGTGCGAGAGGATGCATCCCGCAGTCTAGTCGAGCAAAAACATGTGCGAGAGGATGCATCCCGCAGGCTAGTCGAGTAAAAACACGTGCGAGAGGATGCATCCCGCAGGCTAGTCGAGTAAAAACACGTGCGAGGTTTTGTGGGATGCGCATGCGCAGGTTTTTTGGGATGCGCATGTGCAGGTTTTTTGGGATGCGCATGGCTAGTCGAGCAAAAACACGTGCGAGAGGATGCATCCCGCAGGCTAGTCGAGTAAAAACACGTGCGAGAGGATGCATCCCGCAGGCTAGTCGAGTAAAAACACGTGCGAGGTTTTGTGGGATGCGCATGCGCAGGTTTTGTGGGATGCGCATGCGCAGGTTTTTTGGGATGCGCATGCGCAGGTTTTTTGGGATGCGCATGGCTAGTCGAGCAAAAACACGTGCGAGAGGATGCATCCCGCAGGCTAGTCGAGTAAAAACACGTGCGAGACGATGCATCCCGCAGGCTAGTCGAGTAAAAACACGTGCGAGAGGATGCATCCCGCAGGCTAGTCGAGTAAAAACACGTGCGAGAGGATGCATCCCGCAGGCTAGTCGAGTAAAAACACGTGCGAGGTTTTGTGGGATGCGCATGCGCAGGTTTTTTGGGATGCGCATGGCTAGTCGAGCAAAAACACGTGCGAGAGGATGCATCCCGCAGGCTAGTCGAGTAAACACTCGTGCGAGAGGATGCATCCCGCAGGCTAGTCGAGTAAAAACACGTGCGAGGTTTTGTGGGATGCGCATACGCAGGTTTTGTGGGATGCGCATGCGCAGGTTTTTTGGGATGCGCATGGCTAGTCGAGCAAAAACACGTGCGAGAGGATGCATCCCGCAGGGTAGTCGAGTAAAAACACGTGCGAGAGGATGCATCCCGCAGGCTAGTCGAGCAAAAACATGTGCGAGAGGATGCATCCCGCAGGCTAGTCGAGTAAAAACACGTGCGAGAGGATGCATCCCGCAGGCTAGTCGAGTAAAAACACGTGCGAGGTTTTGTGGGATGCGCATGCGCAGGTTTTGTGGGATGCGCATGCGCAGGTTTTTTGGGATGCGCATGTGCAGGTTTTTTGGGATGCGCATGGCTAGTCGAGCAAAAACACGTGCGAGAGGATGCATCCCGCAGGCTAGTCGAGTAAAAACACGTGCGAGAGGATGCATCCCGCAGGCTAGTCGAGTAAAAACACGTGCGAGGTTTTGTGGGATGCGCATGCGCAGGTTTTGTGGGATGCGCATGCGCAGGTTTTTTGGGATGCGCATGCGCAGGTTTTTTGGGATGCGCATGGCTAGTCGAGCAAAAACACGTGCGAGAGGATGCATCCCGCAGGGTAGTCGAGTAAAAACACGTGCGAGACGATGCATCCCGCAGGCTAGTCGAGTAAAAACACGTGCGAGAGGATGCATCCCGCAGGCTAGTCGAGCAAAAACACGTGCGAGAGGATGCATCCCGCAGGCTAGTCGAGCAAAAACACGTGCGAGAGGATGCATCCCGCAGGCTAGTCGAGCAAAAACACGTGCGAGAGGATGCATCCCGCAGGCTAGTCGAGTAAAAACACGTGCGAGAGGATGCATCCCGCAGGCTAGTCGAGTAAAAACACGTGCGAGGTTTTGTGGGATGCGCATACGCAGGTTTTGTGGGATGCGCATGCGCAGGTTTTTTGGGATGCGCATGGCTAGTCGAGCAAAAACACGTGCGAGAGGATGCATCCCGCAGGCTAGTCGAGTAAAAACACGTGCGAGACGATGCATCCCGCAGCCCAGTCGAGTAAAAACACGTGCGAGAGGATGCATCCCGCAGGCTAGTCGAGCAAAAACATGTGCGAGAGGATGCATCCCGCAGGCTAGTCGAGTAAAAACACGTGCGAGAGGATGCATCCCGCAGGCTAGTCGAGTAAAAACACGTGCGAGGTTTTGTGGGATGCGCATGCGCAGGTTTTGTGGGATGCGCATGCGCAGGTTTTTTGGGATGCGCATGTGCAGGTTTTTTGGGATGCGCATGGCTAGTCGAGCAAAAACACGTGCGAGAGGATGCATCCCGCAGGCTAGTCGAGTAAAAACACGTGCGAGAGGATGCATCCCGCAGGCTAGTCGAGCAAAAACATGTGCGAGAGGATGCATCCCGCAGGCTAGTCGAGTAAAAACACGTGCGAGAGGATGCATCCCGCAGGCTAGTCGAGTAAAAACACGGGCGAGGTTTTGTGGGATGCGCATGCGCAGGTTTTGTGGGATGCGCATGCGCAGGTTTTTTGGGATGCGCATGTGCAGGTTTTTTGGGATGCGCATGGCTAGTCGAGCAAAAACACGTGCGAGAGGATGCATCCCGCAGGCTAGTCGAGTAAAAACACGTGCGAGAGGATGCATCCCGCAGGCTAGTCGAGTAAAAACACGTGCGAGGTTTTGTGGGATGCGCATGCGCAGGTTTTGTGGGATGCGCATGCGCAGGTTTTTTGGGATGCGCATGCGCAGGTTTTTTGGGATGCGCATGCGCAGGTTTTTTGGGATGCGCATGGCTAGTCGAGCAAAAACACGTGCGAGAGGATGCATCCCGCAGGCTAGTCGAGCAAAAACACGTGCGAGAGGATGCATCCCGCAGGCTAGTCGAGTAAAAACACGTGCGAAAGGATGCATCCCGCAGTCTAGTCGAGCACAAACACGTGCGAGGTTTTGTGGGATGCGCATGCGCAGGTTTTGTGGGATGCGCATGCGCAGATTTTTTGGGATGCGCAAGCGCATGTTTTTTGGGATGCGCATGGCTAGTCGAGCAAAAACACGTGCGAGAGGATGCATCCCGCAGGCTAGTCGAGTAAAAACACGTGCGAAAGGATGCATCCCGCAGGCTAGTCGAGCACAAACACGTGCGAGGTTTTGTGGGATGCGCATGCGCAGGTTTTGTGGGATGCGCATGCGCAGATTTTTTGGGATGCGCATGCGCAGGTTTTTTGGGATGCGCATGGCTAGTCGAGCAAAAACACGTGCGAGAGGATGCATCCCGCAGGCTAGTCGAGTAAAAACACGTGCGAGAGGATGCATCCCGCAGGCTAGTCGAGTAAAAACACGTGCGAGGTTTTGTGGGATGCGCATACGCAGGTTTTGTGGGATGCGCATGCGCAGGTTTTTTGGGATGCGCAGGTTTTTTGGGATGCGCATGCGCAGGTTTTTTGGGATGCGCATGGCTAGTCGAGCAAAAACACGTGCGAGAGGATGCATCCCGCAGGGTAGTCGAGTAAAAACACGTGCGAGAGGATGCATCCCGCAGTCTAGTCGAGCAAAAACATGTGCGAGAGGATGCATCCCGCAGGCTAGTCGAGTAAAAACACGTGCGAGAGGATGCATCCCGCAGGCTAGTCGAGTAAAAACACGTGCGAGGTTTTGTGGGATGCGCATGCGCAGGTTTTTTGGGATGCGCATGTGCAGGTTTTTTGGGATGCGCATGGCTAGTCGAGCAAAAACACGTGCGAGAGGATGCATCCCGCAGGCTAGTCGAGTAAAAACACGTGCGAGAGGATGCATCCCGCAGGCTAGTCGAGTAAAAACACGTGCGAGGTTTTGTGGGATGCGCATGCGCAGGTTTTGTGGGATGCGCATGCGCAGGTTTTTTGGGATGCGCATGCGCAGGTTTTTTGGGATGCGCATGGCTAGTCGAGCAAAAACACGTGCGAGAGGATGCATCCCGCAGGCTAGTCGAGTAAAAACACGTGCGAGACGATGCATCCCGCAGGCTAGTCGAGTAAAAACACGTGCGAGAGGATGCATCCCGCAGGCTAGTCGAGTAAAAACACGTGCGAGAGGATGCATCCCGCAGGCTAGTCGAGTAAAAACACGTGCGAGGTTTTGTGGGATGCGCATGCGCAGGTTTTTTGGGATGCGCATGGCTAGTCGAGCAAAAACACGTGCGAGAGGATGCATCCCGCAGGCTAGTCGAGTAAACACACGTGCGAGAGGATGCATCCCGCAGGCTAGTCGAGTAAAAACACGTGCGAGGTTTTGTGGGATGCGCATACGCAGGTTTTGTGGGATGCGCATGCGCAGGTTTTTTGGGATGCGCATGGCTAGTCGAGCAAAAACACGTGCGAGAGGATGCATCCCGCAGGGTAGTCGAGTAAAAACACGTGCGAGAGGATGCATCCCGCAGGCTAGTCGAGCAAAAACATGTGCGAGAGGATGCATCCCGCAGGCTAGTCGAGTAAAAACACGTGCGAGAGGATGCATCCCGCAGGCTAGTCGAGTAAAAACACGTGCGAGGTTTTGTGGGATGCGCATGCGCAGGTTTTGTGGGATGCGCATGCGCAGGTTTTTTGGGATGCGCATGTGCAGGTTTTTTGGGATGCGCATGGCTAGTCGAGCAAAAACACGTGCGAGAGGATGCATCCCGCAGGCTAGTCGAGTAAAAACACGTGCGAGAGGATGCATCCCGCAGGCTAGTCGAGTAAAAACACGTGCGAGGTTTTGTGGGATGCGCATGCGCAGGTTTTGTGGGATGCGCATGCGCAGGTTTTTTGGGATGCGCATGCGCAGGTTTTTTGGGATGCGCATGGCTAGTCGAGCAAAAACACGTGCGAGAGGATGCATCCCGCAGGCTAGTCGAGTAAAAACACGTGCGAGAGGATGCATCCCGCAGGCTAGTCGAGTAAAAACACGTGCGAGAGGATGCATCCCGCAGGCTAGTCGAGCAAAAACACGTGCGAGAGGATGCATCCCGCAGGCTAGTCGAGCAAAAACACGTGCGAGAGGATGCATCCCGCAGGCTAGTCGAGCAAAAACACGTGCGAGAGGATGCATCCCGCAGGCTAGTCGAGTAAAAACACGTGCGAGAGGATGCATCCCGCAGGCTAGTCGAGTAAAAACACGTGCGAGGTTTTGTGGGATGCGCATACGCAGGTTTTGTGGGATGCGCATGCGCAGGTTTTTTGGGATGCGCATGGCTAGTCGAGCAAAAACACGTGCGAGAGGATGCATCCCGCAGGCTAGTCGAGTAAAAACACGTGCGAGACGATGCATCCCGCAGGCTAGTCGAGTAAAAACACGTGCGAGGTTTTGTGGGATGCGCATGCGCAGGTTTTGTGGGATGCGCATGCGCAGGTTTTTTGGGATGCGCATGCGCAGGTTTTTTGGGATGCGCATGGATAGTCGAGCAAAAACACGTGCGAGAGGATGCATCCCGCAGGCTAGTCGAGTAAAAACACGTGCGAGACGATGCATCCCGCAGGCTAGTCGAGTAAAAACACGTGCGAGAGGATGCATCCCGCAGGCTAGTCGAGCAAAAACACGTGCGAGAGGATGCATCCCGCAGGCTAGTCGAGCAAAAACACGTGCGAGAGGATGCATCCCGCAGGCTAGTCGAGCAAAAACACGTGCGAGAGGTTGCATCCCGCAGGCTAGTCGAGTAAAAACACGTGCGAGAGGATGCATCCCGCAGGCTAGTCGAGTAAAAACACGTGCGAGAGGATGCATCCCGCAGGCTAGTCGAGTAAAAACACGTGCGAGGTTTTGTGGGATGCGCATGCGCAGGTTTTGTGGGATGCGCATGCGCAGGTTTTTTGGGATGCGCATGTGCAGGTTTTTTGGGATGCGCATGGCTAGTCGAGCAAAAACACGTGCGAGAGGATGCATCCCGCAGGCTAGTCGAGTAAAAACACGTGCGAGAGGATGCATCCCGCAGGCTAGTCGAGTAAAAACACGTGCGAGGTTTTGTGGGATGCGCATGCGCAGGTTTTGTGGGATGCGCATGCGCAGGTTTTTTGGGATGCGCATGCGCAGGTTTTTTGGGATGCGCATGGCTAGTCGAGCAAAAACACGTGCGAGAGGATGCATCCCGCAGGCTAGTCGAGTAAAAACACGTGCGAGACGATGCATCCCGCAGGCTAGTCGAGTAAAAACACGTGCGAGAGGATGCATCCCGCAGGCTAGTCGAGCAAAAACACGTGCGAGAGGATGCATCCCGCAGGCTAGTCGAGCAAAAACACGTGCGAGAGGATGCATCCCGCAGGCTAGTCGAGCAAAAACACGTGCGAGAGGATGCATCCCGCAGGCTAGTCGAGTAAAAACACGTGCGAGAGGATGCATCCCGCAGGCTAGTCGAGTAAAAACACGTGCGAGGTTTTGTGGGATGCGCATACGCAGGTTTTGTGGGATGCGCATGCGCAGGTTTTTTGGGATGCGCATGGCTAGTCGAGCAAAAACACGTGCGAGAGGATGCATCCCGCAGGCTAGTCGAGTAAAAACACGTGCGAGACGATGCATCCCGCAGGCTAGTCGAGTAAAAACACGTGCGAGGTTTTGTGGGATGCGCATGCGCAGGTTTTGTGGGATGCGCATGCGCAGGTTTTTTGGGATGCGCATGCGCAGGTTTTTTGGGATGCGCATGGATAGTCGAGCAAAAACACGTGCGAGAGGATGCATCCCGCAGGCTAGTCGAGTAAAAACACGTGCGAGACGATGCATCCCGCAGGCTAGTCGAGTAAAAACACGTGCGAGGTTTTGTGGGATGCGCATGCGCAGGTTTTGTGGGATGCGCAAGCGCAGGTTTTTTGGGATGCGCATGGCTAGTCGAGCAAAAACACGTGCGAGAGGATGCATCCCGCAGGCTAGTCGAGTAAAAACACGTGCGAAAGGATGCATCCCGCAGGCTAGTCGAGCACAAACACGTGCGAGGTTTTGTGGGATGCGCATGCGCAGGTTTTGTGGGATGCGCATGCGCAGATTTTTTGGGATGCGCATGCGCAGGTTTTTTGGGATGCGCATGGCTAGTCGAGCAAAAACACGTGCGAGAGGATGCATCCCGCAGGCTAGTCGAGTAAAAACACGTGCGAGAGGATGCATCCCGCAGGCTAGTCGAGTAAAAACACGTGCGAGGTTTTGTGGGATGCGCATACGCAGGTTTTGTGGGATGCGCATGCGCAGGTTTTTTGGGATGCGCATGGCTAGTCGAGCAAAAACACGTGCGAGAGGATGCATCCCGCAGGGTAGTCGAGTAAAAACACGTGCGAGAGGATGCATCCCGCAGGCTAGTCGAGCAAAAACATGTGCGAGAGGATGCATCCCGCAGGCTAGTCGAGTAAAAACACGTGCGAGAGGATGCATCCCGCAGGCTAGTCGAGTAAAAACACGTGCGAGGTTTTGTGGGATGCGCATGCGCAGGTTTTGTGGGATGCGCATGCGCAGGTTTTTTGGGATGCGCATGTGCAGGTTTTTTGGGATGCGCATGGCTAGTCGAGCAAAAACACGTGCGAGAGGATGCATCCCGCAGGCTAGTCGAGTAAAAACACGTGCGAGAGGATGCATCCCGCAGGCTAGTCGAGTAAAAACACGTGCGAGGTTTTGTGGGATGCGCATGCGCAGGTTTTGTGGGATGCGCATGCGCAGGTTTTTTGGGATGCGCATGCGCAGGTTTTTTGGGATGCGCATGGCTAGTCGAGCAAAAACACGTGCGAGAGGATGCATCCCGCAGGCTAGTCGAGTAAAAACACGTGCGAGACGATGCATCCCGCAGGCTAGTCGAGTAAAAACACGTGCGAGAGGATGCATCCCGCAGGCTAGTCGAGTAAAAACACGTGCGAGAGGATGCATCCCGCAGGCTAGTCGAGTAAAAACACGCGCGAGGTTTTGTGGGATGCGCATGCGCAGGTTTTTTGGGATGCGCATGGCTAGTCGAGCAAAAACACGTGCGAGAGGATGCATCCCGCAGGCTAGCCGAGCAAAAACACGTGCGAGAGGATGCATACCGCAGGCTAGTCGAGTAAAAACACGTGCGAGGTTTTGTGGGATGCGCATGTGCAGGTTTTTTGGGATGCGCATGGCTAGTCGAGCAAAAACACGTGCGGGAGGATGCATCCCGCAGGCTAGTCGAGTAAAAACACGTGCGAGAGGATGCATCCCGCAGCCCAGTCGAGTAAAAACACGTGCGAGAGGATGCATCCCGCAGGCTAGTCGAGTAAAAACACGTGCGAGAGGATGCATCCCGCAGGCTAGTCGAGTAAAAACACGTGCGAGAGGATGCATCCCGCAGGCTAGTCGAGTAAAAACACGTGCGAGGTTTTGTGGGATGCGCATACGCAGGTT
Organism: Lasioglossum baleicum; assembly: GCF_051020765.1. Classification (NCBI taxonomy): domain Eukaryota; kingdom Metazoa; phylum Arthropoda; class Insecta; order Hymenoptera; family Halictidae; genus Lasioglossum; species Lasioglossum baleicum. Next base: position 150,826 of record NW_027469183.1, read on the forward strand.
TTGTGGGGTGCGCATGCGCAGGTTTTTTGGGATGCGCATGGCTAGTCGAGCAAAAACACGTGCGAGAGGATGCATCCCGCAGGGTAGTCGAGTAAAAACACGTGCGAGAGGATGCATCCCGCAGGCTAGTCGAGCAAAAACATGTGCGAGAGGATGCATCCCGCAGGCTAGTCGAGTAAAAACACGTGCGAGAGGATGCATCCCGCAGGCTAGTCGAGTAAAAACACGTGCGAGGTTTTGTGGGATGCGCATGCGCAGGTTTTGTGGGATGCGCATGCGCAGGTTTTTTGGGATGCGCATGTGCAGGTTTTTTGGGATGCGCATGGCTAGTCGAGCAAAAACACGTGCGAGAGGATGCATCCCGCAGGCTAGTCGAGTAAAAACACGTGCGAGAGGATGCATCCCGCAGGCTAGTCGAGTAAAAACACGTGCGAGGTTTTGTGGGATGCGCATGCGCAGGTTTTGTGGGATGCGCATGCGCAGGTTTTTTGGGATGCGCATGCGCAGGTTTTTTGGGATGCGCATGGCTAGTCGAGCAAAAACACGTGCGAGAGGATGCATCCCGCAGGCTAGTCGAGTAAAAACACGTGCGAGACGATGCATCCCGCAGGCTAGTCGAGTAAAAACACGTGCGAGAGGATGCATCCCGCAGGCTAGTCGAGCAAAAACACGTGCGAGAGGATGCATCCCGCAGGCTAGTCGAGCAAAAACACGTGCGAGAGGATGCATCCCGCAGGCTAGTCGAGTAAAAACACGTGCGAAAGGATGCATCCCGCAGGCTAGTCGAGCACAAACACGTGCGAGGTTTTGTGGGATGCGCATGCGCAGGTTTTGTGGGATGCGCATGCGCAGATTTTTTGGGATGCGCATGCGCAGGTTTTTTGGGATGCGCATGGCTAGTCGAGCAAAAACACGTGCGAGAGGATGCATCCCGCAGGCTAGTCGAGTAAAAACACGTGCGAGAGGATGCATCCCGCAGGCTAGTCGAGTAAAAACACGTGCGAGGTTTTGTGGGATGCGCATGCGCAGGTTTTTTGGGATGCGCATGGCTAGTCGAGCAAAAACACGTGCGAGAGGATGCATCCCGCAGGCTAGTCGAGTAAAAACACGTGCGAGAGGATGCATCCCGCAGGCTAGTCGAGTAAAAACACGTGCGAGGTTTTGTGGGATGCGCATACGCAGGTTTTGTGGGATGCGCATGCGCAGGTTTTTTGGGATGCGCATGGCTAGTCGAGCAAAAACACGTGCGAGAGGATGCATCCCGCAGGGTAGTCGAGTAAAAACACGTGCGAGAGGATGCATCCCGCAGGCTAGTCGAGCAAAAACATGTGCGAGAGGATGCATCCCGCAGGCTAGTCGAGTAAAAACACGTGCGAGAGGATGCATCCCGCAGGCTAGTCGAGTAAAAACACGTGCGAGGTTTTGTGGGATGCGCATGCGCAGGTTTTGTGGGATGCGCATGCGCAGGTTTTTTGGGATGCGCATGTGCAGGTTTTTTGGGATGCGCATGGCTAGTCGAGCAAAAACACGTGCGAGAGGATGCATCCCGCAGGCTAGTCGAGTAAAAACACGTGCGAGGTTTTGTGGGATGCGCATGCGCAGGTTTTGTGGGATGCGCATGCGCAGGTTTTTTGGGATGCGCATGCGCAGGTTTTTTGGGATGCGCATGGCTAGTCGAGCAAAAACACGTGCGAGAGGATGCATCCCGCAGGCTAGTCGAGTAAAAACACGTGCGAGACGATGCATCCCGCAGGCTAGTCGAGTAAAAACACGTGCGAGAGGATGCATCCCGCAGGCTAGTCGAGCAAAAACACGTGCGAGAGGATGCATCCCGCAGGCTAGTCGAGAAAAAACACGTGCGAGAGGATGCATCCCGCAGGCTAGTCGAGTAAAAACACGTGCGAGGTTTTGTGGGATGCGCATGCGCAAGTTTTGTGGGATGCGCATGCGCAGGTTTTTTGGGATGCGCATGCGCAGGTTTTTTGGGATGCGCATGGCTAGTCGAGCAAAAACACGTGCGAGAGGATGCATCCCGCAGGCTAGTCGAGTAAAAACACGTGCGAGACGATGCATCCCGCAGGCTAGTCGAGTAAAAACACGTGCGAGAGGATGCATCCCGCAGGCTAGTCGAGAAAAAACACGTGCGAGAGGATGCATCCCGCAGGCTAGTCGAGCAAAAACACGTGCGAGAGGATGCATCCCGCAGGCTAGTCGAGTAAAAACACGTGCGAGGTTTTGTGGGATGCGCATACGCAGGTTTTGTGGGATGCGCATGCGCAGGTTTTTTGGGATGCGCATGGCTAGTCGAGCAAAAACACGTGCGAGAGGATGCATCCCGCAGGCTAGTCGAGTAAAAACACGTGCGAGACGATGCATCCCGCAGCCCAGTCGAGTAAAAACACGTGCGAGAGGATGCATCCCGCAGGCTAGTCGAGCAAAAACACGTGCGAGAGGATGCATCCCGCAGGCTAGTCGAGCAAAAACACGTGCGAGAGGATGCATCCCGCAGGCTAGTCGAGCAAAAACACGTGCGAGAGGTTGCATCCCGCAGGCTAGTCGAGTAAAAACACGTGCGAGAGGATGCATCCCGCAGGCTAGTCGAGTAAAAACACGTGCGAGGTTTTGTGGGATGCGCATACGCAGGTTTTGTGGGATGCGCATGCGCAGGTTTTTTGGGATGCGCATGGCTAGTCGAGCAAAAACACGTGCGAGAGGATGCATCCCGCAGGCTAGTCGAGTAAAAACACGTGCGAGACGGTGCATCCCGCAGCCCAGTCGAGTAAAAACACGTGCGAGAGGATGCATCCCGCAGGCTAGTCGAGTAAAAACACGTGCGAGAGGATGCATCCCGCAGGCTAGTCGAGTAAAAACACGTGCGAGAGGATGCATCCCGCAGGGTAGTCGAGTAAAAACACGTGCGAGGTTTTGTGGGATGCGCATGCGCAGGTTTTGTGGGATGCGCATGCGCAGGTTTTTTGGTATGCCCATGGCTAGTCGAGCAAAAACACGTGCGAGAGGATGCATCCCGCAGGTTAGCCGAGCAAAAACACGTGCGAGAGGATGCATTCCGCAGGCTAGTCGAGTAAAAACACGTGCGAAAGGATGCATCCCGCAGGCTAGTCGCGCACAAACACGTGCGAGGTTTTGTGGGATGCGCATGCGCAGATTTTTTGGGATGCGCATGCGCAGGTTTTTTGGGATGCGCATGGCTAGTCGAGCAAAAACACGTGCGAGAGGATGCATCCCGCAGGCTAGTCGAGTAAAAACACGTGCGAGACGATGCATCCTGCAGGCTAGTCGAGTAAAAACACGTGCGAGAGGATGCATCCCGCAGGCTAGTCGAGTAAAAACACGTGCGAGGTTTTGTGGGATGCGCATGCGCAGGTTTTGTGGGATGCGCATGCGCAGGTTTTTTGGGATGCGCATGTGCAGGTTTTTTGGGATGCGCATGGCTAGTCGAGCAAAAACACGTGCGAGAGGATGCATCCCGCAGGCTAGTCGAGTAAAAACACGTGCGAGGTTTTGTGGGATGCGCATGCGCAGGTTTTGTGGGATGCGCATGCGCAGGTTTTTTGGGATGCGCATGCGCAGGTTTTTTGGGATGCGCATGGCTAGTCGAGCAAAAACACGTGCGAGAGGATGCATCCCGCAGGCTAGTCGAGCAAAAACACGTGCGAGAGGATGCATCCCGCAGGCTAGTCGAGTAAAAACACGTGCGAAAGGATGCATCCCGCAGTCTAGTCGAGCACAAACACGTGCGAGGTTTTGTGGGATGCGCATGCGCAGGTTTTGTGGGATGCGCATGCGCAGATTTTTTGGGATGCGCATGCGCAGGTTTTTTGGGATGCGCATGGCTAGTCGAGCAAAAACACGTGCGAGAGGATGCATCCCGCAGGCTAGTCGAGTAAAAACACGTGCGAAAGGATGCATCCCGCAGGCTAGTCGAGCACAAACACGTGCGAGGTTTTGTGGGATGCGCATACGCAGGTTTTGTGGGATGCGCATGCGCAGGTTTTTTGGGATTCGCATGGCTAGTCGAGCAAAAATACGTGCGAGAGGATGCATCCCGCATGGCTAGTCGAGCAAAAACACGTGCGAGAGGATGCATCCCGTAGGCTAGTCGAGTAAAAACACGTGCGAGAGGATGCATCCCGCAGGCTAGTCGAGTAAAAACACGTGCGAGGTTTTGTGGGATGCGCATACGCAGGTTTTTTGGGATGCGCATGCGCAGGTTTTTTGGGATGCGCATGCGCAGGTTTTTTGGGATGCGCATGGCTAGTCGAGCAAAAACACGTGCGAGAGGATGCATCCCGCAGGGTAGTCGAGTAAAAACACGTGCGAGAGGATGCATCCCGCAGGCTAGTCGAGCAAAAACATGTGCGAGAGGATGCATCCCGCAGGCTAGTCGAGTAAAAACACGTGCGAGAGGATGCATCCCGCAGGCTAGTCGAGTAAAAACACGGGCGAGGTTTTGTGGGATGCGCATGCGCAGGTTTTGTGGGATGCGCATGCGCAGGTTTTTTGGGATGCGCATGTGCAGGTTTTTTGGGATGCGCATGGCTAGTCGAGCAAAAACACGTGCGAGAGGATGCATCCCGCAGGCTAGTCGAGTAAAAACACGTGCGAGAGGATGCATCCCGCAGGCTAGTCGAGTAAAAACACGTGCGAGGTTTTGTGGGATGCGCATGCGCAGGTTTTGTGGGATGCGCATGCGCAGGTTTTTTGGGATGCGCATGCGCAGGTTTTTTGGGATGCGCATGCGCAGGTTTTTTGGGATGCGCATGGCTAGTCGAGCAAAAACACGTGCGAGAGGATGCATCCCGCAGGCTAGTCGAGCAAAAACACGTGCGAGAGGATGCATCCCGCAGGCTAGTCGAGTAAAAACACGTGCGAAAGGATGCATCCCGCAGTCTAGTCGAGCACAAACACGTGCGAGGTTTTGTGGGATGCGCATGCGCAGGTTTTGTGGGATGCGCATGCGCAGATTTTTTGGGATGCGCAAGCGCAGGTTTTTTGGGATGCGCATGGCTAGTCGAGCAAAAACACGTGCGAGAGGATGCATCCCGCAGGCTAGTCGAGTAAAAACACGTGCGAAAGGATGCATCCCGCAGGCTAGTCGAGCACAAACACGTGCGAGGTTTTGTGGGATGCGCATGCGCAGATTTTTTGGGATGCGCATGCGCAGGTTTTTTGGGATGCGCATGGCTAGTCGAGCAAAAACACGTGCGAGAGGATGCATCCCGCAGGCTAGTCGAGTAAAAACACGTGCGAGAGGATGCATCCCGCAGGCTAGTCGAGTAAAAACACGTGCGAGGTTTTGTGGGATGCGCATGCGCAGGTTTTGTGGGATGCGCATGCGCAGGTTTTTTGGGATGCGCATGGCTAGTCGAGCAAAAACACGTGCGAGAGGATGCATCCCGCAGGCTAGTCGAGTAAAAACACGTGCGAGACGATGCATCCCGCAGGCTAGTCGAGTAAAAACACGTGCGAGAGGATGCATCCCGCAGGCTAGTCGAGTAAAAACACGTGCGAGAGGATGCATCCCGCAGGCTAGTCGAGTAAAAACACGTGCGAGGTTTTGTGGGATGCGCATGCGCAGGTTTTTTGGGATGCGCATGGCTAGTCGAGCAAAAACACGTGCGAGAGGATGCATCCCGCAGGCTAGCCGAGCAAAAACACGTGCGAGAGGATGCATACCGCAGGCTAGTCGAGTAAAAACACGTGCGAGGTTTTGTGGGATGCGCATGTGCAGGTTTTTTGGGATGCGCATGGCTAGTCGAGCAAAAACACGTGCGGGAGGATGCATCCCGCAGGCTAGTCGAGTAAAAACACGTGCGAGAGGATGCATCCCGCAGGCTAGTCGAGCAAAAACATGTGCGAGAGGATGCATCCCGCAGGCTAGTCGAGTAAAAACACGTGCGAGAGGATGCATCCCGCAGGCTAGTCGAGTAAAAACACGTGCGAGGTTTTGTGGGATGCGCATGCGCAGGTTTTGTGGGATGCGCATGCGCAGGTTTTTTGGGATGCGCATGTGCAGGTTTTTTAGGATGCGCATGGCTAGTCGAGCAAAAACACGTGCGAGAGGATGCATCCCGCAGGCTAGTCGAGTAAAAACACGTGCGAGAGGATGCATCCCGCAGGCTAGTCGAGTAAAAACACGTGCGAGGTTTTGTGGGATGCGCATGCGCAGGTTTTGTGGGATGCGCATGCGCAGGTTTTTTGGGATGCGCATGCGCAGGTTTTTTGGGATGCGCATGGCTAGTCGAGCAAAAACACGTGCGAGAGGATGCATCCCGCAGGCTAGTCGAGTAAAAACACGTGCGAGACGATGCATCCCGCAGGCTAGTCGAGTAAAAACACGTGCGAGAGGATGCATCCCGCAGGCTAGTCGAGTAAAAACACGTGCGAGAGGATGCATCCCGCAGGCTAGTCGAGTAAAAACACGTGCGAGGTTTTGTGGGATGCGCATGCGCAGGTTTTTTGGGATGCGCATGGCTAGTCGAGCAAAAACACGTGCGAGAGGATGCATCCCGCAGGCTAGCCGAGCAAAAACACGTGCGAGAGGATGCATACCGCAGGCTAGTCGAGTAAAAACACGTGCGAGGTTTTGTGGGTTGCGCATGTGCAGGTTTTTTGGGATGCGCATGGCTAGTCGAGCAAAAACACGTGCGAGAGGATGCATCCCGCAGGCTAGTCGAGTAAAAACACGTGCGAGAGGATGCATCCCGCAGGCTAGTCGAGTAAAAACACGTGCGAGGTTTTGTGGGATGCGCATACGCAGGTTTTTTGGGATGCGCATGCGCAGGTTTTTTGGGAAACGCATGCGCAGGTTTTTTGGGATGCGCATGGCTAGTCGAGCAAAAACACGTGCGAGAGGATGCATCCCGCAGGCTAGTCGAGTAAAAACACGTGCGAGAGGATGCATCCCACAATCTAGTCGAGTAAAAACACGTGCGAGGTTTTGTGGGATGCGCATGCGCAGGTTTTGTGGGATGCGCATGCGCAGGTTTTTTGGGATGCGCATGCGCAGGTTTTTTGGGATGCGCAAGCTCAGGTTTTTTGGGATGCGCATGGCTAGTCGAGCAATAACACGTGCGAGAGGATGCATCCCGCAGGCTAGTCGAGTAAAAACACGTGCGAGAGGATGCATCCCGCAGGCTAGTCGAGTAAAAACACGTGCGAGGTTTTGTGGGATGCGCATACGCAGGTTTTTTGGGATGCTCATACGCAGGTTTTTTGGGATGCGCATGCGCAGGTTTTTTGGGATGCGCATGGCTTGTCGAGCAAAAACACGTGCGAGAGGATGCATCCCGCAGGGTAGTCGAGTAAAAACACGTGCGAGAGGATGCATCCCGCAGGCTAGTCGAGCAAAAACATGTGCGAGAGGATGCATCCCGCAGGCTAGTCGAGTAAAAACACGTGCGAGAGGATGCATCCCGCAGGCTAGTCGAGTAAAAACACGTGCGAGGTTTTGTGGCATGCGCATGCGCAGGTTTTGTGGGATGCGCATGCGCAGGTTTTTTGGGATGCGCATGTGCAGGTTTTTTGGGATGCGCATGGCTAGTCGAGCAAAAACACGTGCGAGAGGATGCATCCCGCAGGCTAGTCGAGTAAAAACACGTGCGAGAGGATGCATCCCGCAGGCTAGTCGAGTAAAAACACGGGCGAGGTTTTGTGGGATGCGCATGCGCAGGTTTTGTGGGATGCGCATGCGCAGGTTTTTTGGGATGCGCATGTGCAGGTTTTTTGGGATGCGCATGGCTAGTCGAGCAAAAACACGTGCGAGAGGATGCATCCCGCAGGCTAGTCGAGTAAAAACACGTGCGAGAGGATGCATCCCGCAGGCTAGTCGAGTAAAAACACGTGCGAGGTTTTGTGGGATGCGCATGCGCAGGTTTTTTGGGATGCGCATGCGCAGGTTTTTTGGGATGCGCATGCGCAGGTTTTTTGGGATGCGCATGGCTAGTCGAGCAAAAACACGTGCGAGAGGATGCATCCCGCAGGCTAGTCGAGTAAAAACACGTGCGAGAGGATGCATCCCGCAGGCTAGTCGAGTAAAAACACGGGCGAGGTTTTGTGGGATGCGCATGCGCAGGTTTTGTGGGATGCGCATGCGCAGGTTTTTTGGGATGCGCATGTGCAGGTTTTTTGGGATGCGCATGGCTAGTCGAGCAAAAACACGTGCGAGAGGATGCATCCCGCAGGCTAGTCGAGTAAAAACACGTGCGAGAGGATGCATCCCGCAGGCTAGTCGAGTAAAAACACGTGCGAGGTTTTGTGGGATGCGCATGCGCAGGTTTTGTGGGATGCGCATGCGCAGGTTTTTTGGGATGCGCATGCGCAGGTTTTTTGGGATGCGCATGCGCAGGTTTTTTGGGATGCGCATGGCTAGTCGAGCAAAAACACGTGCGAGAGGATGCATCCCGCAGGCTAGTCGAGCAAAAACACGTGCGAGAGGATGCATCCCGCAGGCTAGTCGAGTAAAAACACGTGCGAAAGGATGCATCCCGCAGTCTAGTCGAGCACAAACACGTGCGAGGTTTTGTGGGATGCGCATGCGCAGGTTTTGTGGGATGCGCATGCGCAGATTTTTTGGGATGCGCAAGCGCAGGTTTTTTGGGATGCGCATGGCTAGTCGAGTAAAAACACGTGCGAAAGGATGCATCCCGCATGCTAGTCGAGCACAAACACGTGCGAGGTTTTGTGGGATGCGCATGCGCAGATTTTTTGGGATGCGCATGCGCAGGTTTTTTGGGATGCGCATGGCTAGTCGAGCAAAAACACGTGCGAGAGGATGCATCCCGCAGGCTAGTCGAGTAAAAACACGTGCGAGAGGATGCATCCCGCAGGCTAGTCGAGTAAAAACACGTGCGAGGTTTTGTGGGATGCGCATGCGCAGGTTTTGTGGGATGCGCATGCGCAGGTTTTTTGGGATGCGCATGCGCAGGTTTTTTGGGATGCGCATGGCTAGTCGAGCAAAAACACGTGCGAGAGGATGCATCCCGCAGGCTAGTCGAGTAAAAACACGTGCGAGACGATGCATCCCGCAGGCTAGTCGAGTAAAAACACGTGCGAGAGGATGCATCCCGCAGGCTAGTCGAGTAAAAACACGTGCGAGAGGATGCATCCCGCAGGCTAGTCGAGTAAAAACACGTGCGAGGTTTTGTGGGATGCGCATGCGCAGGTTTTTTGGGATGCGCATGGCTAGTCGAGCAAAAACACGTGCGAGAGGATGCATCCCGCAGGCTAGCCGAGCAAAAACACGTGCGAGAGGATGCATACCGCAGGCTAGTCGAGTAAAAACACGTGCGAGGTTTTGTGGGATGCGCATGTGCAGGTTTTTTGGGATGCGCATGGCTAGTCGAGCAAAAACACGTGCGGGAGGATGCATCCCGCAGGCTAGTCGAGTAAAAACACGTGCGAGAGGATGCATCCCGCAGGCTAGTCGAGCAAAAACATGTGCGAGAGGATGCATCCCGCAGGCTAGTCGAGTAAAAACACGTGCGAGAGGATGCATCCCGCAGGCTAGTCGAGTAAAAACACGTGCGAGGTTTTGTGGGATGCGCATGCGCAGGTTTTGTGGGATGCGCATGCGCAGGTTTTTTGGGATGCGCATGTGCAGGTTTTTTAGGATGCGCATGGCTAGTCGAGCAAAAACACGTGCGAGAGGATGCATCCCGCAGGCTAGTCGAGTAAAAACACGTGCGAGAGGATGCATCCCGCAGGCTAGTCGAGTAAAAACACGTGCGAGGTTTTGTGGGATGCGCATGCGCAGGTTTTGTGGGATGCGCATGCGCAGGTTTTTTGGGATGCGCATGCGCAGGTTTTTTGGGATGCGCATGGCTAGTCGAGCAAAAACACGTGCGAGAGGATGCATCCCGCAGGCTAGTCGAGTAAAAACACGTGCGAGACGATGCATCCCGCAGGCTAGTCGAGTAAAAACACGTGCGAGAGGATGCATCCCGCAGGCTAGTCGAGTAAAAACACGTGCGAGAGGATGCATCCCGCAGGCTAGTCGAGTAAAAACACGTGCGAGGTTTTGTGGGATGCGCATGCGCAGGTTTTTTGGGATGCGCATGGCTAGTCGAGCAAAAACACGTGCGAGAGGATGCATCCCGCAGGCTAGCCGAGCAAAAACACGTGCGAGAGGATGCATACCGCAGGCTAGTCGAGTAAAAACACGTGCGAGGTTTTGTGGGATGCGCATGTGCAGGTTTTTTGGGATGCGCATGGCTAGTCGAGCAAAAACACGTGCGAGAGGATGCATCCCGCAGGCTAGTCGAGTAAAAACACGTGCGAGGTTTTGTGGGATGCGCATACGCAGGTTTTTTGGGATGCGCATGCGCAGGTTTTTTGGGAAACGCATGCGCAGGTTTTTTGGGATGCGCATGGCTAGTCGAGCAAAAACACGTGCGAGAGGATGCATCCCGCAGGCTAGTCGAGTAAAAACACGTGCGAGAGGATGCATCCCACAATCTAGTCGAGTAAAAACACGTGCGAGGTTTTGTGGGATGCGCATGCGCAGGTTTTGTGGGATGCGCATGCGCAGGTTTTTTGGGATGCGCATGCGCAGGTTTTTTGGGATGCGCATGCGCAGGTTTTTTGGGATGCGCATGGCTAGTCGAGCAATAACACGTGCGAGAGGATGCATCCCGCAGGCTAGTCGAGTAAAAACACGTGCGAGAGGATGCATCCCGCAGGCTAGTCGAGTAAAAACACGTGCGAGGTTTTGTGGGATGCGCATACGCAGGTTTTTTGGGATGCTCATGCGCAGGTTTTTTGGGATGCGCATGCGCAGGTTTTTTGGGATGCGCATGGCTTGTCGAGCAAAAACACGTGCGAGAGGATGCATCCCGCAGGGTAGTCGAGTAAAAACACGTGCGAGAGGATGCATCCCGCAGGCTAGTCGAGCAAAAACATGTGCGAGAGGATGCATCCCGCAGGCTAGTCGAGTAAAAACACGTGCGAGAGGATGCATCCCGCAGGCTAGTCGAGTAAAAACACGTGCGAGGTTTTGTGGCATGCGCATGCGCAGGTTTTGTGGGATGCGCATGCGCAGGTTTTTTGGGATGCGCATGTGCAGGTTTTTTGGGATGCGCATGGCTAGTCGAGCAAAAACACGTGCGAGAGGATGCATCCCGCAGGCTAGTCGAGTAAAAACACGTGCGAGAGGATGCATCCCGCAGGCTAGTCGAGTAAAAACACGGGCGAGGTTTTGTGGGATGCGCATGCGCAGGTTTTGTGGGATGCGCATGCGCAGGTTTTTTGGGATGCGCATGTGCAGGTTTTTTGGGATGCGCATGGCTAGTCGAGCAAAAACACGTGCGAGAGGATGCATCCCGCAGGCTAGTCGAGTAAAAACACGTGCGAGAGGATGCATCCCGCAGGCTAGTCGAGTAAAAACACGTGCGAGGTTTTGTGGGATGCGCATGCGCAGGTTTTTTGGGATGCGCATGCGCAGGTTTTTTGGGATGCGCATGCGCAGGTTTTTTGGGATGCGCATGGCTAGTCGAGCAAAAACACGTGCGAGAGGATGCATCCCGCAGGCTAGTCGAGCAAAAACACGTGCGAGAGGATGCATCCCGCAGGCTAGTCGAGTAAAAACACGTGCGAAAGGATGCATCCCGCAGTCTAGTCGAGCACAAACACGTGCGAGGTTTTGTGGGATGCGCATGCGCAGGTTTTGTGGGATGCGCATGCGCAGATTTTTTGGGATGCGCAAGCGCAGGTTTTTTGGGATGCGCATGGCTAGTCGAGCAAAAACACGTGCGAGAGGATGCATCCCGCAGGCTAGTCGAGTAAAAACACGTGCGAAAGGATGCATCCCGCAGGCTAGTCGAGCACAAACACGTGCGAGGTTTTGTGGGATGCGCATGCGCAGGTTTTTTGGGATGCGCATGTGCAGGTTTTTTGGGATGCGCATGGCTAGTCGAGCAAAAACACGTGCGAGAGGATGCATCCCGCAGGCTAGTCGAGTAAAAACACGTGCGAGAGGATGCATCCCGCAGGCTAGTCGAGTAAAAACACGTGCGAGGTTTTGTGGGATGCGCATACGCAGGTTTTGTGGGATGCGCATGCGCAGGTTTTTTGGGATGCGCATGCGCAGGTTTTTTGGGATGCGCATGGCTAGTCGAGCAAAAACACGTGCGAGAGGATGCATCCCGCAGGGTAGTCGAGTAAAAACACGTGCGAGAGGATGCATCCCGCAGGCTAGTCGAGCAAAAACATGTGCGAGAGGATGCATCCCGCAGGCTAGTCGAGTAAAAACACGTGCGAGAGGATGCATCCCGCAGGCTAGTCGAGTAAAAACACGTGCGAGGTTTTGTGGGATGCGCATGCGCAGGTTTTGTGGGATGCGCATGCGCAGGTTTTTTGGGATGCGCATGTGCAGGTTTTTTGGGATGCGCATGGCTAGTCGAGCAAAAACACGTGCGAGAGGATGCATCCCGCAGGCTAGTCGAGTAAAAACACGTGCGAGAGGATGCATCCCGCAGGCTAGTCGAGTAAAAACACGTGCGAGGTTTTGTGGGATGCGCATGCGCAGGTTTTTTGGGATGCGCATGCGCAGGTTTTTTGGGATGCGCATGGCTAGTCGAGCAAAAACACGTGCGAGAGGATGCATCCCGCAGGCTAGTCGAGTAAAAACACGTGCGAGACGATGCATCCCGCAGGCTAGTCGAGTAAAAACACGTGCGAGAGGATGCATCCCGCAGGCTAGTCGAGTAAAAACACGTGCGAGAGTATGCATCCCGCAGGCTAGTCGAGTAAAAACACGTGCGAGGTTTTGTGGGATGCGCATGCGCAGGTTTTGTGGGATGCGCATGCGCAGGTTTTTTGGGATACGCATGCGCAGGTTTTTTGGGATGCGCATGGCTAGTCGAGCAAAAACACGTGCGAGAGGATGCATCCCGCAGGCTAGTCGAGTAAAAACACGTGCGAGACGATGCATCCCGCAGGCTAGTCGAGTAAAAACACGTGCGAGAGGATGCATCCCGCAGGCTAGTCGAGTAAAAACACGTGCGAGAGGATGCATCCCGCAGGCTAGTCGAGTAAAAACACGTGCGAGGTTTTGTGGGATGCGCATGCGCAGGTTTTTTGGGATGCGCATGGCTAGTCGAGCAAAAACACGTGCGAGAGGATGCATACCGCAGGCTAGTCGAGTAAAAACACGTGCGAGGTTTTGTGGGATGCGCATGCGCAGGTTTTGTGGGATGCGCATGCGCAGGATTTTTGGGATGCGCATGTGCAGGTTTTTTGGGATGCGCATGGCTAGTCGAGCAAAAACACGTGCGAGAGGATGCATCCCGCAGGCTAGTCGAGTAAAAACACGTGCGAGAGGATGCATCCCGCAGGCTAGTCGAGTAAAAACACGTGCGAGGTTTTGTGGGATGCGCATACCCAGGTTTTTTGGGATGCGCATGCGCAGGTTTTTTGGGATGCGCATGCGCAGGTTTTTTGGGATGCGCATGGCTAGTCGAGCAAAAACACGTGCGAGAGGATGCATCCCGCAGGCTAGTCGAGTAAAAACACGTGCGAGGTTTTGTGGGATGCGCATGCGCAGGTTTTGTGGGATGCGCATGCGCAGGTTTTTTGGGATACGCATGCGCAGGTTTTTTGGGATGCGCATGGCTAGTCGAGCAAAAACACGTGCGAGAGGATGCATCCCGCAGGCTAGTCGAGTAAAAACACGTGCGAGACGATGCATCCCGCAGGCTAGTCGAGTAAAAACACGTGCGAGAGGATGCATCCCGCAGGCTAGTCGAGTAAAAACACGTGCGAGAGGATGCATCCCGCAGGCTAGTCGAGTAAAAACACGTGCGAGGTTTTGTGGGATGCGCATGCGCAGGTTTTTTGGGATGCGCATGGCTAGTCGAGCAAAAACACGTGCGAGAGGATGCATACCGCAGGCTAGTCGAGTAAAAACACGTGCGAGGTTTTGTGGGATGCGCATGCGCAGGTTTTGTGGGATGCGCATGCGCAGGATTTTTGGGATGCGCATGTGCAGGTTTTTTGGGATGCGCATGGCTAGTCGAGCAAAAACACGTGCGAGAGGATGCATCCCGCAGGCTAGTCGAGTAAAAACACGTGCGAGAGGATGCATCCCGCAGGCTAGTCGAGTAAAAACACGTGCGAGGTTTTGTGGGATGCGCATACCCAGGTTTTTTGGGATGCGCATGCGCAGGTTTTTTGGGATGCGCATGCGCAGGTTTTTTGGGATGCGCATGGCTAGTCGAGCAAAAACACGTGCGAGAGGATGCATCCCGCAGGCTAGTCGAGTAAAAACACGTGCGAGAGGATGCATCCCACAGGCTAGTCGAGTAAAAACACGTGCGAGGTTTTGTGGGATGCGCATGCGCAGGTTTTGTGAGATGCGCATGCGCAGGTTTTTTGGGATGCGCATGCGCAGGTTTTTTGGGATGCGCATGGCTAGTCGAGCAATAACACGTGCGAGAGGATGCATCCCGCAGGCTAGTCGAGTAAAAACACGTGCGAGAGGATGCATCCCGCAGGCTAGTCGAGTAAAAACACGTGCGTGGTTTTGTGGGATGCGCATACGCAGGTTTTTTGGGATGCTCATGCGCAGGTTTTTTGGGATGCGCATGCGCAGGTTTTTTGGGATGCGCATGGCTTGTCGAGCAAAAACACGTGCGAGAGGATGCATCCCGCAGGGTAGTCGAGTAAAAACACGTGCGAGAGGATGCATCCCGCAGGCTAGTCGAGCAAAAACATGTGCGAGAGGATGCATCCCGCAGGCTAGTCGAGTAAAAACACGTGCGAGAGGATGCATCCCGCAGGCTAGTCGAGTAAAAACACGTGCGAGGTTTTGTGGGATGCGCATGAGCAGGTTTTGTGGGATGCGCATGCGCAGGTTTTTTGGGATGCGCATGTGCAGGTTTTTTGGGATGCGCATGGCTAGTCGAGCAAAAACACGTGCGAGAGGATGCATCCCGCAGGCTAGTCGAGTAAAAACACGTGCGAAAGGATGCATCCCGCAGTCTAGTCGAGCACAAACACGTGCGAGGTTTTGTGGGACGCGCATGCGCAGGTTTTGTGGGATGCGCATGCGCAGATTTTTTGGGATGCGCATGCGCAGATTTTTTGGGATGCGCATGCGCAGGTTTTTTGGGATGCGCATGGCTAGTCGAGCAAAAACACGTGCGAGAGGATGCATCCCGCAGGCTAGTCGAGTAAAAACACGTGCGAGAGGATGCATCCCGCAGGCTAGTCGAGTAAAAACACGTGCGAGGTTTTGTGGGATGCGCATACGCAGGTTTTTTGGGATGCGCATGCGTAGGTTTTTTGGGATGCGCATGGCTAGTCGAGCAAAAACACGTGCGAGAGGATGCATCCCGCAGGCTAGTCGAGTAAAAACACGTGCGAGACGATGCATCCCGCAGGCTAGTCGAGTAAAAACACGTGCGAGAGGATGCATCCCGCAGGCTAGTCGAGTAAAAACACGTGCGAGAGGATGCATCCCGCAGGCTAGTCGAGTAAAAACACGTGCGAGGTTTTGTGGGATGCGCATGCGCAGGTTTTTTGGGATGCGCATGGCTAGTCGAGCAAAAACACGTGCGAGAGGATGCATCCCGCAGGCTAGCCGAGCAAAAACACGTGCGAGAAGATGCATACCGCAGGCTAGTCGAGTAAAAACACGTGCGAGGTTTTGTGGGATGCGCATGTGCAGGTTTTTTGGGATGCGCATGGCTAGTCGAGCAAAAACACGTGCGTGAGGATGCATCCCGCAGGCTAGTCGAGTAAAAACACGTGCGAGAGGATGCATCCCGCAGGCTAGTCGAGCAAAAACATGTGCGAGAGGATGCATCCCGCAGGCTAGTCGAGTAAAAACACGTGCGAGAGGATGCATCCCGCAGGCTAGTCGAGTAAAAACACGTGCGAGGTTTTGTGGGATGCGCATGCGCAGGTTTTGTGGGATGCGCATGCGCAGGTTTTTTGGGATGCGCATGTGCAGGTTTTTTAGGATGCGCATGGCTAGTCGAGCAAAAACACGTGCGAGAGGATGCATCCCGCAGGCTAGTCGAGTAAAAACACGTGCGAGAGGATGCAACCCGCAGGCTAGTCGAGTAAAAACACGTGCGAGGTTTTGTGGGATGCGCATGCGCAGGTTTTGTGGGATGCGCATGCGCAGGTTTTTTGGGATGCGCATGCGCAGGTTTTTTGGGATGCGCATGGCTAGTCGAGCAAAAACACGTGCGAGAGGATGCATCCCGCAGGCTAGTCGAGTAAAAACACGTGCGAGACGATGCATCCCGCAGGCTAGTCGAGTAAAAACACGTGCGAGAGGATGCATCCCGCAGGCTAGTCGAGTAAAAACACGTGCGAGAGGATGCATCCCGCAGGCTAGTCGAGTAAAAACACGTGCGAGGTTTTGTGGGATGCGCATGCGCAGGTTTTTTGGGATGCGCATGGCTAGTCGAGCAAAAACACGTGCGAGAGGATGCATCCCGCAGGCTAGCCGAGCAAAAACACGTGCGAGAGGATGCATACCGCAGGCTAGTCGAGTAAAAACACGTGCGAGGTTTTGTGGGATGCGCATGTGCAGGTTTTTTGGGATGCGCATGGCTAGTCGAGCAAAAACACGTGCGAGAGGATGCATCCCGCAGGCTAGTCGAGTAAAAACACGTGCGAGACGATGCATCCCGCAGGCTAGTCGAGTAAAAACACGTGCGAGAGGATGCATCCCGCAGGCTAGTCGAGTAAAAACACGTGCGAGAGGATGCATCCCGCAGGCTAGTCGAGTAAAAACACGTGCGAGGTTTTGTGGGATGCGCATGCGCAGGTTTTTTGGGATGCGCATGGCTAGTCGAGCAAAAACACGTGCGAGAGGATGCATCCCGCAGGCTAGTCGAGTAAAAACACGTGCGAGACGATGCATCCCGCAGGCTAGTCGAGTAAAAACACGTGCGAGAGGATGCATCCCGCAGGCTAGTCGAGTAAAAACACGTGCGAGAGGATGCATCCCGCAGGCTAGTCGAGTAAAAACACGTGCGAGGTTTTGTGGGATGCGCATGCGCAGGTTTTTTGGGATGCGCATGGCTAGTCGAGCAAAAACACGTGCGAGAGGATGCATCCCGCAGGCTAGCCGAGCAAAAACACGTGCGAGAGGATGCATACCGCAGGCTAGTCGAGTAAAAACACGTGCGAGGTTTTGTGGGATGCGCATGTGCAGGTTTTTTGGGATGCGCATGGCTAGTCGAGCAAAAACACGTGCGAGAGGATGCATCCCGCAGGCTAGTCGAGTAAAAACACGTGCGAGGTTTTGTGGGATGCGCATACGCAGGTTTTTTGGGATGCGCATGCGCAGGTTTTTTGGGAAACGCATGCGCAGGTTTTTTGGGATGCGCATGGCTAGTCGAGCAAAAACACGTGCGAGAGGATGCATCCCGCAGGCTAGTCGAGTAAAAACACGTGCGAGAGGATGCATCCCACAATCTAGTCGAGTAAAAACACGTGCGAGGTTTTGTGGGATGCGCATGCGCAGGTTTTGTGGGATGCGCATGCGCAGGTTTTTTGGGATGCGCATGCGCAGGTTTTTTGGGATGCGCATGCGCAGGTTTTTTGGGATGCGCATGGCTAGTCGAGCAATAACACGTGCGAGAGGATGCATCCCGCAGGCTAGTCGAGTAAAAACACGTGCGAGAGGATGCATCCCGCAGGCTAGTCGAGTAAAAACACGTGCGAGGTTTTGTGGGATGCGCATACGCAGGTTTTTTGGGATGCTCATGCGCAGGTTTTTTGGGATGCGCATGCGCAGGTTTTTTGGGATGCGCATGGCTTGTCGAGCAAAAACACGTGCGAGAGGATGCATCCCGCAGGCTAGTCGAGCAAAAACATGTGCGAGAGGATGCATCCCGCAGGCTAGTCGAGTAAAAACACGTGCGAGAGGATGCATCCCGCAGGCTAGTCGAGTAAAAACACGTGCGAGGTTTTGTGGCATGCGCATGCGCAGGTTTTGTGGGATGCGCATGCGCAGGTTTTTTGGGATGCGCATGTGCAGGTTTTTTGGGATGCGCATGGCTAGTCGAGCAAAAACACGTGCGAGAGGATGCATCCCGCAGGCTAGTCGAGTAAAAACACGTGCGAGAGGATGCATCCCGCAGGCTAGTCGAGTAAAAACACGGGCGAGGTTTTGTGGGATGCGCATGCGCAGGTTTTGTGGGATGCGCATGCGCAGGTTTTTTGGGATGCGCATGTGCAGGTTTTTTGGGATGCGCATGGCTAGTCGAGCAAAAACACGTGCGAGAGGATGCATCCCGCAGGCTAGTCGAGTAAAAACACGTGCGAGAGGATGCATCCCGCAGGCTAGTCGAGTAAGAACACGTGCGAGGTTTTGTGGGATGCGCATGCGCAGGTTTTTTGGGATGCGCATGCGCAGGTTTTTTGGGATGCGCATGCGCAGGTTTTTTGGGATGCGCATGGCTAGTCGAGCAAAAACACGTGCGAGAGGATGCATCCCGCAGGCTAGTCGAGCAAAAACACGTGCGAGAGGATGCATCCCGCAGGCTAGTCGAGTAAAAACACGTGCGAAAGGATGCATCCCGCAGTCTAGTCGAGCACAAACACGTGCGAGGTTTTGTGGGATGCGCATGCGCAGGTTTTGTGGGATGCGCATGCGCAGATTTTTTGGGATGCGCAAGCGCAGGTTTTTTGGGATGCGCATGGCTAGTCGAGCAAAAACACGTGCGAGAGGATGCATCCCGCAGGCTAGTCGAGTAAAAACACGTGCGAAAGGATGCATCCCGCAGGCTAGTCGAGCACAAACACGTGCGAGGTTTTGTGGGATGCGCATGCGCAGGTTTTTTGGGATGCGCATGTGCAGGTTTTTTGGGATGCGCATGGCTAGTCGAGCAAAAACACGTGCGAGAGGATGCATCCCGCAGGCTAGTCGAGTAAAAACACGTGCGAGAGGATGCATCCCGCAGGCTAGTCGAGTAAAAACACGTGCGAGGTTTTGTGGGATGCGCATACGCAGGTTTTGTGGGATGCGCATGCGCAGGTTTTTTGGGATGCGCATGCGCAGATTTTTTGGGATGCGCAAGCGCAGGTTTTTTGGGATGCGCATGGCTAGTCGAGCAAAAACACGTGCGAGAGGATGCATCCCGCAGGCTAGTCGAGTAAAAACACGTGCGAAAGGATGCATCCCGCAGGCTAGTCGAGCACAAACACGTGCGAGGTTTTGTGGGATGCGCATGCGCAGGTTTTTTGGGATGCGCATGTGCAGGTTTTTTGGGATGCGCATGGCTAGTCGAGCAAAAACACGTGCGAGAGGATGCATCCCGCAGGCTAGTCGAGTAAAAACACGTGCGAGAGGATGCATCCCGCAGGCTAGTCGAGTAAAAACACGTGCGAGGTTTTGTGGGATGCGCATACGCAGGTTTTGTGGGATGCGCATGCGCAGGTTTTTTGGGATGCGCATGCGCAGGTTTTTTGGGATGCGCATGGCTAGTCGAGCAAAAACACGTGCGAGAGGATGCATCCCGCAGGGTAGTCGAGTAAAAACACGTGCGAGAGGATGCATCCCGCAGGCTAGTCGAGCAAAAACATGTGCGAGAGGATGCATCCCGCAGGCTAGTCGAGTAAAAACACGTGCGAGAGGATGCATCCCGCAGGCTAGTCGAGTAAAAACACGTGCGAGGTTTTGTGGGATGCGCATGCGCAGGTTTTGTGGGATGCGCATGCGCAGGTTTTTTGGGATGCGCATGTGCAGGTTTTTTGGGATGCGCATGGCTAGTCGAGCAAAAACACGTGCGAGAGGATGCATCCCGCAGGCTAGTCGAGTAAAAACACGTGCGAGAGGATGCATCCCGCAGGCTAGTCGAGTAAAAACACGTGCGAGGTTTTGTGGGATGCGCATGCGCAGGTTTTTTGGGATGCGCATGCGCAGGTTTTTTGGGATGCGCATGGCTAGTCGAGCAAAAACACGTGCGAGAGGATGCATCCCGCAGGCTAGTCGAGTAAAAACACGTGCGAGACGATGCATCCCGCAGGCTAGTCGAGTAAAAACACGTGCGAGAGGATGCATCCCGCAGGCTAGTCGAGTAAAAACACGTGCGAGAGTATGCATCCCGCAGGCTAGTCGAGTAAAAACACGTGCGAGGTTTTGTGGGATGCGCATGCGCAGGTTTTGTGGGATGCGCATGCGCAGGTTTTTTGGGATACGCATGCGCAGGTTTTTTGGGATGCGCATGGCTAGTCGAGCAAAAACACGTGCGAGAGGATGCATCCCGCAGGCTAGTCGAGTAAAAACACGTGCGAGACGATGCATCCCGCAGGCTAGTCGAGTAAAAACACGTGCGAGAGGATGCATCCCGCAGGCTAGTCGAGTAAAAACACGTGCGAGAGGATGCATCCCGCAGGCTAGTCGAGTAAAAACACGTGCGAGGTTTTGTGGGATGCGCATGCGCAGGTTTTTTGGGATGCGCATGGCTAGTCGAGCAAAAACACGTGCGAGAGGATGCATACCGCAGGCTAGTCGAGTAAAAACACGTGCGAGGTTTTGTGGGATGCGCATGCGCAGGTTTTGTGGGATGCGCATGCGCAGGATTTTTGGGATGCGCATGTGCAGGTTTTTTGGGATGCGCATGGCTAGTCGAGCAAAAACACGTGCGAGAGGATGCATCCCGCAGGCTAGTCGAGTAAAAACACGTGCGAGAGGATGCATCCCGCAGGCTAGTCGAGTAAAAACACGTGCGAGGTTTTGTGGGATGCGCATACCCAGGTTTTTTGGGATGCGCATGCGCAGGTTTTTTGGGATGCGCATGCGCAGGTTTTTTGGGATGCGCATGGCTAGTCG
The DNA here is from genome assembly GCF_051020765.1 of Lasioglossum baleicum. Classification (NCBI taxonomy): domain Eukaryota; kingdom Metazoa; phylum Arthropoda; class Insecta; order Hymenoptera; family Halictidae; genus Lasioglossum; species Lasioglossum baleicum. Next base: position 171,638 of record NW_027469183.1, read on the forward strand.
AGCAAAAACACGTGCGAGAGGATGCATCCCGCAGGCTAGTCGAGTAAAAACACGTGCGAGAGGATGCATCCCACAGGCTAGTCGAGTAAAAACACGTGCGAGGTTTTGTGGAATGCGCATGCGCAGGTTTTGTGGGATGCGCATGCGCAGGTTTTTTGGGATGCGCATGCGCAGGTTTTTTGGGATGCGCATGGCTAGTCGAGCAATAACACGTGCGAGAGGATGCATCCCGCAGGCTAGTCGAGTAAAAACACGTGCGAGAGGATGCATCCCGCAGGCTAGTCGAGTAAAAACACGTGCGTGGTTTTGTGGGATGCGCATACGCAGGTTTTTTGGGATGCTCATGCGCAGGTTTTTTGGGATGCGCATGCGCAGGTTTTTTGGGATGCGCATGGCTTGTCGAGCAAAAACACGTGCGAGAGGATGCATCCCGCAGGGTAGTCGAGTAAAAACACGTGCGAGAGGATGCATCCCGCAGGCTAGTCGAGCAAAAACATGTGCGAGAGGATGCATCCCGCAGGCTAGTCGAGTAAAAACACGTGCGAGGTTTTGTGGGATGCGCATGCGCAGGTTTTGTGGGATGCGCATGCGCAGGTTTTTTGGGATGCGCATGCGCAGGTTTTTTGGGATGCGCATGCGCAGGTTTTTTGGGATGCGCATGGCTAGTCGAGCAATAACACGTGCGAGAGGATGCATCCCGCAGGCTAGTCGAGTAAAAACACGTGCGAGAGGATGCATCCCGCAGGCTAGTCGAGTAAAAACACGTGCGAGGTTTTGTGGGATGCGCATACGCAGGTTTTTTGGGATGCTCATGCGCAGGTTTTTTGGGATGCGCATGCGCAGGTTTTTTGGGATGCGCATGGCTTGTCGAGCAAAAACACGTGCGAGAGGATGCATCCCGCAGGCTAGTCGAGCAAAAACATGTGCGAGAGGATGCATCCCGCAGGCTAGTCGAGTAAAAACACGTGCGAGAGGATGCATCCCGCAGGCTAGTCGAGTAAAAACACGTGCGAGGTTTTGTGGGATGCGCATGCGCAGGTTTTGTGGGATGCGCATGCGCAGGTTTTTTGGGATGCGCATGTGCAGGTTTTTTGGGATGCGCATGGCTAGTCGAGCAAAGACACGTGCGAGAGGATGCATCCCGCAGGCTAGTCGAGTAAAAACACGTGCGAGAGGATGCATCCCGCAGGCTAGTCGAGTAAAAACACGTGCGAGGTTTTGTGGGATGCGCATGCGCAGGTTTTTTGGGATGCGCATGCGCAGGTTTTTTGGGATGCGCATGTGCAGGTTTTTTGGGATGCGCATGGCTAGTCGAGCAAAAACACGTGCGAGAGGATGCATCCCGCAGGCTAGTCGAGTAAAAACACGTGCGAGAGGATGCATCCCGCAGGCTAGTCGAGTAAAAACACGTGCGAGGTTTTGTGGGATGCGCATACGCAGGTTTTTTGGGATGCGCATGCGCAGGTTTTTTGGGATGCGCATGCGCAAGTTTTTTGGGATGCGCATGGCTAGTCGAGCAAAAACACGTGCGAGAGGATGCATCCCGCAGGCTAGTCGAGTAAAAACACGTGCGAGAGGATGCATCCCACAGGCTAGTCGAGTAAAAACACGTGCGAGGTTTTGTGGGATGCGCATGCGCAGGTTTTGTGGGATGCGCATGCGCAGGTTTTTTGGGATGCGCATGGCTAGTCGAGCAATAACACGTGCGAGAGGATGCATCCCGCAGGCTAGTCGAGTAAAAACACGTGCGAGAGGATGCATCCCGCAGGCTAGTCGAGTAAAAACACGTGCGAGGTTTTGTGGGATGCGCATACGCAGGTTTTTTGGGATGCTCATGCGCAGGTTTTTTGGGATGCGCATGCGCAGGTTTTTTGGGATGCGCATGGCTTGTCGAGCAAAAACACGTGCGAGAGGATGCATCCCGCAGGGTAGTCGAGTAAAAACACGTGCGAGGTTTTGTGGGATGCGCATACGCAGGTTTTTTGGGATGCGCATGCGCAGGTTTTTTGGGATGCGCATGCGCAAGTTTTTTGGGATGCGCATGGCTAGTCGAGCAAAAACACGTGCGAGAGGATGCATCCCGCAGGCTAGTCGAGTAAAAACACGTGCGAGAGGATGCATCCCACAGGCTAGTCGAGTAAAAACACGTGCGAGGTTTTGTGGGATGCGCATGCGCAGGTTTTGTGGGATGCGCATGCGCAGGTTTTTTGGGATGCGCATGCGCAGGTTTTTTGGGATGCGCATGCGCAGGTTTTTTGGGATGCGCATGCGCAGGTTTTTTGGGATGCGCATGGCTAGTCGAGCAATAACACGTGCGAGAGGATGCATCCCGCAGGCTAGTCGAGTAAAAACACGTGCGAGAGGATGCATCCCGCAGGCTAGTCGAGTAAAAACACGTGCGAGGTTTTGTGGGATGCGCATACGCAGGTTTTTTGGGATGCTCATGCGCAGGTTTTTTGGGATGCGCATGCGCAGGTTTTTTGGGATGCGCATGGCTTGTCGAGCAAAAACACGTGCGAGAGGATGCATCCCGCAGGGTAGTCGAGTAAAAACACGTGCGAGAGGATGCATCCCGCAGGCTAGTCGAGCAAAAACATGTGCGAGAGGATGCATCCCGCAGGCTAGTCGAGTAAAAACACGTGCGAGAGGATGCATCCCGCAGGCTAGTCGAGTAAAAACACGTGCGAGGTTTTGTGGGATGCGCATGCGCAGGTTTTGTGGGATGCGCATGTGCAGGTTTTTTGGGATGCGCATGGCTAGTCGAGCAAAAACACGTGCGAGAGGATGCATCCCGCAGGCTAGTCGAGTAAAAACACGTGCGAGAGGATGCATCCCGCAGGCTAGTCGAGTAAAAACACGTGCGAGGTTTTGTGGGATGCGCATGCGCAGGTTTTGTGGGATGCGCATGCGCAGGTTTTTTGGGATGCGCATGCGCAGGTTTTTTGGGATGCGCATGCGCAGGTTTTTTGGGATGCGCATGGCTAGTCGAGCAAAAACACGTGCGAGAGGATGCATCCCGCAGGCTAGTCGAGCAAAAACACGTGCGAGAGGATGCATCCCGCAGGCTAGTCGAGTAAAAACACGTGCGAAAGGATGCATCCCGCAGTCTAGTCGAGCACAAACACGTGCGAGGTTTTGTGGGATGCGCATGCGCAGATTTTTTGGGATGCGCATGCGCAGATTTTTTGGGATGCGCATGCGCAGGTTTTTTGGGATGCGCATGGCTAGTCGAGCAAAAACACGTGCGAGAGGATGCATCCCGCAGGCTAGTCGAGTAAAAACACGTGCTAGGTTTTGTGGGATGCGCATGCGCAGGTTTTTTGGGATGCGCATGGCTAGTCGAGCAAAAACACGTGCGAGAGGATGCATCCCGCATGGCTAGTCGAGCAAAAACACGTGCGAGAGGATGCATCCCGCAGGCTAGTCGAGTAAAAACACGTGCGAGAGGATGCATCCCGCAGGCTAGTCGAGTAAAAACACGTGCGAAAGGATGCATCCCGCAGTCTAGTCGAAGCACAAACACGTGCGAGGTTTTGTGGGATGCGCATGCGCAGGTTTTGTGGGATGCGCATGCGCAGATTTTTTGGGATGCGCATGCGCAGGTTTTTTGGGATGCGCATGGCTAGTCGAGCAAAAACACGTGCGAGAGGATGCATCCCGCAGGCTAGTCGAGTAAAAACACGTGCGAGGTTTTGTGGGATGCGCATGCGCAGGTTTTGTGGGATGCGCATGCGCAGGTTTTTTGGGATGCGCATGTGCAGGTTTTTTGGGATGCGCATGGCTAGTCGAGCAAAGACACGTGCGAGAGGATGCATCCCGCAGGCTAGTCGAGTAAAAACACGTGCGAGAGGATGCATCCCGCAGGCTAGTCGAGTAAAAACACGTGCGAGGTTTTGTGGGATGCGCATGCGCAGGTTTTTTGGGATGCGCATGGCTAGTCGAGCAAAAACACGTGCGAGAGGATGCATCCCGCAGGCTAGCCGAGCAAAAACACGTGCGAGAGGATGCATCCCGCAGGCTAGTCGAGTAAAAACACGTGCGAGGTTTTGTGGGATGCGCATGCGCAGGTTTTTTGGGATGCGCATGCGCAGGTTTTTTGGGATGCGCATGCGCAGGTTTTTTGGGATGCGCATGGCTAGTCGAGCAAAAACACGTGCGAGAGGATGCATCCCGCAGGCTAGTCGAGCAAAAACACGTGCGAGAGGATGCATCCCGCAGGCTAGTCGAGTAAAAACACGTGCGAAAGGATGCATCCCGCAGTCTAGTCGAGCACAAACACGTGCGAGGTTTTGTGGGATGCGCATGCGCAGGTTTTGTGGGATGCGCATGCGCAGATTTTTTGGGATGCGCATGCGCAGGTTTTTTGGGATGCGCATGGCTAGTCGAGCAAAAACACGTGCGAGAGGATGCATCCCGCAGGCTAGTCGAGTAAAAACACGTGCGAGAGGATGCATCCCGCAGGCTAGTCGAGTAAAAACACGTGCGAGGTTTTGTGGGATGCGCATGCGCAGGTTTTGTGGGATGCGCATGCGCAGGTTTTTTGGGATGCGCATGCGCAGGTTTTTTGGGATGCGCATGCGCAGGTTTTTTGGGATGCGCATGCGCAGGTTTTTTGGGATGCGCATGGCTAGTCGAGCAAAAACACGTGCGAGAGGATGCATCCCGCAGGCTAGTCGAGTAAAAACACGTGCGAGACGATGCATCCCGCAGGCTAGTCGAGTAAAAACACGTGCGAGAGGATGCATCCCGCAGGCTAGTCGAGTAAAAACACGTGCGAGAGGATGCATCCCGCAGGCTAGTCGAGTAAAAACACGTGCGAGGTTTTGTGGGATGCGCATGCGCAGGTTTTTTGGGATGCGCATGGCTAGTCGAGCAAAAACACGTGCGAGAGGATGCATCCCGCAGGCTAGCCGAGCAAAAACACGTGCGAGAGGATGCATCCCGCAGGCTAGTCGAGTAAAAACACGTGCGAGGTTTTGTGGGATGCGCATGCGCAGGTTTTGTGGGATGCGCATGCGCAGGTTTTGTGGGATGCGCATGCGCAGGTTTTTTGGGATGCGCATGCGCAGGTTTTTTGGGATGCGCATGGCTAGTCGAGCAAAAACACGTGCGAGAGGATGCATCCCGCAGGCTAGTCGAGCAAAAACACGTGCGAGAGGATGCATCCCGCAGGCTAGTCGAGTAAAAACACGTGCGAAAGGATGCATCCCGCAGTCTAGTCGAGCACAAACACGTGCGAGGTTTTGTGGGATGCGCATGCGCAGGTTTTGTGGGATGCGCATGCGCAGATTTTTTGGGATGCGCATGCGCAGGTTTTTTGGGATGCGCATGGCTAGTCGAGCAAAAACACGTGCGAGAGGATGCATCCCGCAGGCTAGTCGAGTAAAAACACGTGCGAGAGGATGCATCCCGCAGGCTAGTCGAGTAAAAACACGTGCGAGGTTTTGTGGGATGCGCATACGCAGGTTTTGTGGGATGCGCATGCGCAGGTTTTTTGGGATGCGCATGGCTAGTCGAGCAAAAACACGTGCGAGAGGATGCATCCCGCAGGCTAGTCGAGTAAAAACACGTGCGAGAGGATGCATCCCGCATGGCTAGTCGAGCAAAAACACGTGCGAGAGGATGCATCCCGCAGGCTAGTCGAGTAAAAACACGTGCGAGAGGATGCATCCCGCAGGCTAGTCGAGTAAAAACACGTGCGAGAGGATGCATCCCGCAGGCTAGTCGAGTAAAAACACGTGCGAGAGGATGCATCCCGCAGGCTAGTCGAGTAAAAACACGTGCGAGGTTTTGTGGGATGCGCATGCGCAGGTTTTGTGGGATGCGCATGCGCAGGTTTTTTGGGATGCGCATGCGCAGGTTTTTTGGGATGCGCATGGCTAGTCGAGCAAAAACACGTGCGAGAGGATGCATCCCGCAGGCTAGTCGAGCAAAAACACGTGCGAGAGGATGCATCCCGCAGGCTAGTCGAGTAAAAACACGTGCGAAAGGATGCATCCCGCAGTCTAGTCGAGCACAAACACGTGCGAGGTTTTGTGGGATGCGCATGCGCAGGTTTTGTGGGATGCGCATGCGCAGATTTTTTGGGATGCGCATGCGCAGGTTTTTTGGGATGCGCATGGCTAGTCGAGCAAAAACACGTGCGAGAGGATGCATCCCGCAGGCTAGTCGAGTAAAAACACGTGCGAAAGGATGCATCCCGCAGGCTAGTCGAGCAAAAACACGTGCGAGAGGATGCATCCCGCAGGCTAGTCGAGTAAAAACACGTGCGAGGTTTTGTGGGATGCGCATGCGCAGGTTTTGTGGGATGCGCATGCGCAGGTTTTTTGGGATGCGCATGCGCAGGTTTTTTGGGATGCGCATGGCTAGTCGAGCAAAAACACGTGCGAGAGGATGCATCCCGCAGGCTAGTCGAGCAAAAACACGTGCGAGAGGATGCATCCCGCAGGCTAGTCGAGTAAAAACACGTGCGAAAGGATGCATCCCGCAGTCTAGTCGAGCACAAACACGTGCGAGGTTTTGTGGGATGCGCATGCGCAGGTTTTGTGGGATGCGCATGCGCAGATTTTTTGGGATGCGCATGCGCAGGTTTTTTGGGATGCGCATGGCTAGTCGAGCAAAAACACGTGCGAGAGGATGCATCCCGCAGGCTAGTCGAGTAAAAACACGTGCGAAAGGATGCATCCCGCAGGCTAGTCGAGCAAAAACACGTGCGAGAGGATGCATCCCGCAGGCTAGTCGAGTAAAAACACGTGCGAAAGGATGCATCCCGCAGTCTAGTCGAGCACAAACACGTGCGAGGTTTTGTGGGATGCGCATGCGCAGGTTTTGTGGGATGCGCATGCGCAGATTTTTTGGGATGCGCATGCGCAGATTTTTTGGGATGCGCATGCGCAGGTTTTTTGGGATGCGCATGGCTAGTCGAGCAAAAACACGTGCGAGAGGATGCATCCCGCAGGCTAGTCGAGTAAAAACACGTGCGAGGTTTTGTGGGATGCGCATGCGCAGGTTTTTTGGGATGCGCATGGCTAGTCGAGCAAAAACACGTGCGAGAGGATGCATCCCGCAGGCTAGTCGAGTAAAAACACGTGCGAGGTTTTGTGGGATGCGCATGCGCAGGTTTTTTGGGATGCGCATGGCTAGTCGAGCAAAAACACGTGCGAGAGGATGCATCCCGCATGGCTAGTCGAGCAAAAACACGTGCGAGAGGATGCATCCCGCAGGCTAGTCGAGTAAAAACACGTGCGAGAGGATGCATCCCGCAAGCTAGTCGAGTAAAAACACGTGCGAGGTTTTGTGGGATGCGCATACGCAGGTTTTTTGGGATGCGCATGCGCAGGTTTTTTGGGATGCGCATGCGCAGGTTTTTTGGGATGCGCATGGCTAGTCGAGCAAAAACACGTGCGAGAGGATGCATCCCGCAGGGTAGTCGAGTAAAAACACGTGCGAGAGGATGCATTCCGCAGGGTAGTCGAGTAAAAACACGTGCGAGAGGATGCATCCCGCAGGCTAGTCGAGTAAAAACACGTGCGAGGTTTTGTGGGATGCGCATGCGCAGGTTTTGTGGGATGCGCATGCGCAGGTTTTTTGGGATGCGCATGTGCAGGTTTTTTGGGATGCGCATGGCTAGTCGAGCAAAAACACGTGCGAGAGGATGCATCCCGCAGGCTAGTCGAGTAAAAACACGTGCGAGAGGATGCATCCCGCAGGCTAGTCGAGTAAAAACACGTGCGAGGTTTTGTGGGATGCGCATGCGCAGGTTTTTTGGGATGCGCATGCGCAGGTTTTTTGGGATGCGCATGGCTAGTCGAGCAAAAACACGTGCGAGAGGATGCATCCCGCAGGCTAGTCGAGCAAAAACACGTGCGAGAGGATGCATCCCGCAGGCTAGTCGAGTAAAAACACGTGCGAAAGGATGCATCCCGCAGTCTAGTCGAAGCACAAACACGTGCGAGGTTTTGTGGGATGCGCATGCGCAGGTTTTGTGGGATGCGCATGCGCAGGTTTTTTGGGATGCGCATGCGCAGGTTTTTTGGGATGCGCATGGCTAGTCGAGCAAAAACACGTGCGAGAGGATGCATCCCGCAGGGTGGTCGAGTAAAAACACGTGCGAGAGGATGCATCCCGCAGGCTAGTAGAGCAAAAACATGTGCGAGAGGATGCATCCCGCAGGCTAGTCGAGTAAAAACACGTGCGAGAGGATGCATCCCGCAGGCTAGTCGAGCAAAAACATGTGCGAGAGGATGCATCCCGCAGGCTAGTCGAGTAAAAACACGTGCGAGAGGATGCATCCCGCAGGCTAGTCGAGTAAAAACACGTGCGAGGTTTTGTGGGATGCGCATGCGCAGGTTTTGTGGGATGCGCATGCGCAGGTTTTTTGGGATGCGCATGTGCAGGTTTTTTGGGATGCGCATGGCTAGTCGAGCAAAGACACGTGCGAGAGGATGCATCCCGCAGGCTAGTCGAGTAAAAACACGTGCGAGAGGATGCATCCCGCAGGCTAGTCGAGTACAAACACGTGCGAGGTTTTGTGGGATGCGCATGCGCAGGTTTTGTGGGATGCGCATGCGCAGGTTTTTTGGGATGCGCATGCGCAGGTTTTTTGGGATGCGCATGGCTAGTCGAGCAAAAACACGTGCGAGAGGATGCATCCCGCAGGCTAGTCGAGTAAAAACACGTGCGAGACGATGCATCCCGCAGGCTAGTCGAGTAAAAACACGTGCGAGAGGATGCATCCCGCAGGCTAGTCGAGTAAAAACACGTGCGAGAGGATGCATCCCGCAGGCTAGTCGAGTAAAAACACGTGCGAGGTTTTGTGGGATGCGCATGCGCAGGTTTTTTGGGATGCGCATGGCTAGTCGAGCAAAAACACGTGCGAGAGGATGCATCCCGCAGGCTAGCCGAGCAAAAACACGTGCGAGAGGATGCATCCCGCAGGCTAGTCGAGTAAAAACACGTGCGAGGTTTTGTGGGATGCGCATGCGCAGGTTTTGTGGGATGCGCATGCGCAGGTTTTTTGGGATGCGCATGCGCAGGTTTTTTGGGATGCGCATGGCTAGTCGAGCAAAAACACGTGCGAGAGGATGCATCCCGCAGGCTAGTCGAGTAAAAACACGTGCGAGACGATGCATCCCGCAGGCTAGTCGAGTAAAAACACGTGCGAGAGGATGCATCCCGCAGGCTAGTCGAGTAAAAACACGTGCGAGAGGATGCATCCCGCAGGCTAGTCGAGTAAAAACACGTGCGAGGTTTTGTGGGATGCGCATGCGCAGGTTTTTTGGGATGCGCATGGCTAGTCGAGCAAAAACACGTGCGAGAGGATGCATCCCGCAGGCTAGCCGAGCAAAAACACGTGCGAGAGGATGCATCCCGCAGGCTAGTCGAGTAAAAACACGTGCGAGGTTTTGTGGGATGCGCATGCGCAGGTTTTGTGGGATGCGCATGCGCAGGTTTTTTGGGATGCGCATGCGCAGGTTTTTTGGGATGCGCATGCGCAGGTTTTTTGGGATGCGCATGGCTAGTCGAGCAAAAACACGTGCGAGAGGATGCATCCCGCAGGCTAGTCGAGCAAAAACACGTGCGAGAGGATGCATCCCGCAGGCTAGTCGAGTAAAAACACGTGCGAAAGGATGCATCCCGCAGTCTAGTCGAGCACAAACACGTGCGAGGTTTTGTGGGATGCGCATGCGCAGGTTTTGTGGGATGCGCATGCGCAGATTTTTTGGGATGCGCATGCGCAGGTTTTTTGGGATGCGCATGGCTAGTCGAGCAAAAACACGTGCGAGAGGATGCATCCCGCAGGCTAGTCGAGTAAAAACACGTGCGAAAGGATGCATCCCGCAGGCTAGTCAAGCACAAACACGTGCGAGGTTTTGTGGGATGCGCATGCGCAGGTTTTGTGGGATGCGCATGCGCAGGTTTTTCGGGATGCGCATGCGCAGGTTTTTTGGGATGCGCATGGCTAGTCGAGCAAAAACACGTGCGAGAGGATGCATCCCGCAGGGTAGTCGAGTAAAAACACGTTCGAGAGGATGCATCCCGCAGGCTAGTCGAGCAAAAACATGTGCGAGAGGATGCATCCCGCAGGCTAGTCGAGTAAAAACACGTGCGAGAGGATGCATCCCGCAGGCTAGTCGAGTAAAAACACGTGCGAGGTTTTGTGGGATGCGCATGCGCAGGTTTTTTGGGATGCGCATGTGCAGGTTTTTTGGGATGCGCATGGCTAGTCGAGCAAAAACACGTGCGAGAGGATGCATCCCGCAGGCTAGTCGAGTAAAAACACGTGCGAGAGGATGCATCCCGCATGGCTAGTCGAGCAAAAACACGTGCGAGAGGATGCATCCCGCAGGCTAGTCGAGTAAAAACACGTGCGAGAGGATGCATCCCGCAGGCTAGTCGAGTAAAAACACGTGCGAGGTTTTGTGGGATGCGCATACGCAGGTTTTTTGGGATGCGCATGCGCAGGTTTTTTGGGATGCGCATGCGCAGGTTTTTTGGGATGCGCATGGCTAGTCGAGCAAAAACACGTGCGAGAGGATGCATCCCGCAGGGTAGTCGAGTAAAAACACGTGCGAGAGGATGCATCCCGCAGGGTAGTCGAGTAAAAACACGTGCGAGAGGATGCATCCCGCAGGCTAGTCGAGTAAAAACACGTGCGAGGTTTTGTGGGATGCGCATGCGCAGGTTTTGTGGGATGCGCATGCGCAGGTTTTTTGGGATGCGCATGTGCAGGTTTTTTTGGGATGCGCATGGCTAGTCGAGCAAAAACACGTGCGAGAGGATGCATCCCGCAGGCTAGTCGAGTAAAAACACGTGCGAGAGGATGCATCCCGCAGGCTAGTCGAGTAAAAACACGTGCGAGGTTTTGTGGGATGCGCATGCGCAGGTTTTGTGGGATGCGCATGCGCAGGTTTTTTGGGATGCGCATGCGCAGGTTTTTTGGGATGCGCATGGCTAGTCGAGCAAAAACACGTGCGAGAGGATGCATCCCGCAGGCTAGTCGAGCAAAAACACGTGCGAGAGGATGCATCCCGCAGTCTAGTCGAGCACAAACACGTGCGAGGTTTTGTGGGATGCGCATGCGCAGGTTTTGTGGGATGCGCATGCGCAGATTTTTTGGGATGCGCATGCGCAGGTTTTTTGGGATGCGCATGGCTAGTCGAGCAAAAACACGTGCGAGAGGATGCATCCCGCAGGCTAGTCGAGTAAAAACACGTGCGAAAGGATGCATCCCGCAGGCTAGTCGAGCACAAACACGTGCGAGGTTTTGTGGGATGCGCATGCGCAGATTTTTTGGGATGCGCATGCGCAGGTTTTTTGGGATGCGCATGGCTAGTCGAGCAAAAACACGTGCGAGAGGATGCATCCCGCAGGCTAGTCGAGTAAAAACACGTGCGAGAGGATGCATCCCGCAGGCTAGTCGAGTAAAAACACGTGCGAGGTTTTGTGGGATGCGCATACGCAGGTTTTGTGGGATGCGCATGCGCAGGTTTTTTGGGATGCGCATGCGCAGGTTTTTTGGGATGCGCATGGCTAGTCGAGCAAAAACACGTGCGAGAGGATGCATCCCGCAGGCTAGTCGAGCAAAAACACGTGCGAGAGGATGCATCCCGCAGGCTAGTCGAGTAAAAACACGTGCGAAAGGATGCATCCCGCAGTCTAGTCGAGTAAAAACACGTGCGAGGTTTTGTGGGATGCGCATACGCAGGTTTTGTGGGATGCGCATGCGCAGGTTTTTTGGGATGCGCATGCGCAGGTTTTTTGGGATGCGCATGGCTAGTCGAGCAAAAACACGTGCGAGAGGATGCATCCCGCAGGGTAGTCGAGTAAAAACACGTGCGAGAGGATGCATCCCGCAGGCTAGTCGAGCAAAAACATGTGCGAGAGGATGCATCCCGCAGGCTAGTCGAGTAAAAACACGTGCGAGAGGATGTATCCCGCAGGCTAGTCGAGTAAAAACACGTGCGAGGTTTTGTGGGATGCGCATGCGCAGGTTTTGTGGGATGCGCATGCGCAGATTTTTTGGGATGCGCATGCGCAGGTTTTTTGGGATGCGCATGGCTAGTCGAGCAAAAACACGTGCGAGAGGATGCATCCCGCAGGCTAGTCGAGTAAAAACACGTGCGAAAGGATGCATCCCGCAGGCTAGTCGAGCACAAACACGTGCGAGGTTTTGTGGGATGCGCATGCGCAGGTTTTGTGGGATGCGCATGCGCAGATTTTTTGGGATGCGCATGCGCAGGTTTTTTGGGATGCGCATGGCTAGTCGAGCAAAAACACGTGCGAGAGGATGCATCCCGCAGGCTAGTCGAGCAAAAACACGTGCGAGAGGATGCATCCCGCAGGCTAGTCGAGTAAAAACACGTGCGAAAGGATGCATCCCGCAGTCTAGTCGAGCACAAACACGTGCGAGGTTTTGTGGGATGCGCATGCGCAGGTTTTGTGGGATGCGCATGCGCAGATTTTTTGGGATGCGCATGCGCAGGTTTTTTGGGATGCGCATGGCTAGTCGAGCAAAAACACGTGCGAGAGGATGCATCCCGCAGGCTAGTCGAGTAAAAACACGTGCGAGAGGATGCATCCCGCAGGCTAGTCGAGTAAAAACACGTGCGAGGTTTTGTGGGATGCGCATACGCAGGTTTTGTGGGATGCGCATGCGCAGGTTTTTTGGGATGCGCATGCGCAGGTTTTTTGGGATGCGCATGGCTAGTCGAGCAAAAACACGTGCGAGAGGATGCATCCCGCAGGGTAGTCGAGTAAAAACACGTGCGAGAGGATGCATCCCGCAGGCTAGTCGAGCAAAAACATGTGCGAGAGGATGCATCCCGCAGGCTAGTCGAGTAAAAACACGTGCGAGAGGATGCATCCCGCAGGCTAGTCGAGTAAAAACACGTGCGAGGTTTTGTGGGATGCGCATGCGCAGGTTTTGTGGGATGCGCATGCGCAGGTTTTTTGGGATGCGCATGTGCAGGTTTTTTGGGATGCGCATGGCTAGTCGAGCAAAAACACGTGCGAGAGGATGCATCCCGCAGGCTAGTCGAGTAAAAACACGTGCGAGAGGATGCATCCCGCAGGCTAGTCGAGTAAAAACACGTGCGAGGTTTTGTGGGATGCGCATGCGCAGGTTTTGTGGGATGCGCATGCGCAGGTTTTTTGGGATGCGCATGCGCAGGTTTTTTGGGATGCGCATGGCTAGTCGAGCAAAAACACGTGCGAGAGGATGCATCCCGCAGGCTAGTCGAGCAAAAACACGTGCGAGAGGATGCATCCCGCAGGCTAGTCGAGCAAAAACACGTGCGAGAGGATGCATCCCGCAGGCTAGTCGAGTAAAAACACGTGCGAAAGGATGCATCCCGCAGTCTAGTCGAGCACAAACACGTGCGAGGTTTTGTGGGATGCGCATGCGCAGGTTTTGTGGGATGCGCATGCGCAGATTTTTTGGGATGCGCATGCGCAGGTTTTTTGGGATGCGCATGGCTAGTCGAGCAAAAACACGTGCGAGAGGATGCATCCCGCAGGCTAGTCGAGTAAAAACACGTGCGAAAGGATGCATCCCGCAGGCTAGTCGAGCACAAACACGTGCGAGGTTTTGTGGGATGCGCATGCGCAGATTTTTTGGGATGCGCATGCGCAGGTTTTTTGGGATGCGCATGGCTAGTCGAGCAAAAACACGTGCGAGAGGATGCATCCCGCAGGCTAGTCGAGTAAAAACACGTGCGAGAGGATGCATCCCGCAGGCTAGTCGAGTAAAAACACGTGCGAGGTTTTGTGGGATGCGCATACGCAGGTTTTGTGGGATGCGCATGCGCAGGTTTTTTGGGATGCGCATGGCTAGTCGAGCAAAAACACGTGCGAGAGCATGCATCCCGCAGGGTAGTCGAGTAAAAACACGTGCGAGAGGATGCATCCCGCAGGCTAGTCGAGCAAAAACATGTGCGAGAGGATGCATCCCGCAGGCTAGTCGAGTAAAAACACGTGCGAGAGGATGCATCCCGCAGGCTAGTCGAGTAAAAACACGTGCGAGGTTTTTTGGGATGCGCATGCGCAGGTTTTTTGGGATGAGCATGCGCAGGTTTTTTGGGATGCGCATGCGCAGGTTTTTTGGGATGCGCATGCGCAGGTTTTTTGGGATGCGCATGGCTAGTCGAGCAAAAACACGTGCGAGAGGATGCATCCCGCAGGCTAGTCGAGTAAAAACACGTGCGAGACGATGCATCCCGCAGGCTAGTCGAGTAAAAACACGTGCGAGAGGATGCATCCCGCAGGCTAGTCGAGTAAAAACACGTGCGAGAGGATGCATCCCGCAGGCTAGTCGAGTAAAAACACGTGCGAGGTTTTGTGGGATGCGCATGCGCAGGTTTTTTGGGATGCGCATGGCTAGTCGAGCAAAAACACGTGCGAGAGGATGCATCCCGCAGGCTAGCCGAGCAAAAACACGTGCGAGAGGATGCATCCCGCAGGCTAGTCGAGTAAAAACACGTGCGAGGTTTTGTGGGATGCGCATGCGCAGGTTTTGTGGGATGCGCATGCGCAGGTTTTTTGGGATGCGCATGCGCAGGTTTTTTGGGATGCGCATGCGCAGGTTTTTTGGGATGCGCATGGCTAGTCGAGCAAAAACACGTGCGAGAGGATGCATCCCGCAGGCTAGTCGAGCAAAAACACGTGCGAGAGGATGCATCCCGCAGGCTAGTCGAGTAAAAACACGTGCGAAAGGATGCATCCCGCAGTCTAGTCGAGCACAAACACGTGCGAGGTTTTGTGGGATGCGCATGCGCAGGTTTTGTGGGATGCGCATGCGCAGATTTTTTGGGATGCGCATGCGCAGGTTTTTTGGGATGCGCATGGCTAGTCGAGCAAAAACACGTGCGAGAGGATGCATCCCGCAGGCTAGTCGAGTAAAAACACGTGCGAAAGGATGCATCCCGCAGGCTAGTCAAGCACAAACACGTGCGAGGTTTTGTGGGATGCGCATGCGCAGGTTTTGTGGGATGCGCATGCGCAGGTTTTTCGGGATGCGCATGCGCAGGTTTTTTGGGATGCGCATGGCTAGTCGAGCAAAAACACGTGCGAGAGGATGCATCCCGCAGGGTAGTCGAGTAAAAACACGTTCGAGAGGATGCATCCCGCAGGCTAGTCGAGCAAAAACATGTGCGAGAGGATGCATCCCGCAGGCTAGTCGAGTAAAAACACGTGCGAGAGGATGCATCCCGCAGGCTAGTCGAGTAAAAACACGTGCGAGGTTTTGTGGGATGCGCATGCGCAGGTTTTGTGGGATGCGCATGCGCAGGTTTTTTGGGATGCGCATGTGCAGGTTTTTTGGGATGCGCATGGCTAGTCGAGCAAAAACACGTGCGAGAGGATGCATCCCGCAGGCTAGTCGAGTAAAAACACGTGCGAGAGGATGCATCCCGCATGGCTAGTCGAGCAAAAACACGTGCGAGAGGATGCATCCCGCAGGCTAGTCGAGTAAAAACACGTGCGAGAGGATGCATCCCGCAGGCTAGTCGAGTAAAAACACGTGCGAGGTTTTGTGGGATGCGCATACGCAGGTTTTTTGGGATGCGCATGCGCAGGTTTTTTGGGATGCGCATGCGCAGGTTTTTTGGGATGCGCATGGCTAGTCGAGCAAAAACACGTGCGAGAGGATGCATCCCGCAGGGTAGTCGAGTAAAAACACGTGCGAGAGGATGCATCCCGCAGGGTAGTCGAGTAAAAACACGTGCGAGAGGATGCATCCCGCAGGCTAGTCGAGTAAAAACACGTGCGAGGTTTTGTGGGATGCGCATGCGCAGGTTTTGTGGGATGCGCATGCGCAGGTTTTTTGGGATGCGCATGTGCAGGTTTTTTTGGGATGCGCATGGCTAGTCGAGCAAAAACACGTGCGAGAGGATGCATCCCGCAGGCTAGTCGAGTAAAAACACGTGCGAGAGGATGCATCCCGCAGGCTAGTCGAGTAAAAACACGTGCGAGGTTTTGTGGGATGCGCATGCGCAGGTTTTGTGGGATGCGCATGCGCAGGTTTTTTGGGATGCGCATGCGCAGGTTTTTTGGGATGCGCATGGCTAGTCGAGCAAAAACACGTGCGAGAGGATGCATCCCGCAGGCTAGTCGAGCAAAAACACGTGCGAGAGGATGCATCCCGCAGTCTAGTCGAGCACAAACACGTGCGAGGTTTTGTGGGATGCGCATGCGCAGGTTTTGTGGGATGCGCATGCGCAGGTTTTTTGGGATGCGCATGTGCAGGTTTTTTGGGATGCGCATGGCTAGTCGAGCAAAAACACGTGCGAGAGGATGCATCCCGCAGGCTAGTCGAGTAAAAACACGTGCGAGAGGATGCATCCCGCAGGCTAGTCGAGTAAAAACACGTGCGAGGTTTTGTGGGATGCGCATGCGCAGGTTTTGTGGGATGCGCATGCGCAGGTTTTTTGGGATGCGCATGCGCAGGTTTTTTGGGATGCGCATGGCTAGTCGAGCAAAAACACGTGCGAGAGGATGCATCCCGCAGGGTAGTCGAGTAAAAACACGTGCGAGAGGATGCATCCCGCAGGCTAGTCGAGCAAAAACATGTGCGAGAGGATGCATCCCGCAGGCTAGTCGAGTAAAAACACGTGCGAGAGGATGTATCCCGCAGGCTAGTCGAGTAAAACACGTGCGAGGTTTGTGGGATGCGCATGCGCAGGTTTTGTGGGATGCGCATGCGCAGATTTTTTGGGATGCGCATGCGCAGGTTTTTTGGGATGCGCATGGCTAGTCGAGCAAAACACGTGCGAGAGGATGCATCCGCAGGCTAGTCGAGTAAAAACACGTGCGAAAGGATGCATCCCGCAGGCTAGTCGAGCACAAACACGTGCGAGGTTTTGTGGGATGCGCATGCGCAGGTTTTGTGGGATGCGCATGCGCAGATTTTTTGGGATGCGCATGCGCAGGTTTTTTGGGATGCGCATGGCTAGTCGAGCAAAAACACGTGCGAGAGGAAGCATCCCGCAGGCTAGTCGAGCAAAAACACGTGCGAGAGGATGCATCCCGCAGGCTAGTCGAGTAAAAACACGTGCGAAAGGATGCATCCCGCAGTCTAGTCGAGCACAAACACGTGCGAGGTTTGTGGGATGCGCATGCGCAGGTTTTGTGGGATGCGCATGCGCAGATTTTTTGGGATGCGCATGCGCAGGTTTTTTGGGATGCGCATGGCTAGTCGAGCAAAAACACGTGCGAGAGGATGCATCCCGCAGGCTAGTCGAGTAAAAACACGTGCGAAAGGATGCATCCCGCAGGCTAGTCGAGCACAAACACGTGCGAGGTTTTGTGGGATGCGCATGCGCAGGTTTTGTGGGATGCGCATGCGCAGATTTTTTGGGATGCGCATGCGCAGGTTTTTTGGGATGCGCATGGCTAGTCGAGCAAAAACACGTGCGAGAGGATGCATCCCGCAGGCTAGTCGAGTAAAAACACGTGCGAGAGGATGCATCCCGCAGGCTAGTCGAGTAAAAACACGTGCGAGGTTTTGTGGGATGCGCATACGCAGGTTTTGTGGGATGCGCATGCGCAGGTTTTTTGGGATGCGCATGCGCAGGTTTTTGGGATGCGCATGGCTAGTCGAGCAAAAACACGTGCGAGAGGATGCATCCCGCAGGGTAGTCGAGTAAAAAACACGTGCGAGAGGATGCATCCCGCATGGCTAGTCGAGCAAAAAACACGTGCGAGAGGATGCATCCCGCAGGCTAGTCGAGTAAAAACACGTGCGAGAGGATGCATCCCGCAGGCTAGTCGAGTAAAAACACGTGCGAGGTTTTGTGGGATGCGCATACGCAGGTTTTTTGGGATGCGCATGCGCAGGTTTTTTGGGATGCGCATGGCTAGTCGAGCAAAAACACGTGCGAGAGGATGCATCCCGCAGGGTAGTCGAGTAAAAACACGTGCGAGAGGATGCATCCCGCAGGGTAGTCGAGTAAAAACACGTGCGAGAGGATGCATCCCGCAGGCTAGTCGAGTAAAAACACGTGCGAGGTTTTGTGGGATGCGCATGCGCAGGTTTTGTGGGATGCGCATGCGCAGGTTTTTTGGGATGCGCATGTGCAGGTTTTTTTGGGATGCGCATGGCTAGTCGAGCAAAAACACGTGCGAGAGGATGCATCCCGCAGGCTAGTCGAGTAAAAACACGTGCGAGAGGATGCATCCCGCAGGCTAGTCGAGTAAAAACACGTGCGAGGTTTTGTGGGATGCGCATGCGCAGGTTTTGTGGGATGCGCATGCGCAGGTTTTTTGGGATGCGCATGCGCAGGTTTTTTGGGATGCGCATGGCTAGTCGAGCAAAAACACGTGCGAGAGGATGCATCCCGCAGGCTAGTCGAGCAAAAACACGTGCGAGAGGATGCATCCCGCAGTCTAGTCGAGCACAAACACGTGCGAGGTTTTGTGGGATGCGCATGCGCAGGTTTTGTGGGATGCGCATGCGCAGATTTTTTGGGATGCGCATGCGCAGGTTTTTTGGGATGCGCATGCGCAGGTTTTTTGGGATGCGCATGCGCAGGTTTTTTGGGATGCGCATGGCTAGTCGAGCAAAAACACGTGCGAGAGGATGCATCCCGCAGGGTAGTCGAGTAAAAACACGTGCGAGAGGATGCATCCCGCAGGCTAGTCGAGCAAAAACATGTGCGAGAGGATGCATCCCGTAGGCTAGTCGAGTAAAAACACGTGCGAGAGGATGTATCCCGCAGGCTAGTCGAGTAAAAACACGTGCGAGGTTTTGTGGGATGCGCATGCGCAGGTTTTGTGGGATGCGCATGCGCAGGTTTTTTGGGATGCGCATGCGCAGGTTTTTTGGGATGCGCATGGCTAGTCGAGCAAAAACACGTGCGAAAGGATGCATCCCGCAGTCTAGTCGAGTAAAAACACGTGCGAGGTTTTGTGGGATGCGCATACGCAGGTTTTGTGGGATGCGCATGCGCAGGTTTTTTGGGATGCGCATGCGCAGGTTTTTTGGGATGCGCATGGCTAGTCGAGCAAAAACACGTGCGAGAGGATGCATCCCGCAGGGTAGTCGAGTAAAAACACGTGCGAGAGGATGCATCCCGCAGGCTAGTCGAGCAAAAACATGTGCGAGAGGATGCATCCCGCAGGCTAGTCGAGTAAAAACACGTGCGAGAGGATGTATCCCGCAGGCTAGTCGAGTAAAAACACGTGCGAGGTTTTGTGGGATGCGCATGCGCAGGTTTTGTGGGATGCGCATGCGCAGGTTTTTTGGGATGCGCATGCGCAGGTTTTTTGGGATGCGCATGGCTAGTCGAGCAAAAACACGTGCGAGAGGATGCATCCCGCAGGCTAGTCGAGTAAAAACACGTGCGAGACGATGCATCCCGCAGGCTAGTCGAGTAAAAACACGTGCGAGAGGATGCATCCCGCAGGCTAGTCGAGTAAAAACACGTGCGAGAGGATGCATCCCGCAGGCTAGTCGAGTAAAAACACGTGCGAGGTTTTGTGGGATGCGCATGCGCAGGTTTTTTGGGATGCGCATGGCTAGTCGAGCAAAAACACGTGCGAGAGGATGCATCCCGCAGGCTAGCCGAGCAAAAACACGTGCGAGAGGATGCATCCCGCAGGCTAGTCAAGTAAAAACACGTGCGAGGTTTTGTGGGATGCGCATGCGCAGGTTTTGTGGGATGCGCATGCGCAGGTTTTTTGGGATGCGCATGCGCAGGTTTTTTGGGATGCGCATGGCTAGTCGCGCAAAAACACGTGCGAGAGGATGCATCCCGCAGGCTAGTCGAGCAAAAACACGTGCGAGAGGATGCATCCCGCAGGCTAGTCGAGTAAAAACACGTGCGAAAGGATGCATCCCGCAGTCTAGTCGAGCACAAACACGTGCGAGGTTTTGTGGGATGCGCATGCGCAGGTTTTGTGGGATGCGCATGCGCAGATTTTTTGGGATGCGCATGCGCAGGTTTTTTGGGATGCGCATGGCTAGTCGAGCAAAACCCCTGTGCGAGAGGATGCATCCCGCAGGCTAGTCGAGTAAAAACACGTGCGAAAGGATGCATCCCGCAGGCTAGTCGAGCACAAACACGTGCGAGGTTTTGTGGGATGCGCATGCGCAGGTTTTGTGGGATGCGCATGCGCAGATTTTTTGGGATGCGCATGCGCAGGTTTTTTGGGATGCGCATGGCTAGTCGAGCAAAAACACGTGCGAGAGGATGCATCCCGCAGGCTAGTCGAGTAAAAACACGTGCGAGAGGATGCATCCCGCAGGCTAGTAGAGTAAAAACACGTGCGAGGTTTTGTGGGATGCGCATACGCAGGTTTTGTGGGATGCGCATGCGCAGGTTTTTTGGGATGCGCATGCGCAGGTTTTTTGGGATGCGCATGGCTAGTCGAGCAAAAACACGTGCGAGAGGATGCATCCCGCAGGGTAGTCGAGTAAAAACACGTGCGAGAGGATGCATCCCGCAGGCTAGTCGAGCAAAAACATGTGCGAGAGGATGCATCCCGCAGGCTAGTCGAGTAAAAACACGTGCGAGAGGATGCATCCCGCAGGCTAGTCGAGTAAAAACACGTGCGAGGTTTTGTGGGATGCGCATGCGCAGGTTTTGTGGGATGCGCATGCGCAGGTTTTTTGGGATGCGCATGTGCAGGTTTTTTGGGATGCGCATGGCTAGTCGAGCAAAAACACGTGCGAGAGGATGCATCCCGCAGGCTAGTCGAGTAAAAACACGTGCGAGAGGATGCATCCCGCATGGCTAGTCGAGCAAAAACACGTGCGAGAGGATGCATCCCGCAGGCTAGTCGAGTAAAAACACGTGCGAGAGGATGCATCCCGCAGGCTAGTCGAGTAAAAACACGTGCGAGGTTTTGTGGGATGCGCATACGCAGGTTTTTTGGGATGCGCATGCGCAGGTTTTTTGGGATGCGCATGCGCAGGTTTTTTGGGATGCGCATGGCTAGTCGAGCAAAAACACGTGCGAGAGGATGCATCCCGCAGGGTAGTCGAGTAAAAACACGTGCGAGAGGATGCATCCCGCAGGGTAGTCGAGTAAAAACACGTGCGAGAGGATGCATCCCGCAGGCTAGTCGAGTAAAAACACGTGCGAGGTTTTGTGGGATGCGCATGCGCAGGTTTTGTGGGATGCGCATGTGCAGGTTTTTTGGGATGCGCATGTGCAGGTTTTTTGGGATGCGCATGGCTAGTCGAGCAAAAACACGTGCGAGAGGATGCATCCCGCAGGCTAGTCGAGTAAAAACACGTGCGAGAGGATGCATCCCGCAGGCTAGTCGAGTAAAAACACGTGCGAGGTTTTGTGGGATGCGCATGCGCAGGTTTTGTGGGATGCGCATGCGCAGGTTTTTTGGGATGCGCATGCGCAGGTTTTTTGGGATGCGCATGGCTAGTCGAGCAAAAACACGTGCGAGAGGATGCATCCCGCAGGCTAGACGAGCAAAAACACGTGCGAGAGGATGCATCCCGCAGGCTAGTCGAGTAAAAACACGTGCGAAAGGATGCATCCCGCAGTCTAGTCGAGCACAAACACGTGCGAGGTTTTGTGGGATGCGCATGCGCAGGTTTTGTGGGATGCGCATGCGCAGATTTTTTGGGATGCGCATGCGCAGGTTTTTTGGGATGCGCATGGCTAGTCGAGCAAAAACACGTGCGAGAGGATGCATCCCGCAGGCTAGTCGAGCAAAAACACGTGCGAGAGGATGCATCCCGCAGGCTAGTCGAGTAAAAACACGTGCGAAAGGATGCATCCCGCAGTCTAGTCGAGCACAAACACGTGCGAGGTTTTGTGGGATGCGCATGCGCAGGTTTTGTGGGATGCGCATGCGCAGATTTTTTGGGATGCGCATGCGCAGATTTTTTGGGATGCGCATGCGCAGGTTTTTTGGGATGCGCATGGCTAGTCGAGCAAAAACACGTGCGAGAGGATGCATCGCGCAGGCTAGTCGAGTAAAAACACGTGCGAGGTTTTGTGGGATGCGCATGCGCAGGTTTTTTGGGATGCGCATGGCTAGTCGAGCAAAAACACGTGCGAGAGGATGCATCCCGCATGGCTAGTCGAGCAAAAACACGTGCGAGAGGATGCATCCCGCAGGCTAGTCGAGTAAAAACACGTGCGAGAGGATGCATCCCGCAGGGTAGTCGAGTAAAAACACGTGCGAGAGGATGCATTCCGCAGGGTAGTCGAGTAAAAACACGTGCGAGAGGATGCATCCCGCAGGCTAGTCGAGTAAAAACACGTGCGAGGTTTTGTGGGATGCGCATGCGCAGGTTTTTTGGGATGCGCATGTGCAGGTTTTTTGGGATGCGCATGGCTAGTCGAGCAAAAACACGTGCGAGAGGATGCATCCCGCAGGCTAGTCGAGTAAAAACACGTGCGAGAGGATGCATCCCGCAGGCTAGTCGAGTAAAAACACGTGCGAGGTTTTGTGGGATTCGCATGCGCAGGTTTTTTGGGATGCGCATGGCTAGTCGAGCAAAAACACGTGCGAGAGGATGCATCCCGCAGGCTAGTCGAGCAAAAACACGTGCGAGAGGATGCATCCCGCAGGCTAGTCGAGTAAAAACACGTGCGAAAGGATGCATCTCGCAGTCTAGTCGAAGCACAAACACGTGCGAGGTTTTGTGGGATGCGCATGCGCAGGTTTTGTGGGATGCGCATGCGCAGATTTTTTGGGATGCGCATGCGCAGGTTTTTTGGGATGCGCATGGCTAGTCGAGCAAAAACACGTGCGAGAGGATGCATCCCGCAGGCTAGTCGAGTAAAAACACGTGCGAAAGGATGCATCCCGCAGGCTAGTCGAGTAAAAACACGTGCGAGGTTTTGTGGGATGCGCATGCGCAGGTTTTGTGGGATGCGCATGCGCAGGTTTTTTGGGATGCGCATGTGCAAGTTTTTTGGGATGCGCATGGCTAGTCGAGCAAAAACACGTGCGAGAGGATGCATCCCGCAGGCTAGTCGAGTAAAAACACGTGCGAGAGGATGCATCCCGCATGGCTAGTCGAGCAAAAACACGTGCGAGAGGATGCATCCCGCAGGCTAGTCGAGTAAAAACACGTGCGAGAGGATGCATCCCGCAGGCTAGTCGAGTAAAAACACGTGCGAGGTTTTGTGGGATGCGCATACGCAGGTTTTTTGGGATGCGCATGCGCAGGTTTTTTGGGATGCGCATGCGCAGGTTTTTTGGGATGCGCATGCGCAGGTTTTTTGGGATGCGCATGGCTAGTCGAGCAAAAACACGTGCGAGAGGATGCATCCCGCAGGGTAGTCGAGTAAAAACACGTGCGAGAGGATGCATCCCGCAGGGTAGTCGAGTAAAAACACGTGCGAGAGGATGCATCCCGCAGGCTAGTCGAGTAAAAACACGTGCGAGGTTTTGTGGGATGCGCATGCGCAGGTTTTGTGGGATGCGCATGCGCAGGTTTTTTGGGATGCGCATGTGCAGGTTTTTTGGGATGCGCATGGCTAGTCGAGCAAAAACACGTGCGAGAGGATGCATCCCGCAGGCTAGTCGAGTAAAAACACGTGCGAGAGGATGCATCCCGCAGGCTAGTCGAGTAAAAACACGTGCGAGGTTTTGTGGGATGCGCATGCGCAGGTTTTGTGGGATGCGCATGCGCAGGTTTTTTGGGATGCGCATGCGCAGGTTTTTTGGGATGCGCATGGCTAGTCGAGCAAAAACACGTGCGAGAGGATGCATCCCGCAGGCTAGTCGAGCAAAAACACGTGCGAGAGGATGCATCCCGCAGGCTAGTCGAGTAAAAACACGTGCGAAAGGATGCATCCCGCAGTCTAGTCGAGCACAAACACGTGCGAGGTTTTGTGGGATGCGCATGCGCAGGTTTTGTGGGATGCGCATGCGCAGATTTTTTGGGATGCGCATGCGCAGGTTTTTTGGGATGCGCATGGCTAGTCGAGCAAAAACACGTGCGAGAGGATGCATCCCGCAGGGTAGTCGAGTAAAAACACGTGCGAGAGGATGCATCCCGCAGGCTAGTCGAGCAAAAACATGTGCGAGAGGATGCATCCCGCAGGCTAGTCGAGTAAAAACACGTGCGAGAGGATGCATCCCGCAGGCTAGTCGAGTAAAAACACGTGCGAGGTTTTGTGGGATGCGCATGCGCAGGTTTTGTGGGATGCGCATGCGCAGGTTTTTTGGGATGCGCATGTGCAGGTTTTTTGGGATGCGCATGGCTAGTCGAGCAAAAACACGTGCGAGAGGATGCATCCCGCAGGCTAGTCGAGTAAAAACACGTGCGAGAGGATGCATCCCGCAGGCTAGTCGAGTAAAAACACGTGCGAGGTTTTGTGGGATGCGCATGCGCAGGTTTTGTGGGATGCGCATGCGCAGGTTTTTTTTGGGATGCGCATGGCTAGTCGAGCAAAAACACGTGCGAGAGGATGCATCCCGCAGGCTAGTCGAGCAAAAACACGTGCGAGAGGATGCATCCCGCAGGCTAGTCGAGTAAAAACACGTGCGAAAGGATGCATCCCGCAGTCTAGTCGAGCACAAACACGTGCGAGGTTTTGTGGGATGCGCATACGCAGGTTTTGTGGGATGCGCATGCGCAGATTTTTTGGGATGCGCATGCGCAGGTTTTTTGGGATGCGCATGGCTAGTCGAGCAAAAACACGTGCGAGAGGATGCATCCCGCAGGCTAGTCGAGTAAAAACACGTGCGAAAGGATGCATCCCGCAGGCTAGTCGAGCACAAACACGTGCGAGGTTTTGTGGGATGCGCATGCGCAGATTTTTTGGGATGCGCATGCGCAGGTTTTTTGGGATGCGCATGGCTAGTCGAGCAAAAACACGTGCGAGAGGATGCATCCCGCAGGCTAGTCGAGTAAAAACACGTGCGAGGTTTTGTGGGATGCGCATACGCAGGTTTTGTGGGATGCGCATGCGCAGGTTTTTTGGGATGCGCATGCGCAGGTTTTTTGGGATGCGCATGGCTAGTCGAGCAAAAACACGTGCGAGAGGATGCATCCCGCAGGGTAGTCGAGTAAAAACACGTGCGAGAGGATGCATCCCGCAGGCTAGTCGAGCAAAAACATGTACGAGAGGATGCATCCCGCAGGCTAGTCGAGTAAAAACACGTGCGAGAGGATGCATCCCGCAGGCTAGTCGAGTAAAAACACGTGCGAGGTTTTGTGGGATGCGCATGCGCAGGTTTTGTGGGATGCGCATGCGCAGGTTTTTTGGGATGCGCATGTGCAGGTTTTTTGGGATGCGCATGGCTAGTCGAGCAAAAACACGTGCGAGAGGATGCATCCCGCAGGCTAGTCGAGTAAAAACACGTGCGAGAGGATGCATCCCGCAGGCTAGTCGAGTAAAAACACGTGCGAGGTTTTGTGGGATGCGCATGCGCAGGTTTTGTGGGATGCGCATGCGCAGGTTTTTTGGGAAGCGCATGCGCAGGTTTTTTGGGATGCGCATGCGCAGGTTTTTTGGGATGCGCATGGCTAGTCGAGCAAAAACACGTGCGAGAGGATGCATCCCGCAGGCTAGTCGAGCAAAAACACGTGCGAGAGAATGCATCCCGCAGGCTAGTCGAGTAAAAACACGTGCGAAAGGATGCATCCCGCAGTCTAGTCGAGTAAAAACACGTGCGAGGTTTTGTGGGATGCGCATACGCAGGTTTTTTGGGATGCGCATGCGCAGATTTTTTGGGATGCGCATGCGCAGGTTTTTTGGGATGCGCATGGCTAGTCGAGCAAAAACACGTGCGAGAGGATGCATCCCGCAGGCTAGTCGAGTAAAAACACGTGCGAAAGGATGCATCCCGCAGGCTAGTCAAGCACAAACACGTGCGAGGTTTTGTGGGATGCGCATGCGCAGGTTTTGTGGGATGCGCATGCGCAGGTTTTTCGGGATGCGCATGCGCAGGTTTTTTGGGATGCGCATGGCTAGTCGAGCAAAAACACGTGCGAGAGGATGCATCCCGCAGGGTAGTCGAGTAAAAACACGTTCGAGAGGATGCATCCCGCAGGCTAGTCGAGCAAAAACATGTGCGAGAGGATGCATCCCGCAGGCTAGTCGAGTAAAAACACGTGCGAGAGGATGCATCCCGCAGGCTAGTCGAGTAAAAACACGTGCGAGGTTTTGTGGGATGCGCATGCGCAGGTTTTGTGGGATGCGCATGCGCAGGTTTTTTGGGATGCGCATGTGCAGGTTTTTTGGGATGCGCATGGCTAGTCGAGCAAAAACACGTGCGAGAGGATGCATCCCGCAGGCTAGTCGAGTAAAAACACGTGCGAGAGGATGCATCCCGCATGGCTAGTCGAGCAAAAACACGTGCGAGAGGATGCATCCCGCAGGCTAGTCGAGTAAAAACACGTGCGAGAGGATGCATCCCGCAGGCTAGTCGAGTAAAAACACGTGCGAGGTTTTGTGGGATGCGCATACGCAGGTTTTTTGGGATGCGCATGCGCAGGTTTTTTGGGATGCGCATGCGCAGGTTTTTTGGGATGCGCATGGCTAGTCGAGCAAAAACACGTGCGAGAGGATGCATCCCGCAGGGTAGTCGAGTAAAAACACGTGCGAGAGGATGCATCCCGCAGGGTAGTCGAGTAAAAACACGTGCGAGAGGATGCATCCCGCAGGCTAGTCGAGTAAAAACACGTGCGAGGTTTTGTGGGATGCGCATGCGCAGGTTTTGTGGGATGCGCATGCGCAGGTTTTTTGGGATGCGCATGTGCAGGTTTTTTTGGGATGCGCATGGCTAGTCGAGCAAAAACACGTGCGAGAGGATGCATCCCGCAGGCTAGTCGAGTAAAAACACGTGCGAGAGGATGCATCCCGCAGGCTAGTCGAGTAAAAACACGTGCGAGGTTTTGTGGGATGCGCATGCGCAGGTTTTGTGGGATGCGCATGCGCAGGTTTTTTGGGATGCGCATGCGCAGGTTTTTTGGGATGCGCATGGCTAGTCGAGCAAAAACACGTGCGAGAGGATGCATCCCGCAGGCTAGTCGAGCAAAAACACGTGCGAGAGGATGCATCCCGCAGTCTAGTCGAGCACAAACACGTGCGAGGTTTTGTGGGATGCGCATGCGCAGGTTTTGTGGGATGCGCATGCGCAGATTTTTTGGGATGCGCATGCGCAGGTTTTTTGGGATGCGCATGGCTAGTCGAGCAAAAACACGTGCGAGAGGATGCATCCCGCAGGCTAGTCGAGTAAAAACACGTGCGAAAGGATGCATCCCGCAGGCTAGTCGAGCACAAACACGTGCGAGGTTTTGTGGGATGCGCATGCGCAGATTTTTTGGGATGCGCATGCGCAGGTTTTTTGGGATGCGCATGGCTAGTCGAGCAAAAACACGTGCGAGAGGATGCATCCCGCAGGCTAGTCGAGTAAAAACACGTGCAAGAGGATGTATCCCGCAGGCTAGTCGAGTAAAAACACGTGCGAGGTTTTGTGGGATGCGCATACGCAGGTTTTGTGGGATGCGCATGCGCAGGTTTTTTGGGATGCGCATGCGCAGGTTTTTTGGGATGCGCATGGCTAGTCGAGCAAAAACACGTGCGAGAGGATGCATCCCGCAGGCTAGTCGAGCAAAAACACGTGCGAGAGGATGCATCCCGCAGGCTAGTCGAGTAAAAACACGTGCGAAAGGATGCATCCCGCAGTCTAGTCGAGTAAAAACACGTGCGAGGTTTTGTGGGATGCGCATACGCAGGTTTTGTGGGATGCGCATGCGCAGGTTTTTTGGGATGCGCATGGCTAGTCGAGCAAAAACACGTGCGAGAGGATGCATCCCGCAGGGTAGTCGAGTAAAAACACGTGCGAGAGGATGCATCCCGCAGGCTAGTCGAGCAAAAACATGTGGGAGAGGATGCATCCCGCAGGCTAGTCGAGTAAAAACACGTGCGAGAGGATGTATCCCGCAGGCTAGTCGAGTAAAAACACGTGCGAGGTTTTGTGGGATGCGCATGCGCAGATTTTTTGGGATGCGCATGCGCAGGTTTTTTGGGATGCGCATGGCTAGTCGAGCAAAAACACGTGCGAGAGGATGCATCCCGCAGGCTAGTCGAGTAAAAACACGTGCGAAAGGATGCATCCCGCAGGCTAGTCGAGCACAAACACGTGCGAGGTTTTGTGGGATGCGCATGCGCAGGTTTTGTGGGATGCGCATGCGCAGATTTTTTGGGATGCGCATGCGCAGGTTTTTTGGGATGCGCATGGCTAGTCGAGCAAAAACACGTGCGAGAGGATGCATCCCGCAGGCTAGTCGAGCAAAAACACGTGCGAGAGGATGCATCCCGCAGGCTAGTCGAGTAAAAACACGTGCGAAAGGATGCATCCCGCAGTCTAGTCGAGCACAAACACGTGCGAGGTTTTGTGGGATGCGCATGCGCAGGTTTTGTGGGATGCGCATGCGCAGATTTTTTGGGATGCGCATGCGCAGGTTTTTTGGGATGCGCATGGCTAGTCGAGCAAAAACACGTGCGAGAGGATGCATCCCGCAGGCTAGTCGAGTAAAAACACGTGCGAAAGGATGCATCCCGCAGGCTAGTCGAGCACAAACACGTGCGAGGTTTTGTGGGATGCGCATGCGCAGGTTTTGTGGGATGCGCATGCGCAGATTTTTTGGGATGCGCATGCGCAGGTTTTTTGGGATGCGCATGGCTAGTCGAGCAAAAACACGTGCGAGAGGATGCATCCCGCAGGCTAGTCGAGTAAAAACACGTGCGAGAGGATGCATCCCGCAGGCTAGTCGAGTAAAAACACGTGCGAGGTTTTGTGGGATGCGCATACGCAGGTTTTGTGGGATGCGCATGCGCAGGTTTTTTGGGATGCGCATGCGCAGGTTTTTTGGGATGCGCATGGCTAGTCGAGCAAAAACACGTGCGAGAGGATGCATCCCGCAGGGTAGTCGAGTAAAAACACGTGCGAGAGGATGCATCCCGCATGGCTAGTCGAGCAAAAACACGTGCGAGAGGATGCATCCCGCAGGCTAGTCGAGTAAAAACACGTGCGAGAGGATGCATCCCGCAGGCTAGTCGAGTAAAAACACGTGCGAGGTTTTGTGGGATGCGCATACGCAGGTTTTTTGGGATGCGCATGCGCAGGTTTTTTGGGATGCGCATGGCTAGTCGAGCAAAAACACGTGCGAGAGGATGCATCCCGCAGGGTAGTCGAGTAAAAACACGTGCGAGAGGATGCATCCCGCAGGGTAGTCGAGTAAAAACACGTGCGAGAGGATGCATCCCGCAGGCTAGTCGAGTAAAAACACGTGCGAGGTTTTGTGGGATGCGCATGCGCAGGTTTTGTGGGATGCGCATGCGCAGGTTTTTTGGGATGCGCATGTGCAGGTTTTTTTGGGATGCGCATGGCTAGTCGAGCAAAAACACGTGCGAGAGGATGCATCCCGCAGGCTAGTCGAGTAAAAACACGTGCGAGAGGATGCATCCCGCAGGCTAGTCGAGTAAAAACACGTGCGAGGTTTTGTGGGATGCGCATGCGCAGGTTTTGTGGGATGCGCATGCGCAGGTTTTTTGGGATGCGCATGCGCAGGTTTTTTGGGATGCGCATGGCTAGTCGAGCAAAAACACGTGCGAGAGGATGCATCCCGCAGGCTAGTCGAGCAAAAACACGTGCGAGAGGATGCATCCCGCAGTCTAGTCGAGCACAAACACGTGCGAGGTTTTGTGGGATGCGCATGCGCAGGTTTTGTGGGATGCGCATGCGCAGATTTTTTGGGATGCGCATGCGCAGGTTTTTTGGGATGCGCATGCGCAGGTTTTTTGGGATGCGCATGCGCAGGTTTTTTGGGATGCGCATGGCTAGTCGAGCAAAAACACGTGCGAGAGGATGCATCCCGCAGGGTAGTCGAGTAAAAACACGTGCGAGAGGATGCATCCCGCAGGCTAGTCGAGCAAAAACATGTGCGAGAGGATGCATCCCGCAGGCTAGTCGAGTAAAAACACGTGCGAGAGGATGTATCCCGCAGGCTAGTCGAGTAAAAACACGTGCGAGGTTTTGTGGGATGCGCATGCGCAGGTTTTGTGGGATGCGCATGCGCAGGTTTTTTGGGATGCGCATGCGCAGGTTTTTTGGGATGCGCATGGCTAGTCGAGCAAAAACACGTGCGAAAGGATGCATCCCGCAGTCTAGTCGAGTAAAAACACGTGCGAGGTTTTGTGGGATGCGCATACGCAGGTTTTGTGGGATGCGCATGCGCAGGTTTTTTGGGATGCGCATGCGCAGGTTTTTTGGGATGCGCATGGCTAGTCGAGCAAAAACACGTGCGAGAGGATGCATCCCGCAGGGTAGTCGAGTAAAAACACGTGCGAGAGGATGCATCCCGCAGGCTAGTCGAGCAAAAACATGTGCGAGAGGATGCATCCCGCAGGCTAGTCGAGTAAAAACACGTGCGAGAGGATGTATCCCGCAGGCTAGTCGAGTAAAAACACGTGCGAGGTTTTGTGGGATGCGCATGCGCAGGTTTTGTGGGATGCGCATGCGCAGGTTTTTTGGGATGCGCATGCGCAGGTTTTTTGGGATGCGCATGGCTAGTCGAGCAAAAACACGTGCGAGAGGATGCATCCCGCAGGCTAGTCGAGTAAAAACACGTGCGAGACGATGCATCCCGCAGGCTAGTCGAGTAAAAACACGTGCGAGAGGATGCATCCCGCAGGCTAGTCGAGTAAAAACACGTGCGAGAGGATGCATCCCGCAGGCTAGTCGAGTAAAAACACGTGCGAGGTTTTGTGGGATGCGCATGCGCAGGTTTTTTGGGATGCGCATGGCTAGTCGAGCAAAAACACGTGCGAGAGGATGCATCCCGCAGGCTAGTCGAGTAAAAACACGTGCGAGACGATGCATCCCGCAGGCTAGTCGAGTAAAAACACGTGCGAGAGGATGCATCCCGCAGGCTAGTCGAGTAAAAACACGTGCGAGAGGATGCATCCCGCAGGCTAGTCGAGTAAAAACACGTGCGAGGTTTTGTGGGATGCGCATGCGCAGGTTTTTTGGGATGCGCATGGCTAGTCGAGCAAAAACACGTGCGAGAGGATGCATCCCGCAGGCTAGCCGAGCAAAAACACGTGCGAGAGGATGCATCCCGCAGGCTAGTCAAGTAAAAACACGTGCGAGGTTTTGTGGGATGCGCATGCGCAGGTTTTGTGGGATGCGCATGCGCAGGTTTTTTGGGATGCGCATGCGCAGGTTTTTTGGGATGCGCATGGCTAGTCGCGCAAAAACACGTGCGAGAGGATGCATCCCGCAGGCTAGTCGAGCAAAAACACGTGCGAGAGGATGCATCCCGCAGGCTAGTCGAGTAAAAACACGTGCGAAAGGATGCATCCCGCAGTCTAGTCGAGCACAAACACGTGCGAGGTTTTGTGGGATGCGCATGCGCAGGTTTTGTGGGATGCGCATGCGCAGATTTTTTGGGATGCGCATGCGCAGGTTTTTTGGGATGCGCATGGCTAGTCGAGCAAAAACACGTGCGAGAGGATG
The DNA here is from genome assembly GCF_051020765.1 of Lasioglossum baleicum. NCBI lineage: Eukaryota > Metazoa > Arthropoda > Insecta > Hymenoptera > Halictidae > Lasioglossum > Lasioglossum baleicum. Next base: position 203,084 of record NW_027469183.1, read on the forward strand.
CATCCCGCAGGCTAGTCGAGTAAAAACACGTGCGAAAGGATGCATCCCGCAGGCTAGTCGAGCACAAACACGTGCGAGGTTTTGTGGGATGCGCATGCGCAGGTTTTGTGGGATGCGCATGCGCAGATTTTTTGGGATGCGCATGCGCAGGTTTTTTGGGATGCGCATGGCTAGTCGAGCAAAAACACGTGCGAGAGGATGCATCCCGCAGGCTAGTCGAGTAAAAACACGTGCGAGAGGATGCATCCCGCAGGCTAGTAGAGTAAAAACACGTGCGAGGTTTTGTGGGATGCGCATACGCAGGTTTTGTGGGATGCGCATGCGCAGGTTTTTTGGGATGCGCATGCGCAGGTTTTTTGGGATGCGCATGGCTAGTCGAGCAAAAACACGTGCGAGAGGATGCATCCCGCAGGGTAGTCGAGTAAAAACACGTGCGAGAGGATGCATCCCGCAGGCTAGTCGAGCAAAAACATGTGCGAGAGGATGCATCCCGCAGGCTAGTCGAGTAAAAACACGTGCGAGAGGATGCATCCCGCAGGCTAGTCGAGTAAAAACACGTGCGAGGTTTTGTGGGATGCGCATGCGCAGGTTTTGTGGGATGCGCATGCGCAGGTTTTTTGGGATGCGCATGTGCAGGTTTTTTGGGATGCGCATGGCTAGTCGAGCAAAAACACGTGCGAGAGGATGCATCCCGCAGGCTAGTCGAGTAAAAACACGTGCGAGACGATGCATCCCGCAGGCTAGTCGAGTAAAAACACGTGCGAGAGGATGCATCCCGCAGGCTAGTCGAGTAAAAACACGTGCGAGAGGATGCATCCCGCAGGCTAGTCGAGTAAAAACACGTGCGAGGTTTTGTGGGATGCGCATGCGCAGGTTTTTTGGGATGCGCATGGCTAGTCGAGCAAAAACACGTGCGAGAGGATGCATCCCGCAGGCTAGCCGAGCAAAAACACGTGCGAGAGGATGCATCCCGCAGGCTAGTCAAGTAAAAACACGTGCGAGGTTTTGTGGGATGCGCATGCGCAGGTTTTGTGGGATGCGCATGCGCAGGTTTTTTGGGATGCGCATGCGCAGGTTTTTTGGGATGCGCATGGCTAGTCGCGCAAAAACACGTGCGAGAGGATGCATCCCGCAGGCTAGTCGAGCAAAAACACGTGCGAGAGGATGCATCCCGCAGGCTAGTCGAGTAAAAACACGTGCGAAAGGATGCATCCCGCAGTCTAGTCGAGCACAAACACGTGCGAGGTTTTGTGGGATGCGCATGCGCAGGTTTTGTGGGATGCGCATGCGCAGATTTTTTGGGATGCGCATGCGCAGGTTTTTTGGGATGCGCATGGCTAGTCGAGCAAAAACACGTGCGAGAGGATGCATCCCGCAGGCTAGTCGAGTAAAAACACGTGCGAAAGGATGCATCCCGCAGGCTAGTCGAGCACAAACACGTGCGAGGTTTTGTGGGATGCGCATGCGCAGGTTTTGTGGGATGCGCATGCGCAGATTTTTTGGGATGCGCATGCGCAGGTTTTTTGGGATGCGCATGGCTAGTCGAGCAAAAACACGTGCGAGAGGATGCATCCCGCAGGCTAGTCGAGTAAAAACACGTGCGAGAGGATGCATCCCGCAGGCTAGTAGAGTAAAAACACGTGCGAGGTTTTGTGGGATGCGCATACGCAGGTTTTGTGGGATGCGCATGCGCAGGTTTTTTGGGATGCGCATGCGCAGGTTTTTTGGGATGCGCATGGCTAGTCGAGCAAAAACACGTGCGAGAGGATGCATCCCGCAGGGTAGTCGAGTAAAAACACGTGCGAGAGGATGCATCCCGCAGGCTAGTCGAGCAAAAACATGTGCGAGAGGATGCATCCCGCAGGCTAGTCGAGTAAAAACACGTGCGAGAGGATGCATCCCGCAGGCTAGTCGAGTAAAAACACGTGCGAGGTTTTGTGGGATGCGCATGCGCAGGTTTTGTGGGATGCGCATGCGCAGGTTTTTTGGGATGCGCATGTGCAGGTTTTTTGGGATGCGCATGGCTAGTCGAGCAAAAACACGTGCGAGAGGATGCATCCCGCAGGCTAGTCGAGTAAAAACACGTGCGAGAGGATGCATCCCGCATGGCTAGTCGAGCAAAAACACGTGCGAGAGGATGCATCCCGCAGGCTAGTCGAGTAAAAACACGTGCGAGAGGATGCATCCCGCAGGCTAGTCGAGTAAAAACACGTGCGAGGTTTTGTGGGATGCGCATACGCAGGTTTTTTGGGATGCGCATGCGCAGGTTTTTTGGGATGCGCATGCGCAGGTTTTTTGGGATGCGCATGGCTAGTCGAGCAAAAACACGTGCGAGAGGATGCATCCCGCAGGGTAGTCGAGTAAAAACACGTGCGAGAGGATGCATCCCGCAGGGTAGTCGAGTAAAAACACGTGCGAGAGGATGCATCCCGCAGGCTAGTCGAGTAAAAACACGTGCGAGGTTTTGTGGGATGCGCATGCGCAGGTTTTGTGGGATGCGCATGCGCAGGTTTTTTGGGATGCGCATGTGCAGGTTTTTTGGGATGCGCATGGCTAGTCGAGCAAAAACACGTGCGAGAGGATGCATCCCGCAGGCTAGTCGAGTAAAAACACGTGCGAGAGGATGCATCCCGCAGGCTAGTCGAGTAAAAACACGTGCGAGGTTTTGTGGGATGCGCATGCGCAGGTTTTGTGGGATGCGCATGCGCAGGTTTTTTGGGATGCGCATGCGCAGGTTTTTTGGGATGCGCATGGCTAGTCGAGCAAAAACACGTGCGAGAGGATGCATCCCGCAGGCTAGACGAGCAAAAACACGTGCGAGAGGATGCATCCCGCAGGCTAGTCGAGTAAAAACACGTGCGAAAGGATGCATCCCGCAGTCTAGTCGAGCACAAACACGTGCGAGGTTTTGTGGGATGCGCATGCGCAGGTTTTGTGGGATGCGCATGCGCAGATTTTTTGGGATGCGCATGCGCAGGTTTTTTGGGATGCGCATGGCTAGTCGAGCAAAAACACGTGCGAGAGGATGCATCCCGCAGGCTAGTCGAGCAAAAACACGTGCGAGAGGATGCATCCCGCAGGCTAGTCGAGTAAAAACACGTGCGAAAGGATGCATCCCGCAGTCTAGTCGAGCACAAACACGTGCGAGGTTTTGTGGGATGCGCATGCGCAGGTTTTGTGGGATGCGCATGCGCAGATTTTTTGGGATGCGCATGCGCAGATTTTTTGGGATGCGCATGCGCAGGTTTTTTGGGATGCGCATGGCTAGTCGAGCAAAAACACGTGCGAGAGGATGCATCCCGCAGGCTAGTCGAGTAAAAACACGTGCGAGGTTTTGTGGGATGCGCATGCGCAGGTTTTTTGGGATGCGCATGGCTAGTCGAGCAAAAACACGTGCGAGAGGATGCATCCCGCATGGCTAGTCGAGCAAAAACACGTGCGAGAGGATGCATCCCGCAGGCTAGTCGAGTAAAAACACGTGCGAGGTTTTGTGGGATGCGCATGCGCAGGTTTTTTGGGATGCGCATGTGCAGGTTTTTTGGGATGCGCATGGCTAGTCGAGCAAAAACACGTGCGAGAGGATGCATCCCGCAGGCTAGTCGAGTAAAAACACGTGCGAGAGGATGCATCCCGCAGGCTAGTCGAGTAAAAACACGTGCGAGGTTTTGTGGGATTCGCATGCGCAGGTTTTTTGGGATGCGCATGCGCAGGTTTTTTGGGATGCGCATGGCTAGTCGAGCAAAAACACGTGCGAGAGGATGCATCCCGCAGGCTAGTCGAGCAAAAACACGTGCGAGAGGATGCATCCCGCAGGCTAGTCGAGTAAAAACACGTGCGAAAGGATGCATCCCGCAGTCTAGTCGAAGCACAAACACGTGCGAGGTTTTGTGGGATGCGCATGCGCAGGTTTTGTGGGATGCGCATGCGCAGATTTTTTGGGATGCGCATGCGCAGGTTTTTTGGGATGCGCATGGCTAGTCGAGCAAAAACACGTGCGAGAGGATGCATCCCGCAGGCTAGTCGAGTAAAAACACGTGCGAAAGGATGCATCCCGCAGGCTAGTCGAGCACAAACACGTGCGAGGTTTTGTGGGATGCGCATGCGCAGGTTTTGTGGGATGCGCATGCGCAGATTTTTTGGGATGCGCATGCGCAGGTTTTTTGGGATGCGCATGGCTAGTCGAGCAAAAACACGTGCGAGAGGATGCATCCCGCAGGCTAGTCGAGTAAAAACACGTGCGAGAGGATGCATCCCGCAGGCTAGTCGAGTAAAAACACGTGCGAGGTTTTGTGGGATGCGCATGCGCAGGTTTTGTGGGATGCGCATGCGCAGGTTTTTTGGGATGCGCATGTGCAGGTTTTTTGGGATGCGCATGGCTAGTCGAGCAAAAACACGTGCGAGAGGATGCATCCCGCAGGCTAGTCGAGTAAAAACACGTGCGAGAGGATGCATCCCGCATGGCTAGTCGAGCAAAAACACGTGCGAGAGGATGCATCCCGCAGGCTAGTCGAGTAAAAACACGTGCGAGAGGATGCATCCCGCAGGCTAGTCGAGTAAAAACACGTGCGAGGTTTTGTGGGATGCGCATACGCAGGTTTTTTGGGATGCGCATGCGCAGGTTTTTTGGGATGCGCATGCGCAGGTTTTTTGGGATGCGCATGCGCAGGTTTTTTGGGATGCGCATGGCTAGTCGAGCAAAAACACGTGCGAGAGGATGCATCCCGCAGGGTAGTCGAGTAAAAACACGTGCGAGAGGATGCATCCCGCAGGGTAGTCGAGTAAAAACACGTGCGAGAGGATGCATCCCGCAGGCTAGTCGAGTAAAAACACGTGCGAGGTTTTGTGGGATGCGCATGCGCAGGTTTTGTGGGATGCGCATGCGCAGGTTTTTTGGGATGCGCATGTGCAGGTTTTTTGGGATGCGCATGGCTAGTCGAGCAAAAACACGTGCGAGAGGATGCATCCCGCAGGCTAGTCGAGTAAAAACACGTGCGAGAGGATGCATCCCGCAGGCTAGTCGAGTAAAAACACGTGCGAGGTTTTGTGGGATGCGCATGCGCAGGTTTTGTGGGATGCGCATGCGCAGGTTTTTTGGGATGCGCATGCGCAGGTTTTTTGGGATGCGCATGGCTAGTCGAGCAAAAACACGTGCGAGAGGATGCATCCCGCAGGCTAGTCGAGCAAAAACACGTGCGAGAGGATGCATCCCGCAGGCTAGTCGAGTAAAAACACGTGCGAAAGGATGCATCCCGCAGTCTAGTCGAGCACAAACACGTGCGAGGTTTTGTGGGATGCGCATGCGCAGGTTTTGTGGGATGCGCATGCGCAGATTTTTTGGGATGCGCATGCGCAGGTTTTTTGGGATGCGCATGGCTAGTCGAGCAAAAACACGTGCGAGAGGATGCGCTAGTCGAGCAAAAACACGTGCGAGAGGATGCATCCCGCAGGCTAGTCGAGCAAAAACACGTGCGAGAGGATGCATCCCGAAGCTAGTCGAGCAAAAACACGTGCGAGAGGATGCATCCCGCAGGCTAGTCGAGTAAAAACACGTGCGAGAGGATGCATCCCGCAGTCTAGTCGAGTAAAAAACACGTGCGAGAGGATGCATCCCGCAGGCTAGTCGAGTAAAAACACGTGCGAGAGGATGCATCCCGCAGGCTAGTCGAGTAAAAACACGTGCGAGGTTTTGTGGGATGCGCATGCGCAGGTTTTTTTGGGATGCGCATGGCTAGTCGAGCAAAAACACGTGCGAGAGGATGCATCCGCAGGGTAGTCGAGTAAAAACACGTGCGAGAGGATGCATGCGCATGCGCAGGTTTTTTTTGGGATGCGCATGGCTAGTCGAGCAAAAACACGTGCGAGAGGATGCATCCCGCAGGCTAGTCGAGCAAAAACACGTGCGAGAGGATGCATCCCGCAGGCTAGTCGAGTAAAAACACGTGCGAAAGGATGCATCCCGCAGTCTAGTCGAGCACAAACACGTGCGAGGTTTTGTGGGATGCGCATGCGCAGGTTTTGTGGGATGCGCATGCGCAGATTTTTTGGGATGCGCATGCGCAGGTTTTTTGGGATGCGCATGGCTAGTCGAGCAAAAACACGTGCGAGAGGATGCATCCCGCAGGCTAGTCGAGTAAAAACACGTGCGAAAGGATGCATCCCGCAGGCTAGTCGAGCACAAACACGTGCGAGGTTTTGTGGGATGCGCATGCGCAGATTTTTTGGGATGCGCATGCGCAGGTTTTTTGGGATGCGCATGGCTAGTCGAGCAAAAACACGTGCGAGAGGATGCATCCCGCAGGCTAGTCGAGTAAAAACACGTGCGAGAGGATGCATCCCGCAGGCTAGTCGAGTAAAAACACGTGCGAGGTTTTGTGGGATGCGCATACGCAGGTTTTGTGGGATGCGCATGCGCAGGTTTTTTGGGATGCGCATGCGCAGGTTTTTTGGGATGCGCATGGCTAGTCGAGCAAAAACACGTGCGAGAGGATGCATCCCGCAGGGTAGTCGAGTAAAAACACGTGCGAGAGGATGCATCCCGCAGGCTAGTCGAGCAAAAACATGTACGAGAGGATGCATCCCGCAGGCTAGTCGAGTAAAAACACGTGCGAGAGGATGCATCCCGCAGGCTAGTCGAGTAAAAACACGTGCGAGGTTTTGTGGGATGCGCATGCGCAGGTTTTGTGGGATGCGCATGCGCAGGTTTTTTGGGATGCGCATGTGCAGGTTTTTTGGGATGCGCATGGCTAGTCGAGCAAAAACACGTGCGAGAGGATGCATCCCGCAGGCTAGTCGAGTAAAAACACGTGCGAGAGGATGCATCCCGCAGGCTAGTCGAGTAAAAACACGTGCGAGGTTTTGTGGGATGCGCATGCGCAGGTTTTGTGGGATGCGCATGCGCAGGTTTTTTGGGATGCGCATGCGCAGGTTTTTTGGGATGCGCATGCGCAGGTTTTTTGGGATGCGCATGGCTAGTCGAGCAAAAACACGTGCGAGAGGATGCATCCCGCAGGCTAGTCGAGCAAAAACACGTGCGAGAGAATGCATCCCGGAGGCTAGTCGAGTAAAAACACGTGCGAAAGGATGCATCCCGCAGTCTAGTCGAGTAAAAACACGTGCGAGGTTTTGTGGGATGCGCATACGCAGGTTTTTTGGGATGCGCATGCGCAGGTTTTTTGGGATGCGCATGCGCAGGTTTTTTGGGATGCGCATGCGCAGGTTTTTTGGGATGCGCATGGCTAGTCGAGCAAAAACACGTGCGAGAGGATGCATCCCGCAGGGTAGTCGAGTAAAAACACGTGCGAGAGGATGCATCCCGCAGGCTAGTCGAGCAAAAACATGTGCGAGAGGATGCATCCCGCAGGCTAGTCGAGTAAAAACACGTGCGAGAGGATGCATCCCGCAGGCTAGTCGAGTAAAAACACGTGCGAGAGGATGCATCCCGCAGGCTAGTCGAGTAAAAACACGTGCGAGGTTTTGTGGGATGCGCATGCGCAGGATTTGTGGGATGCGCATGCGCAGGTTTTTTGGGATGCGCATGTGCAGGTTTTTTGGGATGCGCATGGCTAGTCGAGCAAAAACACGTGCGAGAGGATGCATCCCGCAGGCTAGTCGAGTAAAAACACGTGCGAGAGGATGCATCCCGCAGGCTAGTCGAGTAAAAACACGTGCGAGGTTTTGTGGGATGCGCATGCGCAGGTTTTTTGGGATGCGCATGGCTAGTCGAGCAAAAACACGTGCGAGAGGATGCATCCCGCAGGCTAGTCGAGTAAAAACACGTGCAAGAGGATGCATCCCGCAGGCTAGTCGAGTAAAAACACGTGCGAGAGGATGCATCCCGCAGGCTAGTCGAGTAAAAACACGTGCGAGAGGATGCATCCCGCAGGCTAGTCGAGTAAAAACACGTGCGAGGTTTTGTGGGATGCGCATGCGCAGGTTTTTTGGGATGCGCATGCGCAGGTTTTTTGGGATGCGCATGGCTAGTCGAGCAAAAACACGTGCGAGAGGATGCATCCCGCAGGCTAGTCGAGTAAAAACACGTGCGAAAGGATGCATCCCGCAGGCTAGTCGAGCACAAACACGTGCGAGGTTTTGTGGGATGCGCAGGTTTTGTGGGATGCGCATGCGCAGATTTTTTGGGATGCGCATGGCTAGTCGAGCAAAAACACGTGCGAGAGGATGCATCCCGCAGGCTAGTCGAGTAAAAACACGTGCGAGAGGATGCATCCCGCAGGCTAGTCGAGTAAAAACACGTGCGAGGTTTTGTGGGATGCGCATACGCAGGTTTTGTGGGATGCGCATGCGCAGGTTTTTTGGGATGCGCATGCGCAGGTTTTTTGGGATGCGCATGCGCAGGTTTTTTGGGATGCGCATGGCTAGTCGAGCAAAAACACGTGCGAGAGGATGCATCCCGCAGGGTAGTCGAGTAAAAACACGTGCGAGAGGATGCATCCCGCAGGCTAGTCGAGCAAAAACATGTGCGAGAGGATGCATCCCGCAGGCTAGTCGAGTAAAAACACGTGCGAGAGGATGCATCCCGCAGGCTAGTCGAGTAAAAACACGTGCGAGGTTTTGTGGGATGCGCATGCGCAGGTTTTTTGGGATGCGCATGTGCAGGTTTTTTGGGATGCGCATGGCTAGTCGAGCAAAAACACGTGCGAGAGGATGCATCCCGCAGGCTAGTCGAGTAAAAACACGTGCGAGAGGATGCATCCCGCAGGCTAGTCGAGTAAAAACACGTGCGAGGTTTTGTGGGATGCGCATGCGCAGGTTTTGTGGGATGCGCATGCGCAGGTTTTTTGGGATGCGCATGCGCAGGTTTTTTGGGATGCGCATGCGCAGGTTTTTTGGGATGCGCATGCGCAGGTTTTTTGGGTTGCGCATGGCTAGTCGAGCAAAAACACGTGCGAGGTATTGTGGGATGCGCATGCGCAGGTTTTGTGGGATGCGCATGTGCAGGTTTTTTGGGATGCGCATGGCTAGTCGAGCAAAAACACGTGCGAGAGGATGCATCCCGCAGGCTAGTCGAGTAAAAACACGTGCGAGAGGATGTATCCCGCAGGCTAGTCGAGTAAAAACACGTGCGAGGTTTTTTGGGATGCGCATGCGCAGGTTTTGTGGGATGCGCATGCGCAGGTTTTTTGGGATGCGCATGCGCAGGTTTTTTGGGATGCGCATGGCTAGTCGAGCAAAAACACGTGCGAGAGGATGCATCCCGCAGGCTAGTCGAGTAAAAACACGTGCGAGAGGATGCATCCCGCAGGCTAGTCGAGTAAAAACACGTGCGAGGTTTTGTGGGATGCGCATGCGCAGGTTTTGTGGGATGCGCATGCGCAGGTTTTGTGGGATGCGCATGCGCAGGTTTTTTGGGATGCGCATGGCTAGTCGAGCAAAAACACGTGCGAGAGGATGCATCCCGCAGGCTAGTCGAGTAAAAACACGTGCGAGAGGATGCATCCCGCAGGCTAGTCGAGTAAAAACACGTGCGAGGTTTTGTGGGATGCGCATGCGCAGGTTTTGTGGGATGCGCATGCGCAGGTTTTTTGGGATGCGCATGCGCAGGTTTTTTGGGATGCGCATGGCTAGTCGAGCAAAAACACGTGCGAGAGGATGCATCCCGCAGGGTAGTCGAGTAAAAACACGTGCGAGAGGATGCATCCCGCAGGCTAGTCGAGCAAAAACATGTGCGAGAGGATGCATCCCGCAGGCTAGTCGAGTAAAAACACGTGCGAGAGGATGCATCCCGCAGGCTAGTCGAGTAAAAACACGTGCGAGGTTTTGTGGGATGCGCATGCGCAGGTTTTGTGGGATGCGCATGCGCAGGTTTTTTGGGATGCGCATGTGCAGGTTTTTTGGGATGCGCATGGCTAGTCGAGCAAAAACACGTGCGAGAGGATGCATCCCGCAGGCTAGTCGAGTAAAAACACGTGCGAGAGGATGCATCCCGCAGGCTAGTCGAGTAAAAACACGTGCGAGGTTTTGTGGGATGCGCATGCGCAGGTTTTGTGGGATGCGCATGCGCAGGTTTTTTGGGATGCGCATGGCTAGTCGAGCAAAAACACGTGCGAGAGGATGCATCCCGCAGGGTAGTCGAGTAAAAACACGTGCGAGAGGATGCATCCCGCAGGCTAGTCGAGCAAAAACATGTGCGAGAGGATGCATCCCGCAGGCTAGTCGAGTAAAAACACGTGCGAGAGGATGCATCCCGCAGGCTAGTCGAGTAAAAACACGTGCGAGGTTTTGTGGGATGCGCATGCGCAGGTTTTGTGGGATGCGCATGCGCAGGTTTTTTGGGATGCGCATGTGCAGGTTTTTTGGGATGCGCATGGCTAGTCGAGCAAAAACACGTGCGAGAGGATGCATCCCGCAGGCTAGTCGAGTAAAAACACGTGCAAGAGGATGCATCCCGCAGGCTAGTCGAGTAAAAACACGTGCGAGAGGATGCATCCCGCAGGCTAGTCGAGTAAAAACACGTGCGAGAGGATGCATCCCGCAGGCTAGTCGAGTAAAAACACGTGCGAGGTTTTGTGGGATGCGCATGCGCAGGTTTTTTGGGATGCGCATGCGCAGGTTTTTTGGGATGCGCATGGCTAGTCGAGCAAAAACACGTGCGAGAGGATGCATCCCGCAGGCTAGTCGAGCAAAAACACGTGCGAGAGAATGCATCCCGGAGGCTAGTCGAGTAAAAACACGTGCGAAAGGATGCATCCCGCAGTCTAGTCGAGTAAAAACACGTGCGAGGTTTTGTGGGATGCGCATACGCAGGTTTTTTGGGATGCGCATGCGCAGGTTTTTTGGGATGCGCATGCGCAGGTTTTTTGGGATGCGCATGCGCAGGTTTTTTGGGATGCGCATGGCTAGTCGAGCAAAAACACGTGCGAGAGGATGCATCCCGCAGGCTAGTCGAGTAAAAACACGTGCGAGAGGATGCATCCCGCAGGCTAGTAGAGTAAAAACACGTGCGAGGTTTTGTGGGATGCGCATACGCAGGTTTTGTGGGATGCGCATGCGCAGGTTTTTTGGGATGCGCATGCGCAGGTTTTTTGGGATGCGCATGGCTAGTCGAGCAAAAACACGTGCGAGAGGATGCATCCCGCAGGGTAGTCGAGTAAAAACACGTGCGAGAGGATGCATCCCGCAGGCTAGTCGAGCAAAAACATGTGCGAGAGGATGCATCCCGCAGGCTAGTCGAGTAAAAACACGTGCGAGAGGATGCATCCCGCAGGCTAGTCGAGTAAAAACCCGTGCGAGGTCTTGTGGGATGCGCATGCGCAGGTTTTGTGGGATGCGCATGCGCAGGTTTTTTGGGATGCGCATGTGCAGGTTTTTTGGGATGCGCATGGCTAGTCGAGCAAAAACACGTGCGAGAGGATGCATCCCGCAGGCTAGTCGAGTAAAAACACGTGCGAGACGATGCATCCCGCAGGCTAGTCGAGTAAAAACACGTGCGAGAGGATGCATCCCGCAGGCTAGTCGAGTAAAAACACGTGCGAGAGGATGCATCCCGCAGGCTAGTCGAGTAAAAACACGTGCGAGGTTTTGTGGGATGCGCATGCGCAGGTTTTTTGGGATGCGCATGGCTAGTCGAGCAAAAACACGTGCGAGAGGATGCATCCCGCAGGCTAGCCGAGCAAAAACACGTGCGAGAGGATGCATCCCGCAGGCTAGTCAAGTAAAAACACGTGCGAGGTTTTGTGGGATGCGCATGCGCAGGTTTTGTGGGATGCGCATGCGCAGGTTTTTTGGGATGCGCATGCGCAGGTTTTTTGGGATGCGCATGGCTAGTCGCGCAAAAACACGTGCGAGAGGATGCATCCCGCAGGCTAGTCGAGCAAAAACACGTGCGAGAGGATGCATCCCGCAGGCTAGTCGAGTAAAAACACGTGCGAAAGGATGCATCCCGCAGTCTAGTCGAGCACAAACACGTGCGAGGTTTTGTGGGATGCGCATGCGCAGGTTTTGTGGGATGCGCATGCGCAGATTTTTTGGGATGCGCATGCGCAGGTTTTTTGGGATGCGCATGGCTAGTCGAGCAAAAACACGTGCGAGAGGATGCATCCCGCAGGCTAGTCGAGTAAAAACACGTGCGAAAGGATGCATCCCGCAGGCTAGTCGAGCACAAACACGTGCGAGGTTTTGTGGGATGCGCATGCGCAGGTTTTGTGGGATGCGCATGCGCAGATTTTTTGGGATGCGCATGCGCAGGTTTTTTGGGATGCGCATGGCTAGTCGAGCAAAAACACGTGCGAGAGGATGCATCCCGCAGGCTAGTCGAGTAAAAACACGTGCGAGAGGATGCATCCCGCAGGCTAGTAGAGTAAAAACACGTGCGAGGTTTTGTGGGATGCGCATACGCAGGTTTTGTGGGATGCGCATGCGCAGGTTTTTTGGGATGCGCATGCGCAGGTTTTTTGGGATGCGCATGGCTAGTCGAGCAAAAACACGTGCGAGAGGATGCATCCCGCAGGGTAGTCGAGTAAAAACACGTGCGAGAGGATGCATCCCGCAGGCTAGTCGAGCAAAAACATGTGCGAGAGGATGCATCCCGCAGGCTAGTCGAGTAAAAACACGTGCGAGAGGATGCATCCCGCAGGCTAGTCGAGTAAAAACACGTGCGAGGTTTTGTGGGATGCGCATGCGCAGGTTTTGTGGGATGCGCATGCGCAGGTTTTTTGGGATGCGCATGTGCAGGTTTTTTGGGATGCGCATGGCTAGTCGAGCAAAAACACGTGCGAGAGGATGCATCCCGCAGGCTAGTCGAGTAAAAACACGTGCGAGAGGATGCATCCCGCATGGCTAGTCGAGCAAAAACACGTGCGAGAGGATGCATCCCGCAGGCTAGTCGAGTAAAAACACGTGCGAGAGGATGCATCCCGCAGGCTAGTCGAGTAAAAACACGTGCGAGGTTTTGTGGGATGCGCATACGCAGGTTTTTTGGGATGCGCATGCGCAGGTTTTTTGGGATGCGCATGCGCAGGTTTTTTGGGATGCGCATGGCTAGTCGAGCAAAAACACGTGCGAGAGGATGCATCCCGCAGGGTAGTCGAGTAAAAACACGTGCGAGAGGATGCATCCCGCAGGGTAGTCGAGTAAAAACACGTGCGAGAGGATGCATCCCGCAGGCTAGTCGAGTAAAAACACGTGCGAGGTTTTGTGGGATGCGCATGCGCAGGTTTTGTGGGATGCGCATGCGCAGGTTTTTTGGGATGCGCATGTGCAGGTTTTTTGGGATGCGCATGGCTAGTCGAGCAAAAACACGTGCGAGAGGATGCATCCCGCAGGCTAGTCGAGTAAAAACACGTGCGAGAGGATGCATCCCGCAGGCTAGTCGAGTAAAAACACGTGCGAGGTTTTGTGGGATGCGCATGCGCAGGTTTTGTGGGATGCGCATGCGCAGGTTTTTTGGGATGCGCATGCGCAGGTTTTTTGGGATGCGCATGGCTAGTCGAGCAAAAACACGTGCGAGAGGATGCATCCCGCAGGCTAGACGAGCAAAAACACGTGCGAGAGGATGCATCCCGCAGGCTAGTCGAGTAAAAACACGTGCGAAAGGATGCATCCCGCAGTCTAGTCGAGCACAAACACGTGCGAGGTTTTGTGGGATGCGCATGCGCAGGTTTTGTGGGATGCGCATGCGCAGATTTTTTGGGATGCGCATGCGCAGGTTTTTTGGGATGCGCATGGCTAGTCGAGCAAAAACACGTGCGAGAGGATGCATCCCGCAGGCTAGTCGAGCAAAAACACGTGCGAGAGGATGCATCCCGCAGGCTAGTCGAGTAAAAACACGTGCGAAAGGATGCATCCCGCAGTCTAGTCGAGCACAAACACGTGCGAGGTTTTGTGGGATGCGCATGCGCAGGTTTTGTGGGATGCGCATGCGCAGATTTTTTGGGATGCGCATGCGCAGATTTTTTGGGATGCGCATGCGCAGGTTTTTTGGGATGCGCATGGCTAGTCGAGCAAAAACACGTGCGAGAGGATGCATCCCGCAGGCTAGTCGAGTAAAAACACGTGCGAGGTTTTGTGGGATGCGCATGCGCAGGTTTTTTGGGATGCGCATGGCTAGTCGAGCAAAAACACGTGCGAGAGGATGCATCCCGCATGGCTAGTCGAGCAAAAACACGTGCGAGAGGATGCATCCCGCAGGCTAGTCGAGTAAAAACACGTGCGAGGTTTTGTGGGATGCGCATGCGCAGGTTTTTTGGGATGCGCATGTGCAGGTTTTTTGGGATGCGCATGGCTAGTCGAGCAAAAACACGTGCGAGAGGATGCATCCCGCAGGCTAGTCGAGTAAAAACACGTGCGAGAGGATGCATCCCGCAGGCTAGTCGAGTAAAAACACGTGCGAGGTTTTGTGGGATTCGCATGCGCAGGTTTTTTGGGATGCGCATGCGCAGGTTTTTTGGGATGCGCATGGCTAGTCGAGCAAAAACACGTGCGAGAGGATGCATCCCGCAGGCTAGTCGAGCAAAAACACGTGCGAGAGGATGCATCCCGCAGGCTAGTCGAGTAAAAACACGTGCGAAAGGATGCATCCCGCAGTCTAGTCGAAGCACAAACACGTGCGAGGTTTTGTGGGATGCGCATGCGCAGGTTTTGTGGGATGCGCATGCGCAGATTTTTTGGGATGCGCATGCGCAGGTTTTTTGGGATGCGCATGGCTAGTCGAGCAAAAACACGTGCGAGAGGATGCATCCCGCAGGCTAGTCGAGTAAAAACACGTGCGAAAGGATGCATCCCGCAGGCTAGTCGAGCACAAACACGTGCGAGGTTTTGTGGGATGCGCATGCGCAGGTTTTGTGGGATGCGCATGCGCAGATTTTTTGGGATGCGCATGCGCAGGTTTTTTGGGATGCGCATGGCTAGTCGAGCAAAAACACGTGCGAGAGGATGCATCCCGCAGGCTAGTCGAGTAAAAACACGTGCGAGAGGATGCATCCCGCAGGCTAGTCGAGTAAAAACACGTGCGAGGTTTTGTGGGATGCGCATGCGCAGGTTTTGTGGGATGCGCATGCGCAGGTTTTTTGGGATGCGCATGTGCAGGTTTTTTGGGATGCGCATGGCTAGTCGAGCAAAAACACGTGCGAGAGGATGCATCCCGCAGGCTAGTCGAGTAAAAACACGTGCGAGAGGATGCATCCCGCATGGCTAGTCGAGCAAAAACACGTGCGAGAGGATGCATCCCGCAGGCTAGTCGAGTAAAAACACGTGCGAGAGGATGCATCCCGCAGGCTAGTCGAGTAAAAACACGTGCGAGGTTTTGTGGGATGCGCATACGCAGGTTTTTTGGGATGCGCATGCGCAGGTTTTTTGGGATGCGCATGCGCAGGTTTTTTGGGATGCGCATGCGCAGGTTTTTTGGGATGCGCATGGCTAGTCGAGCAAAAACACGTGCGAGAGGATGCATCCCGCAGGGTAGTCGAGTAAAAACACGTGCGAGAGGATGCATCCCGCAGGGTAGTCGAGTAAAAACACGTGCGAGAGGATGCATCCCGCAGGCTAGTCGAGTAAAAACACGTGCGAGGTTTTGTGGGATGCGCATGCGCAGGTTTTGTGGGATGCGCATGCGCAGGTTTTTTGGGATGCGCATGTGCAGGTTTTTTGGGATGCGCATGGCTAGTCGAGCAAAAACACGTGCGAGAGGATGCATCCCGCAGGCTAGTCGAGTAAAAACACGTGCGAGAGGATGCATCCCGCAGGCTAGTCGAGTAAAAACACGTGCGAGGTTTTGTGGGATGCGCATGCGCAGGTTTTGTGGGATGCGCATGCGCAGGTTTTTTGGGATGCGCATGCGCAGGTTTTTTGGGATGCGCATGGCTAGTCGAGCAAAAACACGTGCGAGAGGATGCATCCCGCAGGCTAGTCGAGCAAAAACACGTGCGAGAGGATGCATCCCGCAGGCTAGTCGAGTAAAAACACGTGCGAAAGGATGCATCCCGCAGTCTAGTCGAGCACAAACACGTGCGAGGTTTTGTGGGATGCGCATGCGCAGGTTTTGTGGGATGCGCATGCGCAGATTTTTTGGGATGCGCATGCGCAGGTTTTTTGGGATGCGCATGGCTAGTCGAGCAAAAACACGTGCGAGAGGATGCATCCCGCAGGGTAGTCGAGTAAAAACACGTGCGAGAGGATGCATCCCGCAGGCTAGTCGAGCAAAAACATGTGCGAGAGGATGCATCCCGCAGGCTAGTCGAGTAAAAACACGTGCGAGAGGATGCATCCCGCAGGCTAGTCGAGTAAAAACACGTGCGAGGTTTTGTGGGATGCGCATGCGCAGGTTTTGTGGGATGCGCATGCGCAGGTTTTTTGGGATGCGCATGTGCAGGTTTTTTGGGATGCGCATGGCTAGTCGAGCAAAAACACGTGCGAGAGGATGCATCCCGCAGGCTAGTCGAGTAAAAACACGTGCGAGAGGATGCATCCCGCAGGCTAGTCGAGTAAAAACACGTGCGAGGTTTTGTGGGATGCGCATGCGCAGGTTTTGTGGGATGCGCATGCGCAGGTTTTTTTTGGGATGCGCATGGCTAGTCGAGCAAAAACACGTGCGAGAGGATGCATCCCGCAGGCTAGTCGAGCAAAAACACGTGCGAGAGGATGCATCCCGCAGGCTAGTCGAGTAAAAACACGTGCGAAAGGATGCATCCCGCAGTCTAGTCGAGCACAAACACGTGCGAGGTTTTGTGGGATGCGCATGCGCAGGTTTTGTGGGATGCGCATGCGCAGATTTTTTGGGATGCGCATGCGCAGGTTTTTTGGGATGCGCATGGCTAGTCGAGCAAAAACACGTGCGAGAGGATGCATCCCGCAGGCTAGTCGAGTAAAAACACGTGCGAAAGGATGCATCCCGCAGGCTAGTCGAGCACAAACACGTGCGAGGTTTTGTGGGATGCGCATGCGCAGATTTTTTGGGATGCGCATGCGCAGGTTTTTTGGGATGCGCATGGCTAGTCGAGCAAAAACACGTGCGAGAGGATGCATCCCGCAGGCTAGTCGAGTAAAAACACGTGCGAGAGGATGCATCCCGCAGGCTAGTCGAGTAAAAACACGTGCGAGGTTTTGTGGGATGCGCATACGCAGGTTTTGTGGGATGCGCATGCGCAGGTTTTTTGGGATGCGCATGCGCAGGTTTTTTGGGATGCGCATGGCTAGTCGAGCAAAAACACGTGCGAGAGGATGCATCCCGCAGGGTAGTCGAGTAAAAACACGTGCGAGAGGATGCATCCCGCAGGCTAGTCGAGCAAAAACATGTACGAGAGGATGCATCCCGCAGGCTAGTCGAGTAAAAACACGTGCGAGAGGATGCATCCCGCAGGCTAGTCGAGTAAAAACACGTGCGAGGTTTTGTGGGATGCGCATGCGCAGGTTTTGTGGGATGCGCATGCGCAGGTTTTTTGGGATGCGCATGTGCAGGTTTTTTGGGATGCGCATGGCTAGTCGAGCAAAAACACGTGCGAGAGGATGCATCCCGCAGGCTAGTCGAGTAAAAACACGTGCGAGAGGATGCATCCCGCAGGCTAGTCGAGTAAAAACACGTGCGAGGTTTTGTGGGATGCGCATGCGCAGGTTTTGTGGGATGCGCATGCGCAGGTTTTTTGGGATGCGCATGCGCAGGTTTTTTGGGATGCGCATGCGCAGGTTTTTTGGGATGCGCATGGCTAGTCGAGCAAAAACACGTGCGAGAGGATGCATCCCGCAGGCTAGTCGAGCAAAAACACGTGCGAGAGAATGCATCCCGGAGGCTAGTCGAGTAAAAACACGTGCGAAAGGATGCATCCCGCAGTCTAGTCGAGTAAAAACACGTGCGAGGTTTTGTGGGATGCGCATACGCAGGTTTTTTGGGATGCGCATGCGCAGGTTTTTTGGGATGCGCATGCGCAGGTTTTTTGGGATGCGCATGCGCAGGTTTTTTGGGATGCGCATGGCTAGTCGAGCAAAAACACGTGCGAGAGGATGCATCCCGCAGGGTAGTCGAGTAAAAACACGTGCGAGAGGATGCATCCCGCAGGCTAGTCGAGCAAAAACATGTGCGAGAGGATGCATCCCGCAGGCTAGTCGAGTAAAAACACGTGCGAGAGGATGCATCCCGCAGGCTAGTCGAGTAAAAACACGTGCGAGAGGATGCATCCCGCAGGCTAGTCGAGTAAAAACACGTGCGAGGTTTTGTGGGATGCGCATGCGCAGGATTTGTGGGATGCGCATGCGCAGGTTTTTTGGGATGCGCATGTGCAGGTTTTTTGGGATGCGCATGGCTAGTCGAGCAAAAACACGTGCGAGAGGATGCATCCCGCAGGCTAGTCGAGTAAAAACACGTGCGAGAGGATGCATCCCGCAGGCTAGTCGAGTAAAAACACGTGCGAGGTTTTGTGGGATGCGCATGCGCAGGTTTTTTGGGATGCGCATGGCTAGTCGAGCAAAAACACGTGCGAGAGGATGCATCCCGCAGGCTAGTCGAGTAAAAACACGTGCAAGAGGATGCATCCCGCAGGCTAGTCGAGTAAAAACACGTGCGAGAGGATGCATCCCGCAGGCTAGTCGAGTAAAAACACGTGCGAGAGGATGCATCCCGCAGGCTAGTCGAGTAAAAACACGTGCGAGGTTTTGTGGGATGCGCATGCGCAGGTTTTTTGGGATGCGCATGCGCAGGTTTTTTGGGATGCGCATGGCTAGTCGAGCAAAAACACGTGCGAGAGGATGCATCCCGCAGGCTAGTCGAGTAAAAACACGTGCGAAAGGATGCATCCCGCAGGCTAGTCGAGCACAAACACGTGCGAGGTTTTGTGGGATGCGCAGGTTTTGTGGGATGCGCATGCGCAGATTTTTTGGGATGCGCATGGCTAGTCGAGCAAAAACACGTGCGAGAGGATGCATCCCGCAGGCTAGTCGAGTAAAAACACGTGCGAGAGGATGCATCCCGCAGGCTAGTCGAGTAAAAACACGTGCGAGGTTTTGTGGGATGCGCATACGCAGGTTTTGTGGGATGCGCATGCGCAGGTTTTTTGGGATGCGCATGCGCAGGTTTTTTGGGATGCGCATGCGCAGGTTTTTTGGGATGCGCATGGCTAGTCGAGCAAAAACACGTGCGAGAGGATGCATCCCGCAGGGTAGTCGAGTAAAAACACGTGCGAGAGGATGCATCCCGCAGGCTAGTCGAGCAAAAACATGTGCGAGAGGATGCATCCCGCAGGCTAGTCGAGTAAAAACACGTGCGAGAGGATGCATCCCGCAGGCTAGTCGAGTAAAAACACGTGCGAGGTTTTGTGGGATGCGCATGCGCAGGTTTTTTGGGATGCGCATGTGCAGGTTTTTTGGGATGCGCATGGCTAGTCGAGCAAAAACACGTGCGAGAGGATGCATCCCGCAGGCTAGTCGAGTAAAAACACGTGCGAGAGGATGCATCCCGCAGGCTAGTCGAGTAAAAACACGTGCGAGGTTTTGTGGGATGCGCATGCGCAGGTTTTGTGGGATGCGCATGCGCAGGTTTTTTGGGATGCGCATGCGCAGGTTTTTTGGGATGCGCATGCGCAGGTTTTTTGGGATGCGCATGCGCAGGTTTTTTGGGTTGCGCATGGCTAGTCGAGCAAAAACACGTGCGAGGTATTGTGGGATGCGCATGCGCAGGTTTTGTGGGATGCGCATGTGCAGGTTTTTTGGGATGCGCATGGCTAGTCGAGCAAAAACACGTGCGAGAGGATGCATCCCGCAGGCTAGTCGAGTAAAAACACGTGCGAGAGGATGTATCCCGCAGGCTAGTCGAGTAAAAACACGTGCGAGGTTTTTTGGGATGCGCATGCGCAGGTTTTGTGGGATGCGCATGCGCAGGTTTTTTGGGATGCGCATGCGCAGGTTTTTTGGGATGCGCATGGCTAGTCGAGCAAAAACACGTGCGAGAGGATGCATCCCGCAGGCTAGTCGAGTAAAAACACGTGCGAGAGGATGCATCCCGCAGGCTAGTCGAGTAAAAACACGTGCGAGGTTTTGTGGGATGCGCATGCGCAGGTTTTGTGGGATGCGCATGCGCAGGTTTTGTGGGATGCGCATGCGCAGGTTTTTTGGGATGCGCATGGCTAGTCGAGCAAAAACACGTGCGAGAGGATGCATCCCGCAGGCTAGTCGAGTAAAAACACGTGCGAGAGGATGCATCCCGCAGGCTAGTCGAGTAAAAACACGTGCGAGGTTTTGTGGGATGCGCATGCGCAGGTTTTGTGGGATGCGCATGCGCAGGTTTTTTGGGATGCGCATGCGCAGGTTTTTTGGGATGCGCATGGCTAGTCGAGCAAAAACACGTGCGAGAGGATGCATCCCGCAGGCTAGTCGAGCAAAAACACGTGCGAGAGGATGCATCCCGCAGGCTAGTCGAGTAAAAACACGTGCGAAAGGATGCATCCCGCAGTCTAGTCGAGCACAAACACGTGCGAGGTTTTGTGGGATGCGCATGCGCAGGTTTTGTGGGATGCGCATGCGCAGATTTTTTGGGATGCGCATGCGCAGGTTTTTTGGGATGCGCATGGCTAGTCGAGCAAAAACACGTGCGAGAGGATGCATCCCGCAGGGTAGTCGAGTAAAAACACGTGCGAGAGGATGCATCCCGCAGGCTAGTCGAGCAAAAACATGTGCGAGAGGATGCATCCCGCAGGCTAGTCGAGTAAAAACACGTGCGAGAGGATGCATCCCGCAGGCTAGTCGAGTAAAAACACGTGCGAGGTTTTGTGGGATGCGCATGCGCAGGTTTTGTGGGATGCGCATGCGCAGGTTTTTTGGGATGCGCATGTGCAGGTTTTTTGGGATGCGCATGGCTAGTCGAGCAAAAACACGTGCGAGAGGATGCATCCCGCAGGCTAGTCGAGTAAAAACACGTGCGAGAGGATGCATCCCGCAGGCTAGTCGAGTAAAAACACGTGCGAGGTTTTGTGGGATGCGCATGCGCAGGTTTTGTGGGATGCGCATGCGCAGGTTTTTTGGGATGCGCATGGCTAGTCGAGCAAAAACACGTGCGAGAGGATGCATCCCGCAGGGTAGTCGAGTAAAAACACGTGCGAGAGGATGCATCCCGCAGGCTAGTCGAGCAAAAACATGTGCGAGAGGATGCATCCCGCAGGCTAGTCGAGTAAAAACACGTGCGAGAGGATGCATCCCGCAGGCTAGTCGAGTAAAAACACGTGCGAGGTTTTGTGGGATGCGCATGCGCAGGTTTTGTGGGATGCGCATGCGCAGGTTTTTTGGGATGCGCATGTGCAGGTTTTTTGGGATGCGCATGGCTAGTCGAGCAAAAACACGTGCGAGAGGATGCATCCCGCAGGCTAGTCGAGTAAAAACACGTGCAAGAGGATGCATCCCGCAGGCTAGTCGAGTAAAAACACGTGCGAGAGGATGCATCCCGCAGGCTAGTCGAGTAAAAACACGTGCGAGAGGATGCATCCCGCAGGCTAGTCGAGTAAAAACACGTGCGAGGTTTTGTGGGATGCGCATGCGCAGGTTTTTTGGGATGCGCATGCGCAGGTTTTTTGGGATGCGCATGGCTAGTCGAGCAAAAACACGTGCGAGAGGATGCATCCCGCAGGCTAGTCGAGTAAAAACACGTGCGAAAGGATGCATCCCGCAGGCTAGTCGAGCACAAACACGTGCGAGGTTTTGTGGGATGCGCAGGTTTTGTGGGATGCGCATGCGCAGATTTTTTGGGATGCGCATGGCTAGTCGAGCAAAAACACGTGCGAGAGGATGCATCCCGCAGGCTAGTCGAGTAAAAACACGTGCGAGAGGATGCATCCCGCAGGCTAGTCGAGTAAAAACACGTGCGAGGTTTTGTGGGATGCGCATACGCAGGTTTTGTGGGATGCGCATGCGCAGGTTTTTTGGGATGCGCATGCGCAGGTTTTTTGGGATGCGCATGCGCAGGTTTTTTGGGATGCGCATGGCTAGTCGAGCAAAAACACGTGCGAGAGGATGCATCCCGCAGGGTAGTCGAGTAAAAACACGTGCGAGAGGATGCATCCCGCAGGCTAGTCGAGCAAAAACATGTGCGAGAGGATGCATCCCGCAGGCTAGTCGAGTAAAAACACGTGCGAGAGGATGCATCCCGCAGGCTAGTCGAGTAAAAACACGTGCGAGGTTTTGTGGGATGCGCATGCGCAGGTTTTGTGGGATGCGCATGCGCAGGTTTTTTGGGATGCGCATGTGCAGGTTTTTTGGGATGCGCATGGCTAGTCGAGCAAAAACACGTGCGAGAGGATGCATCCCGCAGGCTAGTCGAGTAAAAACACGAGCGAGAGGATGCATCCCGCAGGCTAGTCGAGTAAAAACACGTGCGAGGTATTGTGGGATGCGCATGCGCAGGTTTTGTGGGATGCGCATGTGCAGGTTTTTTGGGATGCGCATGGCTAGTCGAGCAAAAACACGTGCGAGAGGATGCATCCCGCAGGCTAGTCGAGTAAAAACACGTGCGAGAGGATGTATCCCGCAGGCTAGTCGAGTAAAAACACGTGCGAGGTTTTTTGGGATGCGCATGCGCAGGTTTTGTGGGATGCGCATGCGCAGGTTTTTTGGGATGCGCATGCGCAGGTTTTTTGGGATGCGCATGGCTAGTCGAGCAAAAACACGTGCGAGAGGATGCATCCCGCAGGCTAGTCGAGTAAAAACACGTGCGAGAGGATGCATCCCGCAGGCTAGTCGAGTAAAAACACGTGCGAGGTTTTGTGGGATGCGCATGCGCAGGTTTTGTGGGATGCGCATGCGCAGGTTTTGTGGGATGCGCATGCGCAGGTTTTTTGGGATGCGCATGTGCAGGTTTTTTGGGATGCGCATGGCTAGTCGAGCAAAAACACGTGCGAGAGGATGCATCCCGCAGGCTAGTCGAGTAAAAACACGTGCGAAGTTTTGTGGGATGCGCATGCGCAGGTTTTTTGGGATGCGCATGCGCAGGTTTTTTGGGATGCGCATGGCTAGTCGAGCAAAAACACGTGCGAGAGGATGCATCCCGCAGGCTAGTCGAGTAAAAACACGTGCGAAAGGATGCATCCCGCAGGCTAGTCGAGTAAAAACACGTGCGAGGTTTTGTGGGATGCGCATGCGCAGGATTTGTGGGATGCGCATGCGCAGGTTTTTTGGGATGCGCATGTGCAGGTTTTTTGGGATGCGCATGGCTAGTCGAGCAAAAACACGTGCGAGAGGATGCATCCCGCAGGCTAGTCGAGTAAAAACACGTGCGAGAGGATGCATCCCGCAGGCTAGTCGAGTAAAAACACGTGCGAGGTTTTGTGGGATGCGCATGCGCAGGTTTTTTGGGATGCGCATGCGCAGGTTTTTTGGCATGCGCATGGCTAGTCGAGCAAAAACACGTGCGAGAGGATGCATCCCGCAGGCTAGTCGAGTAAAAACACGTGCAAGAGGATGCATCCCGCAGGCTAGTCGAGTAAAAACACGTGCGAGAGGATGCATCCCCCAGGCTAGTCGAGTAAGAACACGTGCGAGAGGATGCATCCCGCAGGCTAGTCGAGTAAAAACACGTGCGAGGTTTTGTGGGATGCGCATGCGCAGATTTTTTGGGATGCGCATGCGCAGGTTTTTTGGGATGCGCATGGCTAGTCGAGCAAAAACACGTGCGAGAGGATGCATCCCGCAGGCTAGTCGAGTAAAAACACGTGCGAAAGGATGCATCCCGCAGGCTAGTCGAGCACAAACACGTGCGAGGTTTTGTGGGATGCGCATGCGCAGGTTTTGTGGGATGCGCATGCGCAGATTTTTTGGGATGCGCATGCGCAGGTTTTTTGGGATGCGCATGGCTAGTCGAGCAAAAACACGTGCGAGAGGATGCATCCCGCAGGCTAGTCGAGTAAAAACACGTGCGAGAGGATGCATCCCGCAGGCTAGTCGAGTAAAAACACGTGCGAGAGGATGCATCCCGCAGGCTAGTCGAGTAAAAACACGTGCGAGGTTTTGTGGGATGCGCATGCGCAGATTTTTTGGGATGCGCATGCGCAGGTTTTTTGGGATGCGCATGGCTAGTCGAGCAAAAACACGTGCGAGAGGATGCATCCCGCAGGCTAGTCGAGTAAAAACACGTGCGAAAGGATGCATCCCGCAGGCTAGTCGAGCACAAACACGTGCGAGGTTTTGTGGGATGCGCATGCGCAGGTTTTGTGGGATGCGCATGCGGAGATTTTTTGGGATGCGCATGCGCAGGTTTTTTGGGATGCGCATGCGCAGGTTTTTTGGGATGCGCATGCGCAGGTTTTTTGGGATGCGCATGGCTAGTCGAGCAAAAACACGTGCGAGAGGATGCATCCCGCAGGCTAGTCGAGCAAAAACACGTGCGAGAGGATGCATCCCGCAGGCTAGTCGAGCACAAACACGTGCGAGGTTTTGTGGGATGCGCATGCGCAGGTTTTGTGGGATGCGCATGCGCAGATTTTTTTGGGATGCGCATGCGCAGGTTTTTTGGGATGCGCATGGCTAGTCGAGCAAAAACACGTGCGAGAGGATGCATCCCGCAGGCTAGTCGAGTAAAAACACGTGCGAGACGATGCATCCCGCAGGCTAGTCGAGTAAAAACACGTGCGAGAGGATGCATCCCGCAGGCTAGTCGAGTAAAAACACGTGCGAGAGGATGCATCCCGCAGGCTAGTCGAGTAAAAACACGTGCGAGGTTTTGTGGGATGCGCATGCGCAGGTTTTTTGGGATGCGCATGGCTAGTCGAGCAAAAACACGTGCGAGAGGATGCATCCCGCAGGCTAGTCGAGCAAAAACACGTGCGAGAGGATGCATCCCGCAGGCTAGTCGAGTAAAAACACGTGCGAGGTTTTGTGGGATGCGCATGCGCAGGTTTTTTGGGATGCGCATGCGCAGGTCTTTTGGGATGCGCATGCGCAGGTTTTTTGGGATGCGCATGGCTAGTCGAGCAAAAACACGTGCGAGAGGATGCATCCCGCAGGCTAGCCGAGCAAAAACACGTGCGAGAGGATGCATCCCGCAGGCTAGTCGAGTAAAAACACGTGCGAGGTTTTGTGGGATGCGCATACGCAGGTTTTGTGGGATGCGCATGCGCAGGTTTTTTGGGATGCGCATGCGCAGGTTTTTTGGGATGCGCATGGCTAGTCGAGCAAAAACACGTGCGAGAGGATGCATCCCGCAGGCTAGTCGAGCACAAACACGTGCGAGGTTTTGTGGGATGCGCATGCGCAGGTTTTGTGGGATGCGCATGCGCAGATTTTTTTGGGATGCGCATGCGCAGGTTTTTTGGGATGCGCATGGCTAGTCGAGCAAAAACACGTGCGAGAGGATGCATCCCGCAGGCTAGTCGAGTAAAAACACGTGCGAGACGATGCATCCCGCAGGCTAGTCGAGTAAAAACACGTGCGAGAGGATGCATCCCGCAGGCTAGTCGAGTAAAAACACGTGCGAGAGGATGCATCCCGCAGGCTAGTCGAGTAAAAACACGTGCGAGAGGATGCATCCCGCAGGCTAGCCGAGTAAAAACACGTGCGAGGTTTTGTGGGATGCGCATGCGCAGGTTTTTTGGGATGCGCATGGCTAGTCGAGCAAAAACACGTGCGAGAGGATGCATCCCGCAGGCTAGTCGAGCAAAAACACGTGCGAGAGGATGCATCCCGCAGGCTAGTCGAGTAAAAACACGTGCGAAAGGATGCATCCCGCAGGCTAGTCGAGCACAAACACGTGCGAGGTTTTGTGGGATGCGCATGCGCAGGTTTTGTGGGATGCGCATGCGCAGGTTTTTTGGGATGCGCATGTGCAGGTTTTTTGGGATGCGCATGGCTAGTCGAGCAAAAACACGTGCGAGAGGATGCATCCCGCAGGCTAGTCGAGTAAAAACACGTGCGAGAGGATGCATCCCGCAGGCTAGTCGAGTAAAAACACGTGCGAGGTTTTGTGGGATGCGCATACGCAGGTTTTGTGGGATGCGCATGCGCAGTTTTTTTGGGATGCGCATGCGCAGGTTTTTTGGGATGCGCATGCGCAGGTTTTTTGGGATGCGCATGGCTAGTCGAGCAAAAACACGTGCGAGAGGATGCATCCCGCAGGGTAGTCGAGTAAAAACACGTGCGAGAAGATGCATCCCGCAGGCTAGTCGAGTAAAAACACGTGCGAGAGGATGCATCCCGCAGGCTAGTCGAGCAAAAACACGTGCGAGAGGATGCATCCCGCAGGCTAGTCGAGCAAAAACACGTGCGAGAGGATGCATCCCGCAGGCTAGTCGAGTAAAAACACGTGCGAGAGGATGCATCCCGCAGGCTAGTCCAGCACAAACACGTGCGAGGTTTTGTGGGATGCGCATGCGCAGGTTTTTTGGGATGCGCATGGCTAGTCGAGCAAAAACACGTGCGAGAGGATGCATCCCGCAGGGTAGCCGAGCAAAAACACGTGCGAGAGGATGCATCCCGCAGGCTAGTCGAGTAAAAACACGTGCGAGAGGATGCATCCCGCAGGCTAGTCGAGTAAAAACACGTGCGAAAGGATGCATCCCGCAGGCTAGTCGAGCAAAAACACGTGCGAGAGGATGCATCCCGCAGGCTAGTCGAGTAAAAACACGTGCGAGAGGATGCATCCCGCAGGCTAGTCGAGCACAAACACGTGCGAGAGGATGCATCCCGCAGGCTAGTCGAGCAAAAACACGTGCGAGAGGATGCATCCCGCAGGCTAGTCGAGTAAAAACACGTGCGAAAGGATGCATCCCGCAGTCTAGTCGAGCACAAACACGTGCGAGGTTTTGTGGGATGCGCATGCGCAGGTTTTTTGGGATGCGCATGGCTAGTCGAGCAAAAACACGTGCGAGAGGATGCATCCCGCAGGCTAGCCGAGCAAAAACACGTGCGAGAGGATGCATCCCGCAGGCTAGTCGAGTAAAAACACGTGCGAGAGGATGCATCCCGCAGGCTAGTCGAGTAAAAACACGTGCGAGGTTTTGTGGGATCCGCATGCGCAGGTTTTGTGGGATGCGCATGCGCAGGTTTTTTGGGGATGCGCATGCGCAGGTTTTTTGGGATGCGCATGGCTAGTCGAGCAAAAACACGTGCGAGAGGATGCATCCCGCAGGGTAGCCGAGCAAAAACACGTGCGAGAGGATGCATCCCGCAGGCTAGTCAAGTAAAAACACGTGCGAGAGGATGCATCCCGCAGGCTAGTCGAGCAAAAACACGTGCGAGAGGATGCATCCCGCAGGCTAGTCTAGCAAAAACACGTGCGAGAGGATGCATCCCGCAGGCTAGTCTAGCAAAAACACGTGCGAGAGGATGCATCCCGCAGGCTAGTCGAGTAAAAACACGTGCGAGAGGATGCATCCCGCAGGCTAGTCGAGCACAAACACGTGCGAGAGGATGCATCCCGCAGGCTAGTCGAGCAAAAACACGTGCGAGAGGATGCATCCCGCAGGCTAGTCGAGTAAAAACACGTGCGAAAGGATGCATCCCGCAGTCTAGTCGAGCACAAACACGTGCGAGGTTTTGTGGGATGCGCATGCGCAGGTTTTGTGGGATGCGCATGCGCAGATTTTTTGGGATGCGCATGCGCAGGTTTTTTGGGATGCGCATGGCTAGTCGAGCAAAAACACGTGCGAGAGGATGCATCCCGCAGGCTAGTCGAGCAAAAACACGTGCGAGAGGATGCATCCCGCAGGCTAGCCGAGTAAAAACACGTGCGAAAGGATGCATCCCGCAGGCTAGTCGAGCAAAAACACGTGCGAGAGGATGCATCCCGCAGGCTAGTCGAGCAAAAACACGTTCGAGAGGATGCATCCCGCAGGCTAGTCGAGCACAAACACGTGCGAGAGGATGCATCCCGCAGGCTAGTCGAGCAAAAACACGTGCGAGAGGATGCATCCCGCAGGCTAGTCGAGTAAAAACACGTGCGAAAGGATGCATCCCGCAGTCTAGTCGAGCACAAACACGTGCGAGGTTTTGTGGGATGCGCATGCGCAGGTTTTTTGGGATGCGCATGGCTAGTCGAGCAAAAACACGTGCGAGAGGATGCATCCCGCAGGCTAGCCGAGCAAAAACACGTGCGAGAGGATGCATCCCGCAGGCTAGTCGAGTAAAAACACGTGCGAGAGGATGCATCCCGCAGGCTAGTCGAGTAAAACCACGTGCGAGGTTTTGTGCGATGCGCATGCGCAGGTTTTGTGGGATGCGCATGCGCAGGTTTTTTGGGATGCGCATGCGCAGGTTTTTTGGGATGCGCATGGCTAGTCGAGCAAAAACACGTGCGAGAGGATGCATCCCGCAGGGTAGTCGAGTAAAAACACGTGCGAGAGGATGCATCCCGCAGGCTAGTCGAGTAAAAACACGTGCGAAAGGATGCATCCCGCAGTCTAGTCGAGCACAAACACGTGCGAGGTTTTGTGGGATGCGCATGCGCAGGTTTTGTGGGATGCGCATGCGCAGATTTTTTGGGATGCGCATGCGCAGGTTTTTTGGGATGCGCATGGCTAGTCGAGCAAAAACACGTGCGAGAGGATGCATCCCGCAGGGTAGTCGAGTAAAAACACGTGCGAGAGGATGCATCCCGCAGGCTAGTCGAGCAAAAACATGTGCGAGAGGATGCATCCCGCAGGCTAGTCGAGTAAAAACACGTGCGAGAGGATGCATCCCGCAGGCTAGTCGAGTAAAAACACGTGCGAGGTTTTGTGGGATGCGCATGCGCAGGTTTTGTGGGATGCGCATGCGCAGGTTTTTTGGGATGCGCATGTGCAGGTTTTTTGGGATGCGCATGGCTAGTCGAGCAAAAACACGTGCGAGAGGATGCATCCCGCAGGCTAGTCGAGTAAAAACACGTGCGAGAGGATGCATCCCGCAGGCTAGTCGAGTAAAAACACGTGCGAGAGGATGCATCCCGCAGGCTAGTCGAGCACAAACACGTGCGAGAGGATGCATCCCGCAGGCTAGTCGAGCAAAAACACGTGCGAGAGGATGCATCCCGCAGGCTAGTCGAGTAAAAACACGTGCGAAAGGATGCATCCCGCAGTCTAGTCGAGCACAAACACGTGCGAGGTTTTGTGGGATGCGCATGCGCAGGTTTTGTGGGATGCGCATGCGCAGATTTTTTGGGATGCGCATGCGCAGGTTTTTTGGGATGCGCATGGCTAGTCGAGCAAAAACACGTGCGAGAGGATGCATCCCGCAGGCTAGTCGAGCAAAAACACGTGCGAGAGGATGCATCCCGCAGGCTAGCCGAGTAAAAACACGTGCGAAAGGATGCATCCCGCAGGCTAGTCGAGCAAAAACACGTGCGAGAGGATGCATCCCGCAGGCTAGTCGAGCAAAAACACGTTCGAGAGGATGCATCCCGCAGGCTAGTCGAGCACAAACACGTGCGAGAGGATGCATCCCGCAGGCTAGTCGAGCAAAAACACGTGCGAGAGGATGCATCCCGCAGGCTAGTCGAGTAAAAACACGTGCGAAAGGATGCATCCCGCAGTCTAGTCGAGCACAAACACGTGCGAGGTTTTGTGGGATGCGCATGCGCAGGTTTTTTGGGATGCGCATGGCTAGTCGAGCAAAAACACGTGCGAGAGGATGCATCCCGCAGGCTAGCCGAGCAAAAACACGTGCGAGAGGATGCATCCCGCAGGCTAGTCGAGTAAAAACACGTGCGAGAGGATGCATCCCGCAGGCTAGTCGAGTAAAACCACGTGCGAGGTTTTGTGCGATGCGCATGCGCAGGTTTTGTGGGATGCGCATGCGCAGGTTTTTTGGGATGCGCATGCGCAGGTTTTTTGGGATGCGCATGGCTAGTCGAGCAAAAACACGTGCGAGAGGATGCATCCCGCAGGGTAGTCGAGTAAAAACACGTGCGAGAGGATGCATCCCGCAGGCTAGTCGAGTAAAAACACGTGCGAAAGGATGCATCCCGCAGTCTAGTCGAGCACAAACACGTGCGAGGTTTTGTGGGATGCGCATGCGCAGGTTTTGTGGGATGCGCATGCGCAGATTTTTTGGGATGCGCATGCGCAGGTTTTTTGGGATGCGCATGGCTAGTCGAGCAAAAACACGTGCGAGAGGATGCATCCCGCAGGGTAGTCGAGTAAAAACACGTGCGAGAGGATGCATCCCGCAGGCTAGTCGAGCAAAAACATGTGCGAGAGGATGCATCCCGCAGGCTAGTCGAGTAAAAACACGTGCGAGAGGATGCATCCCGCAGGCTAGTCGAGTAAAAACACGTGCGAGGTTTTGTGGGATGCGCATGCGCAGGTTTTGTGGGATGCGCATGCGCAGGTTTTTTGGGATGCGCATGTGCAGGTTTTTTGGGATGCGCATGGCTAGTCGAGCAAAAACACGTGCGAGAGGATGCATCCCGCAGGCTAGTCGAGTAAAAACACGTGCGAGAGGATGCATCCCGCAGGCTAGTCGAGTAAAAACACGTGCGAGGTTTTGTGGGATGCGCATGCGCAGGTTTTGTGGGATGCGCATGCGCAGGTTTTTTGGGATGCGCATGGCTAGTCGAGCAAAAACACGTGCGAGAGGATGCATCCCGCAGGGTAGTCGAGTAAAAACACGTGCGAGAGGATGCATCCCGCAGGCTAGTCGAGCAAAAACATGTGCGAGAGGATGCATCCCGCAGGCTAGTCGAGTAAAAACACGTGCGAGAGGATGCATCCCGCAGGCTAGTCGAGTAAAAACACGTGCGAGGTTTTGTGGGATGCGCATGCGCAGGTTTTGTGGGATGCGCATGCGCAGGTTTTTTGGGATGCGCATGCGCAGGTTTTTTGGGATGCGCATGCGCAGGTTTTTTGGGATGCGCATGGCTAGTCGAGCAAAAACACGTGCGAGAGGATGCATCCCGCAGGCTAGTCGAGCAAAAACACGTGCGAGAGGATGCATCCCGCAGGCTAGTCGAGTAAAAACACGTGCGAAAGGATGCATCCCGCAGTCTAGTCGAGTAAAAACACGTGCGAGGTTTTGTGGGATGCGCATACGCAGGTTTTGTGGGATGCGCATGCGCAGGTTTTTTGGGATGCCCATGCGCAGGTTTTTTGGGATGCGCATGCGCAGGTTTTTTGGGATGCGCATGGCTAGTCGAGCAAAAACACGTGCGAGAGGATGCATCCCGCAGGGTAGTCGAGTAAAAACACGTGCGAGAGGATGCATCCCGCAGGCTAGTCGAGCAAAAACATGTGCGAGAGGATGCATCCCGCAGGCTAGTCGAGTAAAAACACGTGCGAGAGGATGCATCCCGCAGGCTAGTCGAGTAAAAACACGTGCGAGAGGATGCATCCCGCAGGCTAGTCGAGTAAAAACACGTGCGAGGTTTTGTGGGATGCGCATGCGCAGGATTTGTGGGATGCGCATGCGCAGGTTTTTTGGGATGCGCATGTGCAGGTTTTTTGGGATGCGCATGGCTAGTCGAGCAAAAACACGTGCGAGAGGATGCATCCCGCAGGCTAGTCGAGTAAAAACACGTGCGAGAGGATGCATCCCGCAGGCTAGTCGAGTAAAAACACGTGCGAGGTTTTGTGGGATGCGCATGCGCAGGTTTTTTGGGATGCGCATGGCTAGTCGAGCAAAAACACGTGCGAGAGGATGCATCCCGCAGGCTAGTCGAGTAAAAACACGTGCAAGAGGATGCATCCCGCAGGCTAGTCGAGTAAAAACACGTGCGAGAGGATGCATCCCGCAGGCTAGTCGAGTAAAAACACGTGCGAGAGGATGCATCCCGCAGGCTAGTCGAGTAAAAACACGTGCGAGGTTTTGTGGGATGCGCATGCGCAGGTTTTTTGGGATGCGCATGCGCAGGTTTTTTGGGATGCGCATGGCTAGTCGAGCAAAAACACGTGCGAGAGGATGCATCCCGCAGGCTAGTCGAGTAAAAACACGTGCGAAAGGATGCATCCCGCAGGCTAGTCGAGCACAAACACGTGCGAGGTTTTGTGGGATGCGCAGGTTTTGTGGGATGCGCATGCGCAGATTTTTTGGGATGCGCATGCGCAGGTTTTTTGGGATGCGCATGGCTAGTCGAGCAAAAACACGTGCGAGAGGATGCATCCCGCAGGCTAGTCGAGTAAAAACACGTGCGAGAGGATGCATCCCGCAGGCTAGTCGAGTAAAAACACGTGCGAGGTTTTGTGGGATGCGCATGCGCAGGTTTTGTGGGATGCGCATGCGCAGGTTTTGTGGGATGCGCATGCGCAGGTTTTTTGGGATGCGCATGTGCAGGTTTTTTGGGATGCGCATGGCTAGTCGAGCAAAAACACGTGCGAGAGGATGCATCCCGCAGGCTAGTCGAGTAAAAACACGTGCGAAGTTTTGTGGGATGCGCATGCGCAGGTTTTTTGGGATGCGCATGCGCAGGTTTTTTGGGATGCGCATGGCTAGTCGAGCAAAAACACGTGCGAGAGGATGCATCCCGCAGGCTAGTCGAGTAAAAACACGTGCGAAAGGATGCATCCCGCAGGCTAGTCGAGTAAAAACACGTGCGAGGTTTTGTGGGATGCGCATGCGCAGGATTTGTGGGATGCGCATGCGCAGGTTTTTTGGGATGCGCATGTGCAGGTTTTTTGGGATGCGCATGGCTAGTCGAGCAAAAACACGTGCGAGAGGATGCATCCCGCAGGCTAGTCGAGTAAAAACACGTGCGAGAGGATGCATCCCGCAGGCTAGTCGAGTAAAAACACGTGCGAGGTTTTGTGGGATGCGCATGCGCAGGTTTTTTGGGATGCGCATGCGCAGGTTTTTTGGGATGCGCATGGCTAGTCGAGCAAAAACACGTGCGAGAGGATGCATCCCGCAGGCTAGTCGAGTAAAAACACGTGCAAGAGGATGCATCCCGCAGGCTAGTCGAGTAAAAACACGTGCGAGAGGATGCATCCCGCAGGCTAGTCGAGTAAAAACACGTGCGAGAGGATGCATCCCGCAGGCTAGTCGAGTAAAAACACGTGCGAGGTTTTGTGGGATGCGCATGCGCAGATTTTTTGGGATGCGCATGCGCAGGTTTTTTGGGATGCGCATGGCTAGTCGAGCAAAAACACGTGCGAGAGGATGCATCCCGCAGGCTAGTCGAGTAAAAACACGTGCGAAAGGATGCATCCCGCAGGCTAGTCGAGCACAAACACGTGCGAGGTTTTGTGGGATGCGCATGCGCAGGTTTTGTGGGATGCGCATGCGCAGATTTTTTGGGATGCGCATGCGCAGGTTTTTTGGGATGCGCATGGCTAGTCGAGCAAAAACACGTGCGAGAGGATGCATCCCGCAGGCTAGTCGAGTAAAAACACGTGCGAGAGGATGCATCCCGCAGGCTAGTCGAGTAAAAACACGTGCGAGAGGATGCATCCCGCAGGCTAGTCGAGTAAAAACACGTGCGAGGTTTTGTGGGATGCGCATGCGCAGATTTTTTGGGATGCGCATGCGCAGGTTTTTTGGGATGCGCATGGCTAGTCGAGCAAAAACACGTGCGAGAGGATGCATCCCGCAGGCTAGTCGAGTAAAAACACGTGCGAAAGGATGCATCCCGCAGGCTAGTCGAGCACAAACACGTGCGAGGTTTTGTGGGATGCGCATGCGCAGGTTTTGTGGGATGCGCATGCGCAGATTTTTTGGGATGCGCATGCGCAGGTTTTTTGGGATGCGCATGCGCAGGTTTTTTGGGATGCGCATGCGCAGGTTTTTTGGGATGCGCATGGC
This sequence comes from Lasioglossum baleicum, assembly GCF_051020765.1. Taxonomy (NCBI): domain Eukaryota; kingdom Metazoa; phylum Arthropoda; class Insecta; order Hymenoptera; family Halictidae; genus Lasioglossum; species Lasioglossum baleicum. Next base: position 236,699 of record NW_027469183.1, read on the forward strand.
TAGTCGAGCAAAAACACGTGCGAGAGGATGCATCCCGCAGGCTAGTCGAGCAAAAACACGTGCGAGAGGATGCATCCCGCAGGCTAGTCGAGCACAAACACGTGCGAGGTTTTGTGGGATGCGCATGCGCAGGTTTTGTGGGATGCGCATGCGCAGATTTTTTTGGGATGCGCATGCGCAGGTTTTTTGGGATGCGCATGGCTAGTCGAGCAAAAACACGTGCGAGAGGATGCATCCCGCAGGCTAGTCGAGTAAAAACACGTGCGAGACGATGCATCCCGCAGGCTAGTCGAGTAAAAACACGTGCGAGAGGATGCATCCCGCAGGCTAGTCGAGTAAAAACACGTGCGAGAGGATGCATCCCGCAGGCTAGTCGAGTAAAAACACGTGCGAGGTTTTGTGGGATGCGCATGCGCAGGTTTTTTGGGATGCGCATGGCTAGTCGAGCAAAAACACGTGCGAGAGGATGCATCCCGCAGGCTAGTCGAGCAAAAACACGTGCGAGAGGATGCATCCCGCAGGCTAGTCGAGTAAAAACACGTGCGAGGTTTTGTGGGATGCGCATGCGCAGGTTTTTTGGGATGCGCATGCGCAGGTCTTTTGGGATGCGCATGCGCAGGTTTTTTGGGATGCGCATGGCTAGTCGAGCAAAAACACGTGCGAGAGGATGCATCCCGCAGGCTAGCCGAGCAAAAACACGTGCGAGAGGATGCATCCCGCAGGCTAGTCGAGTAAAAACACGTGCGAGGTTTTGTGGGATGCGCATACGCAGGTTTTGTGGGATGCGCATGCGCAGGTTTTTTGGGATGCGCATGCGCAGGTTTTTTGGGATGCGCATGGCTAGTCGAGCAAAAACACGTGCGAGAGGATGCATCCCGCAGGCTAGTCGAGTAAAAACACGTGCGAGAGGATGCATCCCGCAGGCTAGTCGAGTAAAAACACGTGCGAGAGGATGCATCCCGCAGGCTAGTCGAGTAAAAACACGTGCGAGGTTTTGTGGGATGCGCATGCGCAGGTTTTTTGGGATGCGCATGGCTAGTCGAGCAAAAACACGTGCGAGAGGATGCATCCCGCAGGCTAGTCGAGCAAAAACACGTGCGAGAGGATGCATCCCGCAGGCTAGTCGAGTAAAAACACGTGCGAAAGGATGCATCCCGCAGGCTAGTCGAGCACAAACACGTGCGAGGTTTTGTGGGATGCGCATGCGCAGGTTTTGTGGGATGCGCATGCGCAGGTTTTTTGGGATGCGCATGTGCAGGTTTTTTGGGATGCGCATGGCTAGTCGAGCAAAAACACGTGCGAGAGGATGCATCCCGCAGGCTAGTCGAGTAAAAACACGTGCGAGAGGATGCATCCCGCAGGCTAGTCGAGTAAAAACACGTGCGAGGTTTTGTGGGATGCGCATACGCAGGTTTTGTGGGATGCGCATGCGCAGATTTTTTGGGATGCGCATGCGCAGGTTTTTTGGGATGCGCATGCGCAGGTTTTTTGGGATGCGCATGGCTAGTCGAGCAAAAACACGTGCGAGAGGATGCATCCCGCAGGGTAGTCGATTAAAAACACGTGCGAGAAGATGCATCCCGCAGGCTAGTCGAGTAAAAACACGTGCGAGAGGATGCATCCCGCAGGCTAGTCGAGCAAAAACACGTGCGAGAGGATGCATCCCGCAGGCTAGTCGAGCAAAAACACGTGCGAGAGGATGCATCCCGCAGGCTAGTCGAGTAAAAACACGTGCGAGAGGATGCATCCCGCAGGCTAGTCCAGCACAAACACGTGCGAGGTTTTGTGGGATGCGCATGCGCAGGTTTTTTGGGATGCGCATGGCTAGTCGAGCAAAAACACGTGCGAGAGGATGCATCCCGCAGGGTAGCCGAGCAAAAACACGTGCGAGAGGATGCATCCCGCAGGCTAGTCGAGTAAAAACACGTGCGAGAGGATGCATCCCGCAGGCTAGTCGAGTAAAAACACGTGCGAAAGGATGCATCCCGCAGGCTAGTCGAGCAAAAACACGTGCGAGAGGATGCATCCCGCAGGCTAGTCGAGTAAAAACACGTGCGAGAGGATGCATCCCGCAGGCTAGTCGAGCACAAACACGTGCGAGAGGATGCATCCCGCAGGCTAGTCGAGCAAAAACACGTGCGAGAGGATGCATCCCGCAGGCTAGTCGAGTAAAAACACGTGCGAAAGGATGCATCCCGCAGTCTAGTCGAGCACAAACACGTGCGAGGTTTTGTGGGATGCGCATGCGCAGGTTTTTTGGGATGCGCATGGCTAGTCGAGCAAAAACACGTGCGAGAGGATGCATCCCGCAGGCTAGCCGAGCAAAAACACGTGCGAGAGGATGCATCCCGCAGGCTAGTCGAGTAAAAACACGTGCGAGAGGATGCATCCCGCAGGCTAGTCGAGTAAAAACACGTGCGAGGTTTTGTGGGATCCGCATGCGCAGGTTTTGTGGGATGCGCATGCGCAGGTTTTTTGGGGATGCGCATGCGCAGGTTTTTTGGGATGCGCATGGCTAGTCGAGCAAAAACACGTGCGAGAGGATGCATCCCGCAGGGTAGCCGAGCAAAAACACGTGCGAGAGGATGCATCCCGCAGGCTAGTCAAGTAAAAACACGTGCGAGAGGATGCATCCCGCAGGCTAGTCGAGCAAAAACACGTGCGAGAGGATGCATCCCGCAGGCTAGTCTAGCAAAAACACGTGCGAGAGGATGCATCCCGCAGGCTAGTCTAGCAAAAACACGTGCGAGAGGATGCATCCCGCAGGCTAGTCGAGTAAAAACACGTGCGAAAGGATGCATCCCGCAGTCTAGTCGAGCACAAACACGTGCGAGGTTATGTGGGATGCGCATGCGCAGGTTTTGTGGGATGCGCATGCGCAGATTTTTTGGGATGCGCATGCGCAGGTTTTTTGGGATGCGCATGGCTAGTCGAGCAAAAACACGTGCGAGAGGATGCATCCCGCAGGCTAGTCGAGCAAAAACACGTGCGAGAGGATGCATCCCGCAGGCTAGCCGAGTAAAAACACGTGCGAAAGGATGCATCCCGCAGGCTAGTCGAGCAAAAACACGTGCGAGAGGATGCATCCCGCAGGCTAGTCGAGCAAAAACACGTTCGAGAGGATGCATCCCGCAGGCTAGTCGAGCACAAACACGTGCGAGAGGATGCATCCCGCAGGCTAGTCGAGCAAAAACACGTGCGAGAGGATGCATCCCGCAGGCTAGTCGAGTAAAAACACGTGCGAAAGGATGCATCCCGCAGTCTAGTCGAGCACAAACACGTGCGAGGTTTTGTGGGATGCGCATGCGCAGGTTTTTTGGGATGCGCATGGCTAGTCGAGCAAAAACACGTGCGAGAGGATGCATCCCGCAGGCTAGCCGAGCAAAAACACGTGCGAGAGGATGCATCCCGCAGGCTAGTCGAGTAAAAACACGTGCGAGAGGATGCATCCCGCAGGCTAGTCGAGTAAAAACACGTGCGAGGTTTTGTGCGATGCGCATGCGCAGGTTTTGTGGGATGCGCATGCGCAGGTTTTTTGGGATGCGCATGCGCAGGTTTTTTGGGATGCGCATGGCTAGTCGAGCAAAAACACGTGCGAGAGGATGCATCCCGCAGGGTAGTCGAGTAAAAACACGTGCGAGAGGATGCATCCCGCAGGCTAGTCGAGCAAAAACACGTGCGAGAGGATGCATCCCGCAGGCTAGTCGAGTAAAAACACGTGCGAGAGGATGCATCCCGCAGGCTAGTCGAGCACAAACACGTGCGAGAGGATGCATCCCGCAGGCTAGTCGAGCAAAAACACATGCGAGAGGATGCATCCCGCAGGCTAGTCGAGTAAAAACACGTGCGAAAGGATGCATCCCGCAGTCTAGTCGAGCACAAACACGTGCGAGGTTTTGTGGGATGCGCATGCGCAGGTTTTTTGGGATGCGCATGGCTAGTCGAGCAAAAACACGTGCGAGAGGATGCATCCCGCAGGCTAGTCGAGCAAAAACACGTGCGAGGTTTTGTGGGATGCGCATGCGCAGGTCTTGTGGGATGCGCATGCGCAGATTTTTTGGGATGCGCATGCGCAGGTTTTTTGGGATGCGCATGGCTAGTCGAGCAAAAACACGAGCGAGAGGATGCATCCCGCAGGCTAGTCGAGTAAAAACACGTGCGAGACGATGCATCCCGCAGGCTAGTCGAGTAAAAACACGTGCGAGAGGATGCATCCCGCAGGCTAGTCGAGTAAAAACACGTGCGAGAGGATGCATCCCGCAGGCTAGTCGAGTAAAAACACGTGCGAGGTTTTGTGGGATGCGCATGCGCAGGTTTTTTGGGATGCGCATGCGCAGGTTTTTTGGGATGCGCATGGCTAGTCGAGCAAAAACACGTGCGAGAGGATGCATCCCGCAGGGTAGTCGAGTAAAAACACGTGCGAGAGGATGCATCCCGCAGGCTAGTCGAGTAAAAACACGTGCGAGAGGATGCATCCCGCAGGCTAGTCGAGTAAAAACACGTGCGAGGTTTTGTGGGATGCGCATGCGCAGGTTTTTTGGGATGCGCATGCGCAGGTTTTTTGGGATGCGCATGGCTAGTCGAGCAAAAACACGTGCGAGAGGATGCATCCCGCAGGCTAGTCGAGTAAAAACACGTGCAAGAGGATGCATCCCGCAGGCTAGTCGAGTAAAAACACGTGCGAGAGGATGCATCCCGCAGGCTAGTCGAGTAAAAACACGTGCGAGAGGATGCATCCCGCAGGCTAGTCGAGTAAAAACACGTGCGAGGTTTTGTGGGATGCGCATGCGCAGATTTTTTGGGATGCGCATGCGCAGGTTTTTTGGGATGCGCATGGCTAGTCGAGCAAAAACACGTGCGAGAGGATGCATCCCGCAGGCTAGTCGAGTAAAAACACGTGCGAAAGGATGCATCCCGCAGGCTAGTCGAGCACAAACACGTGCGAGGTTTTGTGGGATGCGCATGCGCAGGTTTTGTGGGATGCGCATGCGCAGATTTTTTGGGATGCGCATGCGCAGGTTTTTTGGGATGCGCATGGCTAGTCGAGCAAAAACACGTGCGAGAGGATGCATCCCGCAGGCTAGTCGAGTAAAAACACGTGCGAGAGGATGCATCCCGCAGGCTAGTCGAGTAAAAACACGTGCGAGAGGATGCATCCCGCAGGCTAGTCGAGTAAAAACACGTGCGAGGTTTTGTGGGATGCGCATGCGCAGATTTTTTGGGATGCGCATGCGCAGGTTTTTTGGGATGCGCATGGCTAGTCGAGCAAAAACACGTGCGAGAGGATGCATCCCGCAGGCTAGTCGAGTAAAAACACGTGCGAAAGGATGCATCCCGCAGGCTAGTCGAGCACAAACACGTGCGAGGTTTTGTGGGATGCGCATGCGCAGGTTTTGTGGGATGCGCATGCGCAGATTTTTTGGGATGCGCATGCGCAGGTTTTTTGGGATGCGCATGCGCAGGTTTTTTGGGATGCGCATGCGCAGGTTTTTTGGGATGCGCATGGCTAGTCGAGCAAAAACACGTGCGAGAGGATGCATCCCGCAGGCTAGTCGAGCAAAAACACGTGCGAGAGGATGCATCCCGCAGGCTAGTCGAGCACAAACACGTGCGAGGTTTTGTGGGATGCGCATGCGCAGGTTTTGTGGGATGCGCATGCGCAGATTTTTTTGGGATGCGCATGCGCAGGTTTTTTGGGATGCGCATGGCTAGTCGAGCAAAAACACGTGCGAGAGGATGCATCCCGCAGGGTAGCCGAGCAAAAACACGTGCGAGAGGATGCATCCCGCAGGCTAGTCGAGTAAAAACACGTGCGAGAGGATGCATCCCGCAGGCTAGTCGAGTAAAAACACGTGCGAAAGGATGCATCCCGCAGGCTAGTCGAGCAAAAACACGTGCGAGAGGATGCATCCCGCAGGCTAGTCGAGTAAAAACACGTGCGAGAGGATGCATCCCGCAGGCTAGTCGAGCACAAACACGTGCGAGAGGATGCATCCCGCAGGCTAGTCGAGCAAAAACACGTGCGAGAGGATGCATCCCGCAGGCTAGTCGAGTAAAAACACGTGCGAAAGGATGCATCCCGCAGTCTAGTCGAGCACAAACACGTGCGAGGTTTTGTGGGATGCGCATGCGCAGGTTTTTTGGGATGCGCATGGCTAGTCGAGCAAAAACACGTGCGAGAGGATGCATCCCGCAGGCTAGCCGAGCAAAAACACGTGCGAGAGGATGCATCCCGCAGGCTAGTCGAGTAAAAACACGTGCGAGAGGATGCATCCCGCAGGCTAGTCGAGTAAAAACACGTGCGAGGTTTTGTGGGATCCGCATGCGCAGGTTTTGTGGGATGCGCATGCGCAGGTTTTTTGGGGATGCGCATGCGCAGGTTTTTTGGGATGCGCATGGCTAGTCGAGCAAAAACACGTGCGAGAGGATGCATCCCGCAGGGTAGCCGAGCAAAAACACGTGCGAGAGGATGCATCCCGCAGGCTAGTCAAGTAAAAACACGTGCGAGAGGATGCATCCCGCAGGCTAGTCGAGCAAAAACACGTGCGAGAGGATGCATCCCGCAGGCTAGTCTAGCAAAAACACGTGCGAGAGGATGCATCCCGCAGGCTAGTCTAGCAAAAACACGTGCGAGAGGATGCATCCCGCAGGCTAGTCGAGTAAAAACACGTGCGAGAGGATGCATCCCGCAGGCTAGTCGAGCACAAACACGTGCGAGAGGATGCATCCCGCAGGCTAGTCGAGCAAAAACACGTGCGAGAGGATGCATCCCGCAGGCTAGTCGAGTAAAAACACGTGCGAAAGGATGCATCCCGCAGTCTAGTCGAGCACAAACACGTGCGAGGTTTTGTGGGATGCGCATGCGCAGGTTTTGTGGGATGCGCATGCGCAGATTTTTTGGGATGCGCATGCGCAGGTTTTTTGGGATGCGCATGGCTAGTCGAGCAAAAACACGTTCGAGAGGATGCATCCCGCAGGCTAGTCGAGCACAAACACGTGCGAGAGGATGCATCCCGCAGGCTAGTCGAGCAAAAACACGTGCGAGAGGATGCATCCCGCAGGCTAGTCGAGTAAAAACACGTGCGAAAGGATGCATCCCGCAGTCTAGTCGAGCACAAACACGTGCGAGGTTTTGTGGGATGCGCATGCGCAGGTTTTTTGGGATGCGCATGGCTAGTCGAGCAAAAACACGTGCGAGAGGATGCATCCCGCAGGCTAGCCGAGCAAAAACACGTGCGAGAGGATGCATCCCGCAGGCTAGTCGAGTAAAAACACGTGCGAGAGGATGCATCCCGCAGGCTAGTCGAGTAAAAACACGTGCGAGGTTTTGTGCGATGCGCATGCGCAGGTTTTGTGGGATGCGCATGCGCAGGTTTTTTGGGATGCGCATGCGCAGGTTTTTTGGGATGCGCATGGCTAGTCGAGCAAAAACACGTGCGAGAGGATGCATCCCGCAGGGTAGTCGAGTAAAAACACGTGCGAGAGGATGCATCCCGCAGGCTAGTCGAGCAAAAACACGTGCGAGAGGATGCATCCCGCAGGCTAGTCGAGTAAAAACACGTGCGAGAGGATGCATCCCGCAGGCTAGTCGAGCACAAACACGTGCGAGAGGATGCATCCCGCAGGCTAGTCGAGCAAAAACACATGCGAGAGGATGCATCCCGCAGGCTAGTCGAGTAAAAACACGTGCGAAAGGATGCATCCCGCAGTCTAGTCGAGCACAAACACGTGCGAGGTTTTGTGGGATGCGCATGCGCAGGTTTTTTGGGATGCGCATGGCTAGTCGAGCAAAAACACGTGCGAGAGGATGCATCCCGCAGGCTAGTCGAGCAAAAACACGTGCGAGGTTTTGTGGGATGCGCATGCGCAGGTCTTGTGGGATGCGCATGCGCAGATTTTTTGGGATGCGCATGCGCAGGTTTTTTGGGATGCGCATGGCTAGTCGAGCAAAAACACGAGCGAGAGGATGCATCCCGCAGGCTAGTCGAGTAAAAACACGTGCGAGACGATGCATCCCGCAGGCTAGTCGAGTAAAAACACGTGCGAGAGGATGCATCCCGCAGGCTAGTCGAGTAAAAACACGTGCGAGAGGATGCATCCCGCAGGCTAGTCGAGTAAAAACACGTGCGAGGTTTTGTGGGATGCGCATGCGCAGGTTTTTTGGGATGCGCATGCGCAGGTTTTTTGGGATGCGCATGGCTAGTCGAGCAAAAACACGTGCGAGAGGATGCATCCCGCAGGGTAGTCGAGTAAAAACACGTGCGAGAGGATGCATCCCGCAGGCTAGTCGAGTAAAAACACGTGCGAGAGGATGCATCCCGCAGGCTAGTCGAGTAAAAACACGTGCGAGGTTTTGTGGGATGCGCATGCGCAGGTTTTTTGGGATGCGCATGCGCAGGTTTTTTGGGATGCGCATGGCTAGTCGAGCAAAAACACGTGCGAGAGGATGCATCCCGCAGGCTAGTCGAGTAAAAACACGTGCAAGAGGATGCATCCCGCAGGCTAGTCGAGTAAAAACACGTGCGAGAGGATGCATCCCGCAGGCTAGTCGAGTAAAAACACGTGCGAGAGGATGCATCCCGCAGGCTAGTCGAGTAAAAACACGTGCGAGGTTTTGTGGGATGCGCATGCGCAGATTTTTTGGGATGCGCATGCGCAGGTTTTTTGGGATGCGCATGGCTAGTCGAGCAAAAACACGTGCGAGAGGATGCATCCCGCAGGCTAGTCGAGTAAAAACACGTGCGAAAGGATGCATCCCGCAGGCTAGTCGAGCACAAACACGTGCGAGGTTTTGTGGGATGCGCATGCGCAGGTTTTGTGGGATGCGCATGCGCAGATTTTTTGGGATGCGCATGCGCAGGTTTTTTGGGATGCGCATGGCTAGTCGAGCAAAAACACGTGCGAGAGGATGCATCCCGCAGGCTAGTCGAGTAAAAACACGTGCGAGAGGATGCATCCCGCAGGCTAGTCGAGTAAAAACACGTGCGAGAGGATGCATCCCGCAGGCTAGTCGAGTAAAAACACGTGCGAGGTTTTGTGGGATGCGCATGCGCAGATTTTTTGGGATGCGCATGCGCAGGTTTTTTGGGATGCGCATGGCTAGTCGAGCAAAAACACGTGCGAGAGGATGCATCCCGCAGGCTAGTCGAGTAAAAACACGTGCGAAAGGATGCATCCCGCAGGCTAGTCGAGCACAAACACGTGCGAGGTTTTGTGGGATGCGCATGCGCAGGTTTTGTGGGATGCGCATGCGCAGATTTTTTGGGATGCGCATGCGCAGGTTTTTTGGGATGCGCATGCGCAGGTTTTTTGGGATGCGCATGCGCAGGTTTTTTGGGATGCGCATGGCTAGTCGAGCAAAAACACGTGCGAGAGGATGCATCCCGCAGGCTAGTCGAGCAAAAACACGTGCGAGAGGATGCATCCCGCAGGCTAGTCGAGCACAAACACGTGCGAGGTTTTGTGGGATGCGCATGCGCAGGTTTTGTGGGATGCGCATGCGCAGATTTTTTTGGGATGCGCATGCGCAGGTTTTTTGGGATGCGCATGGCTAGTCGAGCAAAAACACGTGCGAGAGGATGCATCCCGCAGGGTAGCCGAGCAAAAACACGTGCGAGAGGATGCATCCCGCAGGCTAGTCGAGTAAAAACACGTGCGAGAGGATGCATCCCGCAGGCTAGTCGAGTAAAAACACGTGCGAAAGGATGCATCCCGCAGGCTAGTCGAGCAAAAACACGTGCGAGAGGATGCATCCCGCAGGCTAGTCGAGCAAAAACACGTGCGAGAGGATGCATCCCGCAGGCTAGTCGAGTAAAAACACGTGCGAAAGGATGCATCCCGCAGTCTAGTCGAGCACAAACACGTGCGAGGTTTTGTGGGATGCGCATGCGCAGGTTTTTTGGGATGCGCATGGCTAGTCGAGCAAAAACACGTGCGAGAGGATGCATCCCGCAGGCTAGCCGAGCAAAAACACGTGCGAGAGGATGCATCCCGCAGGCTAGTCGAGTAAAAACACGTGCGAGAGGATGCATCCCGCAGGCTAGTCGAGTAAAAACACGTGCGAGGTTTTGTGGGATCCGCATGCGCAGGTTTTGTGGGATGCGCATGCGCAGGTTTTTTGGGGATGCGCATGCGCAGGTTTTTTGGGATGCGCATGGCTAGTCGAGCAAAAACACGTGCGAGAGGATGCATCCCGCAGGGTAGCCGAGCAAAAACACGTGCGAGAGGATGCATCCCGCAGGCTAGTCAAGTAAAAACACGTGCGAGAGGATGCATCCCGCAGGCTAGTCGAGCAAAAACACGTGCGAGAGGATGCATCCCGCAGGCTAGTCTAGCAAAAACACGTGCGAGAGGATGCATCCCGCAGGCTAGTCTAGCAAAAACACGTGCGAGAGGATGCATCCCGCAGGCTAGTCGAGTAAAAACACGTGCGAGAGGATGCATCCCGCAGGCTAGTCGAGCACAAACACGTGCGAGAGGATGCATCCCGCAGGCTAGTCGAGCAAAAACACGTGCGAGAGGATGCATCCCGCAGGCTAGTCGAGTAAAAACACGTGCGAAAGGATGCATCCCGCAGTCTAGTCGAGCACAAACACGTGCGAGGTTTTGTGGGATGCGCATGCGCAGGTTTTGTGGGATGCGCATGCGCAGATTTTTTGGGATGCGCATGCGCAGGTTTTTTGGGATGCGCATGGCTAGTCGAGCAAAAACACGTGCGAGAGGATGCATCCCGCAGGCTAGTCGAGCAAAAACACGTGCGAGAGGATGCATCCCGCAGGCTAGCCGAGTAAAAACACGTGCGAAAGGATGCATCCCGCAGGCTAGTCGAGCAAAAACACGTGCGAGAGGATGCATCCCGCAGGCTAGTCGAGCAAAAACACGTTCGAGAGGATGCATCCCGCAGGCTAGTCGAGCACAAACACGTGCGAGAGGATGCATCCCGCAGGCTAGTCGAGCAAAAACACGTGCGAGAGGATGCATCCCGCAGGCTAGTCGAGTAAAAACACGTGCGAAAGGATGCATCCCGCAGTCTAGTCGAGCACAAACACGTGCGAGGTTTTGTGGGATGCGCATGCGCAGGTTTTTTGGGATGCGCATGGCTAGTCGAGCAAAAACACGTGCGAGAGGATGCATCCCGCAGGCTAGCCGAGCAAAAACACGTGCGAGAGGATGCATCCCGCAGGCTAGTCGAGTAAAAACACGTGCGAGAGGATGCATCCCGCAGGCTAGTCGAGTAAAAACACGTGCGAGGTTTTGTGCGATGCGCATGCGCAGGTTTTGTGGGATGCGCATGCGCAGGTTTTTTGGGATGCGCATGCGCAGGTTTTTTGGGATGCGCATGGCTAGTCGAGCAAAAACACGTGCGAGAGGATGCATCCCGCAGGGTAGTCGAGTAAAAACACGTGCGAGAGGATGCATCCCGCAGGCTAGTCGAGCAAAAACACGTGCGAGAGGATGCATCCCGCAGGCTAGTCGAGTAAAAACACGTGCGAGAGGATGCATCCCGCAGGCTAGTCGAGCACAAACACGTGCGAGAGGATGCATCCCGCAGGCTAGTCGAGCAAAAACACATGCGAGAGGATGCATCCCGCAGGCTAGTCGAGTAAAAACACGTGCGAAAGGATGCATCCCGCAGTCTAGTCGAGCACAAACACGTGCGAGGTTTTGTGGGATGCGCATGCGCAGGTTTTTTGGGATGCGCATGGCTAGTCGAGCAAAAACACGTGCGAGAGGATGCATCCCGCAGGCTAGTCGAGCAAAAACACGTGCGAGGTTTTGTGGGATGCGCATGCGCAGGTCTTGTGGGATGCGCATGCGCAGATTTTTTGGGATGCGCATGCGCAGGTTTTTTGGGATGCGCATGGCTAGTCGAGCAAAAACACGAGCGAGAGGATGCATCCCGCAGGCTAGTCGAGTAAAAACACGTGCGAGACGATGCATCCCGCAGGCTAGTCGAGTAAAAACACGTGCGAGAGGATGCATCCCGCAGGCTAGTCGAGTAAAAACACGTGCGAGAGGATGCATCCCGCAGGCTAGTCGAGTAAAAACACGTGCGAGGTTTTGTGGGATGCGCATGCGCAGGTTTTGTGGGATGCGCATGCGCAGGTTTTTTGGGATGCGCATGGCTAGTCGAGCAAAAACACGTGCGAGAGGATGCATCCCGCAGGGTAGTCGAGTAAAAACACGTGCGAGAGGATGCATCCCGCAGGCTAGTCGAGTAAAAACACGTGCGAGAGGATGCATCCCGCAGGCTAGTCGAGCAAAAACACGAGCGAGAGGATGCATCCCGCAGGCTAGTCGAGCAAAAACACGTGCGAGAGGATGCATCCCGCAGGCTAGTCGAGTAAAAACACGTGCGAGAGGATGCATCCCGCAGGCTAGTCGAGCACAAACACGTGCGAGAGGATGCATCCCGCAGGCTAGTCGAGCAAAAACACATGCGAGAGGATGCATCCCGCAGGCTAGTCGAGTAAAAACACGTGCGAAAGGATGCATCCCGCAGTCTAGTCGAGCACAAACACGTGCGAGGTTTTGTGGGATGCGCATGCGCAGGTTTTTTGGGATGCGCATGGCTAGTCGAGCAAAAACACGTGCGAGAGGATGCATCCCGCAGGCTAGTCGAGCAAAAACACGTGCGAGGTTTTGTGGGATGCGCATGCGCAGGTCTTGTGGGATGCGCATGCGCAGATTTTTTGGGATGCGCATGCGCAGGTTTTTTGGGATGCGCATGGCTAGTCGAGCAAAAACACGAGCGAGAGGATGCATCCCGCAGGCTAGTCGAGTAAAAACACGTGCGAGACGATGCATCCCGCAGGCTAGTCGAGTAAAAACACGTGCGAGAGGATGCATCCCGCAGGCTAGTCGAGTAAAAACACGTGCGAGAGGATGCATCCCGCAGGCTAGTCGAGTAAAAACACGTGCGAGGTTTTGTGGGATGCGCATGCGCAGGTTTTTTGGGATGCGCATGCGCAGGTTTTTTGGGATGCGCATGGCTAGTCGAGCAAAAACACGTGCGAGAGGATGCATCCCGCAGGGTAGTCGAGTAAAAACACGTGCGAGAGGATGCATCCCGCAGGCTAGTCGAGTAAAAACACGTGCGAGAGGATGCATCCCGCAGGCTAGTCGAGCAAAAACACGAGCGAGAGGATGCATCCCGCAGGCTAGTCGAGCAAAAACACGTGCGAGAGGATGCATCCCGCAGGCTAGTCGAGTAAAAACACGTGCGAGAGGATGCATCCCGCAGGCTAGTCGAGTAAAAACACGTGCGAGGTTTTGTGGGATGCGCATGCGCAGGTTTTGTGGGATGCGCATGCGCAGGTTTTTTGGGATGCGCATGCGCAGGTTTTTTGGGATGCGCATGGCTAGTCGAGCAAAAACACGTGCGAGAGGATGCATCCCGCAGGCTAGTCGAGTAAAAACACGTGCGAGAGGATGCATCCCGCAGGCTAGTCGAGTAAAAACACGTGCGAGGTTTTGTGGGATGCGCATGCGCAGGTTTTGTGGGATGCGCATGCGCAGGTTTTTTGGGATGCGCATGCGCAGGTTTTTTGGGATGCGTATGCGCAGGTTTTTTGGGATGCGCATGGCTAGTCGAGCAAAAACACGTGCGAGAGGATGCATCCCGCAGGGTAGTCGAGTAAAAACACGTGCGAGAGGATGCATCCCGCAGGCTAGTCGAGCAAAAACACGTGCGAGAGGATGCATCCCGCAGGCTAGTCGAGTAAAAACACGTGCGAGAGGATGCATCCCGCAGGCTAGTCGAGCACAAACACGTGCGAGAGGATGCATCCCGCAGGCTAGTCGAGCACAAACACGTGCGAGAGGATGCATCCCGCAGGCTAGTCGAGTAAAAACACGTGCGAAAGGATGCATCCCGCAGTCTAGTCGAGCACAAACACGTGCGAGGTTTTGTGGGATGCGCATGCGCAGGTTTTGTGGGATGCGCATGCGCAGATTTTTTGGGATGCGCATGCGCAGGTTTTTTGGGATGCGCATGGCTAGTCGAGCAAAAACACGTGCGAGAGGATGCATCCCGCAGGCTAGTCGAGCAAAAACACGTGCGAGGTTTTGTGGGATGCGCATGCGCAGATTTTTTGGGATGCGCATGCGCAGGTTTTTTGGGATGCGCATGGCTAGTCGAGCAAAAACACGTGCGAGAGGATGCATCCCGCAGGCTAGCCGAGCAAAAACACGTGCGAGAGGATGCATCCCGCAAGCTAGTCGAGTAAAAACACGTGCGAGGTTTTGTGGGATGCGCATGCGCAGGTTTTTTGGGATGCGCATGCGCAGGTTTTTTGGGATGCGCATGCGCAGGTTTTTTGGGATGCGCATGGCTAGTCGAGCAAAAACACTTGCGAGAGGATGCATCCCGCAGGCTAGCCGAGCAAAAACACGTGCGAGAGGATGCATCCCGCAGGCTAGTCGAGTAAAAACACGTGCGAGGTTTTGTGGGATGCGCAAGCGCAGGTTTTGTGGGATGCGCATGCGCAGGTTTTTTGGGATGCGCATGCGCAGGTTTTTTGGGAAGCGCATGGCTAGTCGAGCAAAAACACGTGCGAGAGGATGCATCCCGCAGGCTAGCCGAGCAAAAACACGTGCGAGAGGATGCATCCCGCAGGCTAGTCGAGTAAAAACACGTGCGAGGTTTTGTGGGATGCGCATGCGCAGGTTTTGTGGGATGCGCATGCGCAGGTTTTTTGGGATGCGCATGTGCAGGTTTTTTGGGATGCGCATGGCTAGTCGAGCAAAAACACGTGCGAGAGGATGCATCCCGCAGGCTAGTCGAGTAAAAACACGTGCGAGAGGATGCATCCCGCAGGCTAGTCGAGTAAAAACACGTGGAGGTTTTGTGGGATGCGCATGCGCAGGTTTTGTGGGATGCGCATGCGCAGGTTTTTTGGGATGCGCATGCGCAGGTTTTTTGGGATGCGCATGGCTAGTCGAGCAAAAACACGTGCGAGAGGATGCATCCCGCAGGGTAGTCGAGTAAAAACACGTGCGAGAGGATGCATCCCGCAGGCTAGTCGAGCAAAAACACGTGCGAGAGGATGCATCCCGCAGGCTAGTCGAGTAAAAACGCGTGCGAGAGGATGCATCCCGCAGGCTAGTCGAGCACAAACACGTGCGAGAGGATGCATCCCGCAGGCTAGTCGAGAAAAAACACGTGCGAGAGGATGCATCCCGCAGGCTAGTCGAGTAAAAACACGTGCGAAAGGATGCATCCCGCAGTCTAGTCGAGCACAAACACGTGCGAGGTTTTGTGGGATGCGCATGCGCAGGTTTTTTGGGATGCGCATGGCTAGTCGAGCAAAAACACGTGCGAGAGGATGCATCCCGCAGGCTAGCCGAGCAAAAACACGTGCGAGAGGATGCATCCCGCAGGCTAGTCGAGTAAAAACACGTGCGAGGTTTTGTGGGATGCGCATACGCAGGTTTTGTGGGATGCGCATGCGCAGGTTTTTTGGGATGCGCATGCGCAGGTTTTTTGGGATGCGCATGCGCAGGTTTTTTGGGATGCGCATGCGCAGGTTTTTTGGGATGCGCATGGCTAGTCGAGCAAAAACACGTGCGAGAGGATGCATCCCGCAGGCTAGTCGAGCAAAAACACGTGCGAGAGGATGCATCCCGCAGGCTAGTCGAGCACAAACACGTGCGAGGTTTTGTGGGATGCGCATGCGCAGGTTTTGTGGGATGCGCATGCGCAGATTTTTTTGGGATGCGCATGCGCAGGTTTTTTGGGATGCGCATGGCTAGTCGAGCAAAAACACGTGCGAGAGGATGCATCCCGCAGGCTAGTCGAGTAAAAACACGTGCGAGACGATGCATCCCGCAGGCTAGTCGAGTAAAAACACGTGCGAGAGGATGCATCCCGCAGGCTAGTCGAGTAAAAACACGTGCGAGAGGATGCATCCCGCAGGCTAGTCGAGTAAAAACACGTGCGAGGTTTTGTGGGATGCGCATGCGCAGGTTTTGTGGGATGCGCATGCGCAGGTTTTTTGGGATGCGCATGCGCAGGTTTTTTGGGATGCGCATGGCTAGTCGAGCAAAAACACGTGCGAGAGGATGCATCCCGCAGGCTAGCCGAGCAAAAACACGTGCGAGAGGATGCATCCCGCAGGCTAGTCGAGTAAAAACACGTGCGAGGTTTTGTGGGATGCGCATGCGCAGGTTTTGTGGGATGCGCATGCGCAGGTTTTTTGGGATGCGCATGTGCAGGTTTTTTGGATGCGCATGGCTAGTCGAGCAAAAACACGTGCGAGAGGATGCATCCCGCAGGCTAGTCGAGTAAAAACACGTGCGAGAGGATGCATCCCGCAGGCTAGTCGAGTAAAAACACGTGCGAGGTTTTGTGGGATGCGCATGCGCAGGTTTTGTGGGATGCGCATGCGCAGGTTTTTTGGGATGCGCATGCGCAGGTTTTTTGGGATGCGCATGCGCAGGTTTTTTGGGATGCGCATGGCTAGTCGAGCAAAAACACGTGCGAGAGGATGCATCCCGCAGGGTAGTCGAGTAAAAACACGTGCGAGAGGATGCATCCCGCAGGCTAGTCGAGCAAAAACACGTGCGAGAGGATGCATCCCGCAGGCTAGTCGAGTAAAAACACGTGCGAGAGGATGCATCCCGCAGGCTAGTCGAGCACAAACACGTGCGAGAGGATGCATCCCGCAGGCTAGTCGAGCACAAACACGTGCGAGAGGATGCATCCCGCAGGCTAGTCGAGTAAAAACACGTGCGAAAGGATGCATCCCGCAGTCTAGTCGAGCACAAACACGTGCGAGGTTTTGTGGGATGCGCATGCGCAGGTTTTGTGGGATGCGCATGCGCAGATTTTTTGGGATGCGCATGCGCAGGTTTTTTGGGATGCGCATGGCTAGTCGAGCAAAAACACGTGCGAGAGGATGCATCCCGCAGGCTAGTCGAGCAAAAACACGTGCGAGGTTTTGTGGGATGCGCATGCGCAGATTTTTTGGGATGCGCATGCGCAGGTTTTTTGGGATGCGCATGGCTAGTCGAGCAAAAACACGTGCGAGAGGATGCATCCCGCAGGCTAGCCGAGCAAAAACACGTGCGAGAGGATGCATCCCGCAAGCTAGTCGAGTAAAAACACGTGCGAGGTTTTGTGGGATGCGCATGCGCAGGTTTTTTGGGATGCGCATGCGCAGGTTTTTTGGGATGCGCATGCGCAGGTTTTTTGGGATGCGCATGGCTAGTCGAGCAAAAACACGTGCGAGAGGATGCATCCCGCAGGCTAGCCGAGCAAAAACACGTGCGAGAGGATGCATCCCGCAGGCTAGCCGAGCAAAAACACGTGCGAGAGGATGCATCCCGCAGGCTAGTCGAGTAAAAACACGTGCGAGGTTTTGTGGGATGCGCATGCGCAGGTTTTGTGGGATGCGCATGCGCAGGTTTTTTGGGATGCGCATGCGCAGGTTTTTTGGGAAGCGCATGGCTAGTCGAGCAAAAACACGTGCGAGAGGATGCATCCCGCAGGCTAGTCGAGCAAAAACACGTGCGAGAGGATGCATCCCGCAGGCTAGTCGAGTAAAAACACGTGCGAAAGGATGCATCCCGCAGTCTAGTCGAGCACAAACACGTGCGAGGTTTTGTGGGATGCGCATGCGCAGGTTTTTTGGGATGCGCATGGCTAGTCGAGCAAAAACACGTGCGAGAGGATGCATCCCGCAGGCTAGCCGAGCAAAAACACGTGCGAGAGGATGCATCCCGCAGGCTAGTCGAGTAAAAACACGTGCGAGGTTTTGTGGGATGCGCATACGCAGGTTTTGTGGGATGCGCATGCGCAGGTTTTTTGGGATGCGCATGCGCAGGTTTTTTGGGATGCGCATGGCTAGTCGAGCAAAAACACGTGCGAGAGGATGCATCCCGCAGGCTAGCCGAGCAAAAACACGTGCGAGAGGATGCATCCCGCAAGCTAGTCGAGTAAAAACACGTGCGAGGTTTTGTGGGATGCGCATGCGCAGGTTTTTTGGGATGCGCATGCGCAGGTTTTTTGGGATGCGCATGCGCAGGTTTTTTGGGATGCGCATGGCTAGTCGAGCAAAAACACGTGCGAGAGGATGCATCCCGCAGGCTAGCCGAGCAAAAACACGTGCGAGAGGATGCATCCCGCAGGCTAGCCGAGCAAAAACACGTGCGAGAGGATGCATCCCGCAGGCTAGTCGAGTAAAAACACGTGCGAGGTTTTGTGGGATGCGCATGCGCAGGTTTTGTGGGATGCGCATGCGCAGGTTTTTTGGGATGCGCATGCGCAGGTTTTTTGGGAAGCGCATGGCTAGTCGAGCAAAAACACGTGCGAGAGGATGCATCCCGCAGGCTAGTCGAGCAAAAACACGTGCGAGAGGATGCATCCCGCAGGCTAGTCGAGTAAAAACACGTGCGAAAGGATGCATCCCGCAGTCTAGTCGAGCACAAACACGTGCGAGGTTTTGTGGGATGCGCATGCGCAGGTTTTTTGGGATGCGCATGGCTAGTCGAGCAAAAACACGTGCGAGAGGATGCATCCCGCAGGCTAGCCGAGCAAAAACACGTGCGAGAGGATGCATCCCGCAGGCTAGTCGAGTAAAAACACGTGCGAGGTTTTGTGGGATGCGCATACGCAGGTTTTGTGGGATGCGCATGCGCAGGTTTTTTGGGATGCGCATGCGCAGGTTTTTTGGGATGCGCATGCGCAGGTTTTTTGGGATGCGCATGCGCAGGTTTTTTGGGATGCGCATGGCTAGTCGAGCAAAAACACGTGCGAGAGGATGCATCCCGCAGGCTAGTCGAGCAAAAACACGTGCGAGAGGATGCATCCCGCAGGCTAGTCGAGCACAAACACGTGCGAGGTTTTGTGGGATGCGCATGCGCAGGTTTTGTGGGATGCGCATGCGCAGATTTTTTTGGGATGCGCATGCGCAGGTTTTTTGGGATGCGCATGGCTAGTCGAGCAAAAACACGTGCGAGAGGATGCATCCCGCAGGCTAGTCGAGTAAAAACACGTGCGAGACGATGCATCCCGCAGGCTAGTCGAGTAAAAACACGTGCGAGAGGATGCATCCCGCAGGCTAGTCGAGTAAAAACACGTGCGAGAGGATGCATCCCGCAGGCTAGTCGAGTAAAAACACGTGCGAGGTTTTGTGGGATGCGCATGCGCAGGTTTTTTGGGATGCGCATGGCTAGTCGAGCAAAAACACGTGCGAGAGGATGCATCCCGCAGGCTAGTCGAGCAAAAACACGTGCGAGAGGATGCATCCCGCAGGCTAGTCGAGTAAAAACACATGCGAGGTTTTGTGGGATGCGCATGCGCAGGTTTTGTGGGATGCGCATGCGCAGGTTTTTTGGGATGCGCATGCGCAGGTTTTTTGGGATGCGCATGGCTAGTCGAGCAAAAACACGTGCGTGAGGATGCATCCCGCAGGGTAGTCGAGTAAAAACACGTGCGAGAGGATGCATCCCGCAGGCTAGTCGAGCAAAAACACGTGCGAGAGGATGCATGCCGCAGGCTAGTCGAGTAAAAACACGTGCGAGAGGATGCATCCCGCAGGCTAGTCGAGCACAAACACGTGCGAGAGGATGCATCCCGCAGGCTAGTCGAGCAAAAACACGTGCGAGAGGATGCATCCCGCAGGCTAGTCGAGTAAAAACACGTGCGAAAGGATGCATCCCGCAGTCTAGTCGAGCACAAACACGTGCGAGGTTTTGTGGGATGCGCATGCGCAGGTTTTTTGGGATGCGCATGGCTAGTCGAGCAAAAACACATGCGAGAGGATGCATCCCGCAGACTAGTCGAGCAAAAACACGTGCGAGGTTTTGTGGGATGCGCATGCGCAGGTCTTGTGGGATGCGCATGCGCAGATTTTTTGGGATGCGCATGCGCAGGTTTTTTGGGATGCGCATGGCTAGTCGAGCAAAAACACGTGCGAGAGGATGCATCCCGCAGGCTAGCCGAGCAAAAACACGTGCGAGAGGATGCATCCCGCAGGCTAGTCGAGTAAAAACATGTGCGAGGTTTTGTGGGATGCGCATACGCAGGTTTTGTGGGATGCGCATGCGCAGGTTTTTTGGGATGCGCATGCGCAGGTTTTTTGGGATGCGCATGGCTAGTCGAGCAAAAACACATGCGAGAGGATGCATCCCGCAGGCTAGTCGAGCAAAAACACGTGCGAGGTTTTGTGGGATGCGCATGCGCAGGTCTTGTGGGATGCGCATGCGCAGATTTTTTGGGATGCGCATGCGCAGGTTTTTTGGGATGCGCATGGCTAGTCGAGCAAAAACACGTGCGAGAGGATGCATCCCGCAGGCTAGCCGAGCAAAAACACGTGCGAGAGGATGCATCCCGCAGGCTAGTCGAGTAAAAACACGTGCGAGGTTTTGTGGGATGCGCATACGCAGGTTTTGTGGGATGCGCATGCGCAGGTTTTTTGGGATGCGCATGCGCAGGTTTTTTGGGATGCGCATGGCTAGTCGAGCAAAAACACGTGCGAGAGGATGCATCCCGCAGGCTAGTCGAGCAAAAACACGTGCGAGAGGATGCATCCCGCAGGCTAGTCGAGCACAAACACGTGCGAGGTTTTGTGGGATGCGCATGCGCAGGTTTTGTGGGATGCGCATGCGCAGATTTTTTTGGGATGCGCATGCGCAGGTTTTTTGGGATGCGCATGGCTAGTCGAGCAAAAACACGTGCGAGAGGATGCATCCCGCAGGCTAGTCGAGTAAAAACACGTGCGAGACGATGCATCCCGCAGGCTAGTCGAGTAAAAACACGTGCGAGAGGATGCATCCCGCAGGCTAGTCGAGTAAAAACACGTGCGAGAGGATGCATCCCGCAGGCTAGTCGAGTAAAAACACGTGCGAGGTTTTGTGGGATGCGCATGCGCAGGTTTTTTGGGATGCGCATGGCTAGTCGAGCAAAAACACGTGCGAGAGGATGCATCCCGCAGGCTAGTCGAGCAAAAACACGTGCGAGAGGATGCATCCCGCAGGCTAGTCGAGTAAAAACACGTGCGAGGTTTTGTGGGATGCGCATGCGCAGGTTTTTTGGGATGCGCATGCGCAGGTCTTTTGGGATGCGCATGCGCAGGTTTTTTGGGATGCGCATGGCTAGTCGAGCAAAAACACGTGCGAGAGGATGCATCCCGCAGGCTAGCCGAGCAAAAACACGTGCGAGAGGATGCATCCCGCAGGCTAGTCGAGTAAAAACACGTGCGAGGTTTTGTGGGATGCGCATACGCAGGTTTTGTGGGATGCGCATGCGCAGGTTTTTTGGGATGCGCATGCGCAGGTTTTTTGGGATGCGCATGGCTAGTCGAGCAAAAACACGTGCGAGAGGATGCATCCCGCAGGCTAGTCGAGCACAAACACGTGCGAGGTTTTGTGGGATGCGCATGCGCAGGTTTTGTGGGATGCGCATGCGCAGATTTTTTTGGGATGCGCATGCGCAGGTTTTTTGGGATGCGCATGGCTAGTCGAGCAAAAACACGTGCGAGAGGATGCATCCCGCAGGCTAGTCGAGTAAAAACACGTGCGAGACGATGCATCCCGCAGGCTAGTCGAGTAAAAACACGTGCGAGAGGATGCATCCCGCAGGCTAGTCGAGTAAAAACACGTGCGAGAGGATGCATCCCGCAGGCTAGTCGAGTAAAAACACGTGCGAGAGGATGCATCCCGCAGGCTAGTCGAGTAAAAACACGTGCGAGGTTTTGTGGGATGCGCATGCGCAGGTTTTTTGGGATGCGCATGGCTAGTCGAGCAAAAACACGTGCGAGAGGATGCATCCCGCAGGCTAGTCGAGCAAAAACACGTGCGAGAGGATGCATCCCGCAGGCTAGTCGAGTAAAAACACGTGCGAAAGGATGCATCCCGCAGGCTAGTCGAGCACAAACACGTGCGAGGTTTTGTGGGATGCGCATGCGCAGGTTTTGTGGGATGCGCATGTGCAGGTTTTTTGGGATGCGCATGGCTAGTCGAGCAAAAACACGTGCGAGAGGATGCATCCCGCAGGCTAGTCGAGTAAAAACACGTGCGAGAGGATGCATCCCGCAGGCTAGTCGAGTAAAAACACGTGCGAGGTTTTGTGGGATGCGCATACGCAGGTTTTGTGGGATGCGCATGCGCAGATTTTTTGGGATGCGCATGCGCAGGTTTTTTGGGATGCGCATGCGCAGGTTTTTTGGGATGCGCATGGCTAGTCGAGCAAAAACACGTGCGAGAGGATGCATCCCGCAGGGTAGTCGAGTAAAAACACGTGCGAGAAGATGCATCCCGCAGGCTAGTCGAGTAAAAACACGTGCGAGAGGATGCATCCCGCAGGCTAGTCGAGCAAAAACACGTGCGAGAGGATGCATCCCGCAGGCTAGTCGAGCAAAAACACGTGCGAGAGGATGCATCCCGCAGGCTAGTCGAGTAAAAACACGTGCGAGAGGATGCATCCCGCAGGCTAGTCGAGCACAAACACGTGCGAGGTTTTGTGGGATGCGCATGCGCAGGTTTTGTGGGATGCGCATGCGCAGATTTTTTGGGATGCGCATGCGCAGGTTTTTTGGGATGCGCATGGCTAGTCGAGCAAAAACACGTGCGAGAGGATGCATCCCGCAGGCTAGTCGAGCAAAAACACGTGCGATAGGATGCATCCCGCAGGCTAGTCGAGTAAAAACACGTGCGAAAGGATGCATCCCGCAGGCTAGTCGAGCACAAACACGTGCGAGGGTTTGTGGGATGCGCATGCGCAGGTTTTGTGGGATGCGCATGCGCAGATTTTTTGGGATGCGCATGCGCAGGTTTTTAGGGATGCGCATGGCTAGTCGAGCAAAAACACGTGCGAGAGGATGCATCCCGCAGGCTAGTCGAGCACAAACACGTGCGAGGTTTTGTGGGATGCGCATGCGCAGGTTTTTTGGGATGCGCATGTGCAGGTTTTTTGGGATGCGCATGGCTAGTCGAGCAAAAACACGTGCGAGAGGATGCATCCCGCAGGCTAGTCGAGTAAAAACACGTGCGAGAGGATGCATCCCGCAGGCTAGTCGAGTAAAAACACGTGCGAGGTTTTGTGGGATGCGCATACGCAGGTTTTGTGGGATGCGCATGCGCAGATTTTTTGGGATGCGCATGCGCAGGTTTTTTGGGATGCGCATGCGCAGGTTTTTTGGGATGCGCATGGCTAGTCGAGCAAAAACACGTGCGAGAGGATGCATCCCGCAGGGTAGTCGAGTAAAAACACGTGCGAGAAGATGCATCCCGCAGGCTAGTCGAGTAAAAACACGTGCGAGAGGATGCATCCCGCAGGCTAGTCGAGCAAAAACACGTGCGAGGGGATGCATCCCGCAGGCTAGTCGAGCAAAAACACGTGCGAGAGGATGCATCCCGCAGGCTAGTCGAGTAAAAACACGTGCGAGAGGATGCATCCCGCAGGCTAGTCGAGCACAAACACGTGCGAGGTTTTGTGGGATGTGCATACGCAGGTTTTGTGGGATGCGCATGCGCAGGTTTTTTGGGATGCGCATGCGCAGGTTTTTTGGGATGCGCATGGCTAGTCGAGCAAAAACACGTGCGAGAGGATGCATCCCGCAGGCTAGTCGAGCAAAAACACGTGCGAGAGGATGCATCCCGCAGGCTAGTCGAGCACAAACACGTGCGAGGTTTTGTGGGATGCGCATGCGCAGGTTTTGTGGGATGCGCATGCGCAGATTTTTTTGGGATGCGCATGCGCAGGTTTTTTGGGATGCGCATGGCTAGTCGAGCAAAAACACGTGCGAGAGGATGCATCCCGCAGGCTAGTCGAGTAAAAACACGTGCGAGACGATGCATCCCGCAGGCTAGTCGAGTAAAAACACGTGCGAGAGGATGCATCCCGCAGGCTAGTCGAGTAAAAACACGTGCGAGAGGATGCATCCCGCAGGCTAGTCGAGTAAAAACACGTGCGAGGTTTTGTGGGATGCGCATGCGCAGGTTTTTTGGGATGCGCATGCGCAGGTCTTTTGGGATGCGCATGCGCAGGTTTTTTGGGATGCGCATGGCTAGTCGAGCAAAAACACGTGCGAGAGGATGCATCCCGCAGGCTAGTCGAGTAAAAACACGTGCGAGAGGATGCATCCCGCAGGCTAGTCGAGTAAAAACACGTGCGAGGTTTTGTGGGATGCGCATGCGCAGGTTTTTTGGGATGCGCATGGCTAGTCGAGCAAAAACACGTGCGAGAGGATGCATCCCGCAGGCTAGTCGAGCAAAAACACGTGCGAGAGGATGCATCCCGCAGGCTAGTCGAGTAAAAACACGTGCGAAAGGATGCATCCCGCAGGCTAGTCGAGCACAAACACGTGCGAGGTTTTGTGGGATGCGCATGCGCAGGTTTTGTGGGATGCGCATGCGCAGGTTTTTTGGGATGCGCATGTGCAGGTTTTTTGGGATGCGCATGGCTAGTCGAGCAAAAACACGTGCGAGAGGATGCATCCCGCAGGCTAGTCGAGTAAAAACACGTGCGAGAGGATGCATCCCGCAGGCTAGTCGAGTAAAAACACGTGCGAGGTTTTGTGGGATGCGCATACGCAGGTTTTGTGGGATGCGCATGCGCAGATTTTTTGGGATGCGCATGCGCAGGTTTTTTGGGATGCGCATGCGCAGGTTTTTTGGGATGCGCATGGCTAGTCGAGCAAAAACACGTGCGAGAGGATGCATCCCGCAGGGTAGTCGAGTAAAAACACGTGCGAGAAGATGCATCCCGCAGGCTAGTCGAGTAAAAACACGTGCGAGAGGATGCATCCCGCAGGCTAGTCGAGCAAAAACACGTGCGAGAGGATGCATCCCGCAGGCTAGTCGAGCAAAAACACGTGCGAGAGGATGCATCCCGCAGGCTAGTCGAGTAAAAACACGTGCGAGAGGATGCATCCCGCAGGCTAGTCCAGCACAAACACGTGCGAGGTTTTGTGGGATGCGCATGCGCAGGTTTTGTGGGATGCGCATGCGCAGATTTTTTGGGATGCGCATGCGCAGGTTTTTTGGGATGCGCATGGCTAGTCGAGCAAAAACACGTGCGAGAGGATGCATCCCGCAGGCTAGTCGAGCAAAAACACGTGCGATAGGATGCATCCCGCAGGCTAGTCGAGCACAAACACGTGCGAGGGTTTGTGGGATGCGCATGCGCAGGTTTTGTGGGATGCGCATGCGCAGATTTTTTGGGATGCGCATGCGCAGGTTTTTAGGGATGCGCATGGCTAGTCGAGCAAAAACACGTGCGAGAGGATGCATCCCGCAGGCTAGTCGAGCACAAACACGTGCGAGGTTTTGTGGGATGCGCATGCGCAGGTTTTTTGGGATGCGCATGTGCAGGTTTTTTGGGATGCGCATGGCTAGTCGAGCAAAAACACGTGCGAGAGGATGCATCCCGCAGGCTAGTCGAGTAAAAACACGTGCGAGAGGATGCATCCCGCAGGCTAGTCGAGTAAAAACACGTGCGAGGTTTTGTGGGATGCGCATACGCAGGTTTTGTGGGATGCGCATGCGCAGATTTTTTGGGATGCGCATGCGCAGGTTTTTTGGGATGCGCATGCGCAGGTTTTTTGGGATGCGCATGCGCAGGTTTTTTGGGATGCGCATGGCTAGTCGAGCAAAAACACGTGCGAGAGGATGCATCCCGCAGGGTAGTCGAGTAAAAACACGTGCGAGAAGATGCATCCCGCAGGCTAGTCGAGTAAAAACACGTGCGAGAGGATGCATCCCGCAGGCTAGTCGAGCAAAAACACGTGCGAGAGGATGCATCCCGCAGGCTAGTCGAGCAAAAACACGTGCGAGAGGATGCATCCCGCAGGCTAGTCGAGCAAAAACACGTGCGAGAGGATGCATCCCGCAGGGTAGCCGAGCAAAAACACGTGCGAGAGGATGCATCCCGCAGGCTAGTCGAGTAAAAACACGTGCGAGAGGATGCATCCCGCAGGCTAGTCGAGCAAAAACACGTGCGAGAGGATGCATCCCGCAGGCTAGTCTAGCAAAAACACGTGCGAAAGGATGCATCCCGCAGGGTAGTCGAGTAAAAACACGTGCGAGAAGATGCATCCCGCAGGCTAGTCGAGTAAAAACACGTGCGAGAGGATGCATCCCGCAGGCTAGTCGAGCAAAAACACGTGCGAGAGGATGCATCCCGCAGGCTAGTCGAGCAAAAACACGTGCGAGAGGATGCATCCCGCAGGCTAGTCGAGTAAAAACACGTGCGAGAGGATGCATCCCGCAGGCTAGTCGAGCACAAACACGTGCGAGGTTTTGTGGGATGCGCATGCGCAGGTTTTGTGGGATGCGCATGCGCAGATTTTTTGGGATGCGCATGCGCAGGTTTTTTGGGATGCGCATGGCTAGTCGAGCAAAAACACGTGCGAGAGGATGCATCCCGCAGGCTAGTCGAGCAAAAACACGTGCGAGAGGATGCATCCCGCAGGCTAGTCGAGTAAAAACACGTGCGAAAGGATGCATCCCGCAGGCTAGTCGAGCACAAACACGTGCGAGGTTTTGTGGGATGCGCATGCGCAGGTTTTGTGGGATGCGCATGCGCAGATTTTTTGGGATGCGCATGCGCAGGTTTTTAGGGATGCGCATGGCTAGTCGAGCAAAAACACGTGCGAGAGGATGCATCCCGCAGGCTAGTCGAGCAAAAACACGTGCGAGAGGATGCATCCCGCAGGCTAGTCGAGTAAAAACACGTGCGAAAGGATGCATCCCGCAGGCTAGTCGAGCACAAACACGGCGAGGTTTTGTGGGATGCGCATGCGCAGGTTTTGTGGGATGCGCATGCGCAGATTTTTTGGGATGCGCATGCGCAGGTTTTTTGGGATGCGCATGGCTAGTCGAGCAAAAACACGTGCGAGAGGATGCATCCCGCAGGCTAGTCGAGTAAAAACACGTGCGAGACGATGCATCCCGCAGGCTAGTCGAGTAAAAACACGTGCGAGGTTTTGTGGGATGCGCATACGCAGGTTTTGTGGGATGCGCATGCGCAGATTTTTTGGGATGCGCATGCGCAGGTTTTTTGGGATGCGCATGCGCAGGTTTTTTGGGATGCGCATGGCTAGTCGAGCAAAAACACGTGCGAGAGGATGCATCCCGCAGGGTAGTCGAGTAAAAACACGTGCGAGAAGATGCATCCCGCAGGCTAGTCGAGTAAAAAAAAGTGCGAGAGGATGCATCCCGCAGGCTAGTCGAGCAAAAACACGTGCGAGAGGATGCACCCCGCAGGCTAGTCGAGCAAAAACACGTGCGAGAGGATGCATCCCGCAGGCTAGTCGAGTAAAAACACATGCGAGAGGATGCATCCCGCAGGCTAGTCGAGCACAAACACGTGCGAGGTTTTGTGGGATGCGCATGCGCAGGTTTTGTGGGATGCGCATGCGCAGATTTTTTGGGATGCGCATGCGCAGGTTTTTTGGGATGCGCATGGCTAGTCGAGCAAAAACACGTGCGAGAGGATGCATCCCGCAGGCTAGTCGAGCAAAAACACGTGCGAGAGGATGCATCCCGCAGGCTAGTCGAGTAAAAACACGTGCGAAAGGATGCATCCCGCAGGCTAGTCGAGTAAAAACACGTGCGAAAGGATGCATCCCGCAGGCTAGTCGAGCACAAACACGGCGAGGTTTTGTGGGATGCGCATGCGCAGGTTTTGTGGGATGCGCATGCGCAGATTTTTTGGGATGCGCATGCGCAGGTTTTTTGGGATGCGCATGGCTAGTCGAGCAAAAACACGTGCGAGAGGATGCATCCCGCAGGCTAGTCGAGTAAAAACACGTGCGAAAGGATGCATCCCGCAGGCTAGTCGAGCACAAACACGTGCGAGGTTTTGTGGGATGCGCATGCGCAGGTTTTGTGGGATGCGCATGCGCAGATTTTTTGGGATGCGCATGCGCAGGTTTTTAGGGATGCGCATGGCTAGTCGAGCAAAAACACGTGCGAGAGGATGCATCCCGCAGGCTAGTCGAGCAAAAACACGTGCGAGAGGATGCATCCCGCAGGCTAGTCGAGTAAAAACACGTGCGAAAGGATGCATCCCGCAGGCTAGTCGAGCACAAACACGTGCGAGGTTTTGTGGGATGCGCATGCGCAGGTTTTGTGGGATGCGCATGCGCAGGTTTTGTGGGATGCGCATGCGCAGATTTTTTGGGATGCGCATGCGCAGGTTTTTTGGGATGTGCATGGCTAGTCGAGCAAAAACACGTGCGAGAGGATGCATCCCGCAGGCTAGTCGAGCAAAAACACGTGCGAGAGGATGCATCCCGCAGGCTAGTCGAGTAAAAACACGTGCGAAAGGATGCATCCCGCAGGCTAGTCGAGCACAAACACGTGCGAGGTTTTGTGGGATGCGCAT
This sequence comes from Lasioglossum baleicum, assembly GCF_051020765.1. Taxonomy (NCBI): domain Eukaryota; kingdom Metazoa; phylum Arthropoda; class Insecta; order Hymenoptera; family Halictidae; genus Lasioglossum; species Lasioglossum baleicum. Next base: position 265,029 of record NW_027469183.1, read on the forward strand.
GCGCAGGTTTTGTGGGATGCGCATGCGCAGATTTTTTGGGATGCGCATGCGCAGGTTTTTTGGGATGCGCATGGCTAGTTGAGCAAAAACACGTGCGAGAGGATGCATCCCGCAGGCTAGTCGAGTAAAAACACGTGCGAGACGATGCATCCCGCAGCCTAGTCGAGCAAAAACACGTGCGAGAGGATGCATCCCGCAGGCTAGTCGAGCAAAAACACGTGCGAGAGGATGCATCCCGCAGGCTAGTCGAGTAAAAACACGTGCGAAAGGATGCATCCCGCAGGCTAGTCGAGCACAAACACGTGCGAGGTTTTGTGGGATGCGCATGCGCAGGTTTTGTGGGATGCGCATGCGCAGGTTTTTTGGGATGCGCATGTGCAGGTTTTTTGGGATGCGCATGGCTAGTCGAGCAAAAACACGTGCGAGAGGATGCATCCCGCAGGCTAGTCGAGTAAAAACACGTGCGAGAGGATGCATCCCGCAGGCTAGTCGAGTAAAAACACGTGCGAGGTTTTGTGGGATGCGCATACGCAGGTTTTGTGGGATGCGCATGCGCAGATTTTTTGGGATGCGCATGCGCAGGTTTTTGGGATGCGCATGCGCAGGTTTTTTGGGATGCGCATGGCTAGTCGAGCAAAAACACGTGCGAGAGGATGCATCCCGCAGGGTAGTCGAGTAAAAACACGTGCGAGAAGATGCATCCCGCAGGCTAGTCGAGTAAAAACACGTGCGAGAGGATGCATCCCGCAGGCTAGTCGAGCAAAAACACGTGCGAGAGGATGCATCCCGCAGGCTAGTCGAGCAAAAACACGTGCGAGAGGATGCATCCCGCAGGCTAGTCGAGTAAAAACACGTGCGAGAGGATGCATCCCGCAGGCTAGTCGAGCACAAACACGTGCGAGGTTTTGTGGGATGCGCATGCGCAGGTTTTGTGGGATGCGCATGCGCAGATTTTTTGGGATGCGCATGCGCAGGTTTTTTGGGATGCGCATGGCTAGTCGAGCAAAAACACGTGCGAGAGGATGCATCCCGCAGGCTAGTCGAGCAAAAACACGTGCGAGAGGATGCATCCCGCAGGCTAGTCGAGTAAAAACACGTGCGAAAGGATGCATCCCGCAGGCTAGTCGAGCACAAACACGTGCGAGGTTTTGTGGGATGCGCATGCGCAGGTTTTGTGGGATGCGCATGCGCAGATTTTTTGGGATGCGCATGCGCAGGTTTTTAGGGATGCGCATGGCTAGTCGAGCAAAAACACGTGCGAGAGGATGCATCCCGCAGTCTAGTCGAGTAAAAACACGTGCGAGAGGATGCATCCCGCAGGCTAGTAGAGTAGAAACACGTGCGAGGTTTTGTGGGATGCGCATGCGCAGGTTTTTTGGGATGCGCATGCGCAGGTTTTGTGGGATGCGCGTGGCTAGTCGAGCAAAAACACGTGCGAGAGGATGCATCCCGCAGGGTAGTCGAGTAAAAACACGTGCGAGAGGATGCATCCCGCAGGCTAGTCGAGTAAAAACACGTGCGAGAGGATGCATCCCGCAGGCTAGTCGAGCAAAAACACGTGCGAGAGGATGCATCCCGCAGGCTAGTCTAGCAAAAACACGTGCGAGAGGATGCATCCCGCAGGCTAGTCTAGCAAAAACACGTGCGAGAGGAAGCATCCCGCAGGCTAGTCGAGTAAAAACACGTGCGAGAGGATGCATCCCGCAGGCTAGTCGAGCACAAACGCGTGCGAGAGGATGCATCCCGCAGGCTAGTCGAGCAAAAACACGTGCGAGAGGATGCATCCCGCAGGCTAGTCGAGCAAAAACACGTGCGAGAGGATGCATCCCGCAGGCTAGTCGAGTAAAAACACGTGCGAAAGGATGCATCCCGCAGGCTAGTCGAGCACAAACACGTGCGAGGGTTTGTGGGATGCGCATGCGCAGGTTTTGTGGGATGCGCATGCGCAGATTTTTTGGGATGCGCATGCGCAGGTTTTTAGGGATGCGCATGGCTAGTCGAGCAAAAACACGTGCGAGAGGATGCATCCCGCAGGCTAGTCGAGCACAAACACGTGCGAGGTTTTGTGGGATGCGCATGCGCAGGTTTTTTGGGATGCGCATGTGCAGGTTTTTTGGGATGCGCATGGCTAGTCGAGCAAAAACACGTGCGAGAGGATGCATCCCGCAGGCTAGTCGAGTAAAAACACGTGCGAGAGGATGCATCCCGCAGGCTAGTCGAGTAAAAACACGTGCGAGGTTTTGTGGGATGCGCATACGCAGGTTTTGTGGGATGCGCATGCGCAGATTTTTTGGGATGCGCATGCGCAGGTTTTTTGGGATGCGCATGCGCAGGTTTTTTGGGATGCGCATGCGCAGGTTTTTTGGGATGCGCATGGCTAGTCGAGCAAAAACACGTGCGAGAGGATGCATCCCGCAGGGTAGTCGAGTAAAAACACGTGCGAGAAGATGCATCCCGCAGGCTAGTCGAGTAAAAACACGTGCGAGAGGATGCATCCCGCAGGCTAGTCGAGCAAAAACACGTGCGAGAGGATGCATCCCGCAGGCTAGTCGAGCAAAAACACGTGCGAGAGGATGCATCCCGCAGGCTAGTCGAGCAAAAACACGTGCGAGAGGATGCATCCCGCAGGGTAGCCGAGCAAAAACACGTGCGAGAGGATGCATCCCGCAGGCTAGTCGAGTAAAAACACGTGCGAGAGGATGCATCCCGCAGGCTAGTCGAGCAAAAACACGTGCGAGAGGATGCATCCCGCAGGCTAGTCTAGCAAAAACACGTGCGAAAGGATGCATCCCGCAGGGTAGTCGAGTAAAAACACGTGCGAGAAGATGCATCCCGCAGGCTAGTCGAGTAAAAACACGTGCGAGAGGATGCATCCCGCAGGCTAGTCGAGCAAAAACACGTGCGAGAGGATGCATCCCGCAGGCTAGTCGAGCAAAAACACGTGCGAGAGGATGCATCCCGCAGGCTAGTCGAGTAAAAACACGTGCGAGAGGATGCATCCCGCAGGCTAGTCGAGCAAAAACACGTGCGAGAGGATGCATCCCGCAGGCTAGTCGAGCAAAAACACGTGCGAGAGGATGCATCCCGCAGGGTAGCCGAGCAAAAACACGTGCGAGAGGATGCATCCCGCAGGCTAGTCGAGTAAAAACACGTGCGAGAGGATGCATCCCGCAGGCTAGTCGAGCAAAAACACGTGCGAGAGGATGCATCCCGCAGGCTAGTCTAGCAAAAACACGTGCGAAAGGATGCATCCCGCAGGGTAGTCGAGTAAAAACACGTGCGAGAAGATGCATCCCGCAGGCTAGTCGAGTAAAAACACGTGCGAGAGGATGCATCCCGCAGGCTAGTCGAGTAAAAACACGTGCGAGAGGATGCATCCCGCAGGCTAGTCGAGCAAAAACACGTGCGAGAGGATGCATCCCGCAGGCTAGTCTAGCAAAAACACGTGCGAAAGGATGCATCCCGCAGGGTAGTCGAGTAAAAACACGTGCGAGAAGATGCATCCCGCAGGCTAGTCGAGTAAAAACACGTGCGAGAGGATGCATCCCGCAGGCTAGTCGAGCAAAAACACGTGCGAGAGGATGCATCCCGCAGGCTAGTCGAGCAAAAACACGTGCGAGAGGATGCATCCCGCAGGCTAGTCGAGTAAAAACACGTGCGAGAGGATGCATCCCGCAGGCTAGTCGAGCACAAACACGTGCGAGGTTTTGTGGGATGCGCATGCGCAGGTTTTGTGGGATGCGCATGCGCAGATTTTTTGGGATGCGCATGCGCAGGTTTTTTGGGATGCGCATGGCTAGTCGAGCAAAAACACGTGCGAGAGGATGCATCCCGCAGGCTAGTCGAGCAAAAACACGTGCGAGAGGATGCATCCCGCAGGCTAGTCGAGTAAAAACACGTGCGAAAGGATGCATCCCGCAGGCTAGTCGAGCACAAACACGTGCGAGGTTTTGTGGGATGCGCATGCCCAGGTTTTGTGGGATGCGCATGCGCAGATTTTTTGGGATGCGCATGCGCAGGTTTTTAGGGATGCGCATGGCTAGTCGAGCAAAAACACGTGCGAGAGGATGCATCCCGCAGGCTAGTCGAGCAAAAACACGTGCGAGAGGATGCATCCCGCAGGCTAGTCGAGTAAAAACACGTGCGAAAGGATGCATCCCGCAGGCTAGTCGAGCACAAACACGGCGAGGTTTTGTGGGATGCGCATGCGCAGGTTTTGTGGGATGCGCATGCGCAGATTTTTTGGGATGCGCATGCGCAGGTTTTTTGGGATGCGCATGGCTAGTCGAGCAAAAACACGTGCGAGAGGATGCATCCCGCAGGCTAGTCGAGTAAAAACACGTGCGAGACGATGCATCCCGCAGGCTAGTCGAGTAAAAACACGTGCGAGGTTTTGTGGGATGCGCATACGCAGGTTTTGTGGGATGCGCATGCGCAGATTTTTTGGGATGCGCATGCGCAGGTTTTTTGGGATGCGCATGCGCAGGTTTTTTGGGATGCGCATGGCTAGTCGAGCAAAAACACGTGCGAGAGGATGCATCCCGCAGGGTAGTCGAGTAAAAACACGTGCGAGAAGATGCATCCCGCAGGCTAGTCGAGTAAAACAAAGTGCGAGAGGATGCATCCCGCAGGCTAGTCGAGCAAAAACACGTGCGAGAGGATGCACCCCGCAGGCTAGTCGAGCAAAAACACGTGCGAGAGGATGCATCCCGCAGGCTAGTCGAGTAAAAACACGTGCGAGAGGATGCATCCCGCAGGCTAGTCGAGCACAAACACGTGCGAGGTTTTGTGGGATGCGCATGCGCAGGTTTTGTGGGATGCGCATGCGCAGATTTTTTGGGATGCGCATGCGCAGGTTTTTTGGGATGCGCATGGCTAGTCGAGCAAAAACACGTGCGAGAGGATGCATCCCGCAGGCTAGTCGAGCAAAAACACGTGCGAGAGGATGCATCCCGCAGGCTAGTCGAGTAAAAACACGTGCGAAAGGATGCATCCCGCAGGCTAGTCGAGCACAAACACGTGCGAGGTTTTGTGAGATGCGCATGCGCAGGTTTTGTGGGATGCGCATGCGCAGATTTTTTGGGATGCGCATGCGCAGGTTTTTAGGGATGCGCATGGCTAGTCGAGCAAAAACACGTGCGAGAGGATGCATCCCGCAGGCTAGTCGAGCAAAAACACGTGCGAGAGGATGCATCCCGCAGGCTAGTCGAGTAAAAACACGTGCGAAAGGATGCATCCCGTAGGCTAGTCGAGTAAAAACACGTGCGAAAGGATGCATCCCGCAGGCTAGTCGAGCACAAACACGGCGAGGTTTTGTGGGATGCGCATGCGCAGGTTTTGTGGGATGCGCATGCGCAGATTTTTTGGGATGCGCATGCGCAGGTTTTTTGGGATGCGCATGGCTAGTCGAGCAAAAACACGTGCGAGAGGATGCATCCCGCAGGCTAGTCGAGTAAAAACACGTGCGAGACGATGCATCCCGCAGGCTAGTCGAGTAAAAACACGTGCGAGGTTTTGTGGGATGCGCATACGCAGGTTTTGTGGGATGCGCATGCGCAGATTTTTTGGGATGCGCATGCGCAGGTTTTTTGGGATGCGCATGCGCAGGTTTTTTGGGATGCGCATGGCTAGTCGAGCAAAAACACGTGCGAGAGGATGCATCCCGCAGGGTAGTCGAGTAAAAACACGTGCGAGAAGATGCATCCCGCAGGCTAGTCGAGTAAAAACACGTGCGAGAGGATGCATCCCGCAGGCTAGTCGAGCAAAAACACGTGCGAGAGGATGCATCCCGCAGGCTAGTCGAGCAAAAACACGTGCGAGAGGATGCATCCCGCAGGCTAGTCGAGTAAAAACACGTGCGAGAGGATGCATCCCGCAGGCTAGTCGAGCACAAACACGTGCGAGGTTTTGTGGGATGCGCATGCGCAGGTTTTGTGGGATGCGCATGCGCAGATTTTTTGGGATGCGCATGCGCAGGTTTTTTGGGATGCGCATGGCTAGTCGAGCAAAAACACGTGCGAGAGGATGCATCCCGCAGGCTAGTCGAGCAAAAACACGTGCGAGAGGATGCATCCCGCAGGCTAGTCGAGTAAAAACACGTGCGAAAGGATGCATCCCGCAGGCTAGTCGAGCACAAACACGTGCGAGGTTTTGTGGGATGCGCATGCGCAGGTTTTGTGGGATGCGCATGCGCAGATTTTTTGGGATGCGCATGCGCAGGTTTTTAGGGATGCGCATGGCTAGTCGAGCAAAAACACGTGCGAGAGGATGCATCCCGCAGGCTAGTCGAGTAAAAACACGTGCGAAAGGATGCATCCCGCAGGCTAGTCGAGCACAAACACGTGCGAGGTTTTGTGGGATGCGCATGCGCAGGTTTTGTGGGATGCGCATGCGCAGGTTTTGTGGGATGCGCATGCGCAGGTTTTGTGGGATGCGCATGCGCAGATTTTTTGGGATGCGCATGCGCAGGTTTTTTGGGATGTGCATGGCTAGTCGAGCAAAAACACGTGCGAGAGGATGCATCCCGCAGGCTAGTCGAGCAAAAACACGTGCGAGAGGATGCATCCCGCAGGCTAGTCGAGTAAAAACACGTGCGAAAGGATGCATCCCGCAGGCTAGTCGAGCACAAACACGTGCGAGGTTTTGTGGGATGCGCATGCGCAGGTTTTGTGGGATGCGCAATCGCAGATTTTTTGGGATGCGCATGCGCAGGTTTTTTGGGATGCGCATGGCTAGTTGAGCAAAAACACGTGCGAGAGGATGCATCCCGCAGGCTAGTCGAGTAAAAACACGTGCGAGACGATGCATCCCGCAGCCTAGTCGAGCAAAAACACGTGCGAGAGGATGCATCCCGCAGGCTAGTCGAGCAAAAACACGTGCGAGAGGATGCATCCCGCAGGCTAGTCGAGTAAAAACACGTGCGAAAGGATGCATCCCGCAGGCTAGTCGAGCACAAACACGTGCGAGGTTTTGTGGGATGCGCATGCGCAGGTTTTGTGGGATGCGCATGCGCAGGTTTTTTGGGATGCGCATGTGCAGGTTTTTTGGGATGCGCATGGCTAGTCGAGCAAAAACACGTGCGAGAGGATGCATCCCGCAGGCTAGTCGAGTAAAAACACGTGCGAGAGGATGCATCCCGCAGGCTAGTCGAGTAAAAACACGTGCGAGGTTTTGTGGGATGCGCATACGCAGGTTTTGTGGGATGCGCATGCGCAGATTTTTTGGGATGCGCATGCGCAGGTTTTTGGGATGCGCATGCGCAGGTTTTTTGGGATGCGCATGGCTAGTCGAGCAAAAACACGTGCGAGAGGATGCATCCCGCAGGGTAGTCGAGTAAAAACACGTGCGAGAAGATGCATCCCGCAGGCTAGTCGAGTAAAAACACGTGCTAGAGGATGCATCCCGCAGGCTAGTCGAGCAAAAACACGTGCGAGAGGATGCATCCCGCAGGCTAGTCGAGCAAAAACACGTGCGAGAGGATGCATCCCGCAGGCTAGTCGAGTAAAAACACGTGCGAGAGGATGCATCCCGCAGGCTAGTCGAGCACAAACACGTGCGAGGTTTTGTGGGATGCGCATGCGCAGGTTTTGTGGGATGCGCATGCGCAGATTTTTTGGGATGCGCATGCGCAGGTTTTTTGGGATGCGCATGGCTAGTCGAGCAAAAACACGTGCGAGAGGATGCATCCCGCAGGCTAGTCGAGCAAAAACACGTGCGAGAGGATGCATCCCGCAGGCTAGTCGAGTAAAAACACGTGCGAAAGGATGCATCCCGCAGGCTAGTCGAGCACAAACACGTGCGAGGTTTTGTGGGATGCGCATGCGCAGGTTTTGTGGGATGCGCATGCGCAGATTTTTTGGGATGCGCATGCGCAGGTTTTTAGGGATGCGCATGGCTAGTCGAGCAAAAACACGTGCGAGAGGATGCATCCCGCAGTCTAGTCGAGTAAAAACACGTGCGAGAGGATGCATCCCGCAGGCTAGTAGAGTAGAAACACGTGCGAGGTTTTGTGGGATGCGCATGCGCAGGTTTTTTGGGATGCGCATGCGCAGGTTTTGTGGGATGCGCGTGGCTAGTCGAGCAAAAACACGTGCGAGAGGATGCATCCCGCAGGGTAGTTTGAGTAAAAACACGTGCGAGAGGATGCATCCCGCAGGCTAGTCGAGTAAAAACACGTGCGAGAGGATGCATCCCGCAGGCTAGTCGAGCAAAAACACGTGCGAGAGGATGCATCCCGCAGGCTAGTCTAGCAAAAACACGTGCGAGAGGATGCATCCCGCAGGCTAGTCTAGCAAAAACACGTGCGAGAGGAAGCATCCCGCAGGCTAGTCGAGTAAAAACACGTGCGAGAGGATGCATCCCGCAGGCTAGTCGAGCACAAACGCGTGCGAGAGGATGCATCCCGCAGGCTAGTCGAGCAAAAACACGTGCGAGAGGATGCATCCCGCAGGCTAGTCGAGCAAAAACACGTGCGAGAGGATGCATCCCGCAGGCTAGTCGAGTAAAAACACGTGCGAAAGGATGCATCCCGCAGGCTAGTCGAGCACAAACACGTGCGAGGTTGTGTGGGATGCGCATGCGCAGGTTTTGTGGGATGCGCATGCGCAGATTTTTTGGGATGCGCATGCGCAGGTTTTTTGGGATGCGCATGGCTAGTTGAGCAAAAACACGTGCGAGAGGATGCATCCCGCAGGCTAGTCGAGTAAAAACACGTGCGAGACGATGCATCCCGCAGCCTAGTCGAGTAAAAACACGTGCGAGAGGATGCATCCCGCAGGCTAGTCGAGTAAAAACACGTGCGAGAGGATGCATCCCGCAGGCTAGTCGAGTAAAAACACGTGCGAGAGGATGCATCCCGCAGGCTAGTCGAGTAAAAACACGTGCGAGGTTTTGTGGGATGCGCATGCGCAGGTTTTGTGGGATGCGCATGCGCAGATTTTTTGGGATGCGCATGCGCAGGTTTTTTGGGATGCGCATGGCTAGTCGAGCAAAAACACGTGCGAGAGGATGCATCCCGCAGTCTAGTCGAGTAAAAACACGTGCGAGACGATGCATCCCGCAGGCTAGTCGAGTAAAAACACGTGCGAGAGGATGCATCCCGCAGGCTAGTCGAGTAGAAACACGTGCGAGGTTTTGTGGGATGCGCATGCGCAGGTTTTGTGGGATGCGCATGCGCAGGTTTTTTGGGATGCGCATGCGCAGGTTTTGTGGGATGCGCATGGCTAGTCGAGCAAAAACACGTGCGAGAGGATGCATCCCGCAGGCTAGTCTAGCAAAAACACGTGCAAGAGGATGCATCCCGCAGGCTAGTCGAGTAAAAACACGTGCGAGAGGATGCATCCCGCAGGCTAGTCGAGCACAAACACGTGCGAGAGGATGCATCCCGCAGGCTAGTCGAGCAAAAACACGTGCGAGAGGATGCATCCCGCAGGCTAGTCGAGTAAAAACACGTGCGAAAGGATGCATCCCGCAGTCTAGTCGAGCACAAACACGTGCGAGGTTTTGTGGGATGCGCATGCGCAGGTTTTGTGGGATGCGCATGCGCAGATTTTTTGGGATGCGCATGCGCAGGTTTTTTGGCATGCGCATGGCTAGTCGAGCAAAAACACGTGCGAGAGGATGCATCCCGCAGGCTAGTCGAGCAAAAACACGTGCGAGAGGATGCATCCCGCAGGCTAGTCGAGTAAAAACACGTGCGAAAGGATGCATCCCGCAGGCTAGTCGAGCACAAACACGTGCGAGGTTTTGTGGGATGCGCATGCGCAGGTTTTGTGGGATGCGCATGCGCAGATTTTTTGGGATGCGCATGCGCAGGTTTTTTGGGATGCGCATGGCTAGTCGAGCAAAAACATGTGCGAGAGGATGCATCCCACAGGCTAGCCGAGCAAAAACACGTGCGAGAGGATGCATCCCGCAGGCTAGTCGAGTAAAAACACGTGCGAGGTTTTGTGGGATGCGCATGCGCAGGTTTTGTGGGATGCGCATGCGCAGGTTTTTTGGGATGCGCATGTGCAGGTTTTTTGGGATGCGCATGGCTAGTCGAGCAAAAACACGTGCGAGAGGATGCATCCCGCAGGCTAGTCGAGCAAAAACACGTGCGAGAGGATGCATCCCGCAGGCTAGTCGAGTAAAAACACGTGCGAAAGGATGCATCCCGCAGGCTAGTCGAGCACAAACACGTGCGAGGTTTTGTGGGATGCGCATGCGCAGGTTTTGTGGGATGCGCATGCGCAGGTTTTTTGGGATGCGCATGTGCAGGTTTTTTGGGATGCGCATGGCTAGTCGAGCAAAAACACGTGCGAGAGGATGCATCCCGCAGGCTAGTCGAGTAAAAACACGTGCGAGAGGATGCATCCCGCAGGCTAGTCGAGTAAAAACACGTGCGAGGTTTTGTGGGATGCGCATGCGCAGATTTTTTGGGATGCGCATGCGCAGGTTTTTTGGGATGCGCATGCGCAGGTTTTTTGGGATGCGCATGCGCAGGTTTTTTGGGATGCGCATGGCTAGTCGAGCAAAAACACGTGCGAGAGGATGCATCCCGCAGGGTAGTCGAGTAAAAACACGTGCGAGAAGATGCATCCCGCAGGCTAGTCGAGTAAAAACACGTGCGAGAGGATGCATCCCGCAGGCTAGTCGAGCAAAAACACGTGCGAGAGGATGCATCCCGCAGGCTAGTCGAGCAAAAACACGTGCGAGAGGATGCATCCCGCAGGCTAGTCGAGTAAAAACACGTGCGAGAGGATGCATCCCGCAGGCTAGTCGAGCACAAACACGTGCGAGGTTTTGTGGGATGCGCATGCGCAGGTTTTGTGGGATGCGCATGCGCAGATTTTTTGGGATGCGCATGCGCAGGTTTTTTGGGATGCGCATGGCTAGTCGATCAAAAACACGTGCGAGAGGATGCATCCCGCAGGCTTGTCGAGCAAAAACACGTGCGAGAGGATGCATCCCACAGGCCAGTCGAGTAAAAACACGTGCGAAAGGATGCATCCCGCAGGCTAGTCGAGCACAAACACGTGCGAGGTTTTGTGGGATGCGCATGCGCAGGTTTTGTGGGATGCGCATGCGCAGATTTTTTGGGATGCGCATGCGCAGGTTTTTTGGGATGCGCATGGCTAGTCGAGCAAAAACACGTGCGAGAGGATGCATCCCGCAGGCTAGTCGAGCAAAAACACGTGCGAGAGGATGCATCCCGCAGGCTAGTCGAGTAAAAACACGTGCGAAAGGATGCATCCCGCAGGCTAGTCGAGCACAAACACGTGCGAGGTTTTGTGGGATGCGCATGCGCAGGTTTTGTGGGATGCGCATGCGCAGATTTCTTGGGATGCGCATGCGCAGGTTTTTTGGGATGCGCATGGCTAGTCGAGCAAAAAAACGTGCGAGAGGATGCATCCCACAGGCTAGCCGAGCAAAAACACGTGCGAGAGGATGCATCCCGCAGGCTAGTCGAGTAAAAACACGTGCGAGGTTTTGTGGGATGCGCATGCGCAGGTTTTGTGGGATGCGCATGCGCAGGTTTTTTGGGATGCGCATGTGCAGGTTTTTTGGGATGCGCATGGCTAGTCGAGCAAAAACACGTGCGAGAGGATGCATCCCGCAGGCTAGTCGAGCAAAAACACGTGCGAGAGGATGCATCCCGCAGGCTAGTCGAGTAAAAACACGTGCGAAAGGATGCATCCCGCAGGCTAGTCGAGCACAAACACGTGCGAGGTTTTGTGGGATGCGCATGCGCAGGTTTTGTGGGATGCGCATGCGCAGGTTTTTTGGGATGCGCATGTGCAGGTTTTTTGGGATGCGCATGGCTAGTCGAGCAAAAACACGTGCGAGAGGATGCATCCCGCAGGCTAGTCGAGTAAAAACACGTGCGAGAGGATGCATCCCGCAGGCTAGTCGAGTAAAAACACGTGCGAGGTTTTGTGGGATGCGCATGCGCAGATTTTTTGGGATGCGCATGCGCAGGTTTTTTGGGATGCGCATGCGCAGGTTTTTTGGGATGCGCATGCGCAGGTTTTTTGGGATGCGCATGGCTAGTCGAGCAAAAACACGTGCGAGAGGATGCATCCCGCAGGGTAGTCGAGTAAAAACACGTGCGAGAAGATGCATCCCGCAGGCTAGTCGAGTAAAAACACGTGCGAGAGGATGCATCCCGCAGGCTAGTCGAGCAAAAACACGTGCGAGAGGATGCATCCCGCAGGCTAGTCGAGCAAAAACACGTGCGAGAGGATGCATCCCGCAGGCTAGTCGAGTAAAAACACGTGCGAGAGGATGCATCCCGCAGGCTAGTCGAGCACAAACACGTGCGAGGTTTTGTGGGATGCGCATGCGCAGGTTTTGTGGGATGCGCATGCGCAGATTTTTTGGGATGCGCATGCGCAGGTTTTTTGGGATGCGCATGGCTAGTCGATCAAAAACACGTGCGAGAGGATGCATCCCGCAGGCTTGTCGAGCAAAAACACGTGCGAGAGGATGCATCCCACAGGCCAGTCGAGTAAAAACACGTGCGAAAGGATGCATCCCGCAGGCTAGTCGAGCACAAACACGTGCGAGGTTTTGTGGGATGCGCATGCGCAGGTTTTGTGGGATGCGCATGCGCAGATTTTTTGGGATGCGCATGCGCAGGTTTTTTGGGATGCGCATGGCTAGTCGAGCAAAAACACGTGCGAGAGGATGCATCCCGCAGGCTAGTCGAGTAAAAACACGTGCGAGACGATGCATCCCGCAGGCTAGTCGAGTAAAAACACGTGCGAGAGGATGCATCCCGCAGGCTAGTAGAGTAGAAACACGTGCGAGGTTTTGTGGGATGCGCATGCGCTGGTTTTTTGGGATGCGCATGCGCAGGTTTTGTGGGATGCGCATGGCTAGTCGAGCAAAAACACGTGCGAGAGGATGCATCCCGCAGGCTAGTCGAGTAAAAACACGTGCGAGAGGATGCATCCCGCAGGCTAGTCGAGCAAAAACACGTGCGAGAGGATGCATCCCGCAGGCAAGTCTAGCAAAAACACGTGCGAGAGGATGCATCCCGCAGGCTAGTCTAGCAAAATCACGTGCGAGAGGATGCATCCCGCAGGCTAGTCGAGTAAAAACACGTGCGAGAGGATGCATCCCGCAGGCTAGTCGAGCACAAACACGTGCGAGAGGATGCATCCCGCAGGCTAGTCGAGCAAAAACACGTGCGAGAGGATGCATCCCGCAGGCTAGTCGAGTAAAAACACGTGCGAAAGGATGCATCCCGCAGTCTAGTCGAGCACAAACACGTGCGAGGTTTTGTGGGATGCGCATGCGCAGGTTTTGTGGGATGCGCATGCGCAGATTTTTTGGGATGCGCATGCGCAGGATTTTTGGGATGCGCATGGCTAGTCGAGCAAAAACACGTGCGAGAGGATGCATCCCGCAGGCTAGTCGAGCAAAAACACGTGCGAGAGGATGCATCCCGCAGGCTAGTCGAGTAAAAACACGTGCGAAAGGATGCATCCCGCAGGCTAGTCGAGCACAAACACGTGCGAGGTTTTGTGGGATGCGCATGCGCAGGTTTTGTGGGATGCGCATGCGCAGATTTTTTGGGATGCGCATGCGCAGGTTTTTTGGGATGCGCATGGCTAGTTGAGCAAAAACACGTGCGAGAGGATGCATCCCGCAGGCTAGTCGAGTAAAAACACGTGCGAGACGATGCATCCCGCAGCCTAGTCGAGTAAAAACACGTGCGAGAGGATGCATCCCGCAGGCTAGTCGAGTAAAAACACGTGCGAGAGGATGCATCCCGCAGGCTAGTCGAGTAAAAACACGTGCGAGAGGATGCATCCCGCAGGCTAGTCGAGTAAAAACACGTGCGAGGTTTTGTGGGATGCGCATGCGCAGGTTTTGTGGGATGCGCATGCGCAGGTTTTGTGGGATGCGCATGCGCAGGTTTTTTGGGATGCGCATGCGCAGGTTTTTTGGGATGCGCATGGCTAGTCGAGCAAAAACACGTGCGAGAGGATGCATCCCGCAGGCTAGCCGAGCAAAAACACGTGCGAGAGGATGCATCCCGCAGGCTAGTCGAGTAAAAACACGTGCGAGGTTTTGTGGGATGCGCATGCGCAGGTTTTGTGGGATGCGCATGCGCAGGTTTTTTGGGATGCGCATTTGCAGGTTTTTTGGGATGCGCATGGCTAGTCGAGCAAAAACACGTGCGAGAGGATGCATCCCGCAGGCTAGCCGAGCAAAAACACGTGCGAGAGGATGCATCCCGCAGGCTAGTCGAGTAAAAACACGTGCGAGGTTTTGTGGGATGCGCATGCGCAGGTTTTGTGGGATGCGCATGCGGAGGTTTTTTGGGATGCGCATGTGCAGGTTTTTTGGGATGCGCATGGCTAGTCGAGCAAAAACACGTGCGAGAGGATGCATCCCGCAGGCTAGTCGAGTAAAAACACGTGCGAGAGGATGCATCCCGCAGGCTAGTCGAGTAAAAACACGTGCGAGGTTTTGTGGGATGCGCATACGCAGGTTTTGTGGGATGCGCATGCGCAGGTTTTTTGGGATGCGCATGGGCAGGTTTTTTGGGATGCGCATGGCTAGTCGAGCAAAAACACGTGCGAGAGGATGCATCCCGCAGGGTAGTCGAGTAAAAACACGTGCGAGAGGATGCATCCCGCAGGCTAGTCGAGTAAAAACACGTGCGAGAGGATGCATCCCGCAGGCTAGTCGAGCAAAAACACGTGCGAGAGGATGCATCCCGCAGGCTAGTCGAGCAAAAACACGTGCGAGAGGATGCATCCCGCAGGCTAGTCGAGTAAAAACACGTGCGAGAGGATGCATCCCGCAGGCTAGTCGAGTAAAAACACGTGCGAGGTTTTGTGGGATGCGCATGCGCAGGTTTTGTGGGATGCGCATGCGCAGGTTTTGTGGGATGCGCATGCGCAGGTTTTTTGGGATGTGCATGGCTAGTCGAGCAAAAACACGTGCGAGAGGATGCATCCCGCAGGCTAGCCGAGCAAAAACACGTGCGAGAGGATGCATCCCGCAGGCTAGTCGAGTAAAAACACGTGCGAGGTTTTGTGGGATGCGCATGCGCAGGTTTTGTGGGATGCGCATGCGCAGATTTTTTGGGATGCGCATGCGCAGGTTTTTTGGGATGCGCATGGCTAGTCGAGCAAAAACACGTGCGAGAGGATGCATCCCGCAGTCTAGTCGAGTAAAAACACGTGCGAGACGATGCATCCCGCAGGCTAGTCGAGTAAAAACACGTGCGAGAGGATGCATCCCGCAGGCTAGTCGAGTAGAAACACGTGCGAGGTTTTGTGGGATGCGCATGCGCAGGTTTTGTGGGATGCTCATGCGCAGGTTTTTTGGGATGCGCATGCGCAGGTTTTGTGGGATGCGCATGGCTAGTCGAGCAAAAACACGTGCGAGAGGATGCATCCCGCAGGCTAGTCTAGCAAAAACACGTGCAAGAGGATGCATCCCGCAGGCTAGTCGAGTAAAAACACGTGCGAGAGGATGCATCCCGCAGGCTAGTCGAGCACAAACACGTGCGAGAGGATGCATCCCGCAGGCTAGTCGAGCAAAAACACGTGCGAGAGGATGCATCCCGCAGGCTAGTCGAGTAAAAACACGTGCGAAAGGATGCATCCCGCAGTCTAGTCGAGCACAAACACGTGCGAGGTTTTGTGGGATGCGCATGCGCAGGTTTTGTGGGATGCGCAAGCGCAGATTTTTTGGGATGCGCATGCGCAGGTTTTTTGGCATGCGCATGGCTAGTCGAGCAAAAACACGTGCGAGAGGATGCATCCCGCAGGCTAGTCGAGCAAAAACACGTGCGAGAGGATGCATCCCGCAGGCTAGTCGAGTAAAAACACGTGCGAAAGGATGCATCCCGCAGGCTAGTCGAGCACAAACACGTGCGAGGTTTTGTGGGATGCGCATGCGCAGGTTTTGTGGGATGCGCATGCGCAGATTTTTTGGGATGCGCATGCGCAGGTTTTTTGGGATGCGCATGGCTAGTCGAGCAAAAACACGTGCGAGAGGATGCATCCCACAGGCTAGCCGAGCAAAAACACGTGCGAGAGGATGCATCCCGCAGGCTAGTCGAGTAAAAACACGTGCGAGGTTTTGTGGGATGCGCATGCGCAGGTTTTGTGGGATGCGCATGCGCAGGTTTTTTGGGATGCGCATGTGCAGGTTTTTTGGGATGCGCATGGCTAGTCGAGCAAAAACACGTGCGAGAGGATGCATCCCGCAGGCTAGTCGAGCAAAAACACGTGCGAGAGGATGCATCCCGCAGGCTAGTCGAGTAAAAACACGTGCGAAAGGATGCATCCCGCAGGCTAGTCGAGCACAAACACGTGCGAGGTTTTGTGGGATGCGCATGCGCAGGTTTTGTGGGATGCGCATGCGCAGGTTTTTTGGGATGCGCATGTGCAGGTTTTTTGGGATGCGCATGGCTAGTCGAGCAAAAACACGTGCGAGAGGATGCATCCCGCAGGCTAGTCGAGTAAAAACACGTGCGAGAGGATGCATCCCGCAGGCTAGTCGAGTAAAAACACGTGCGAGGTTTTGTGGGATGCGCATGCGCAGATTTTTTGGGATGCGCATGCGCAGGTTTTTTGGGATGCGCATGCGCAGGTTTTTTGGGATGCGCATGCGCAGGTTTTTTGGGATGCGCATGGCTAGTCGAGCAAAAACACGTGCGAGAGGATGCATCCCGCAGGGTAGTCGAGTAAAAACACGTGCGAGAAGATGCATCCCGCAGGCTAGTCGAGTAAAAACACGTGCGAGAGGATGCATCCCGCAGGCTAGTCGAGCAAAAACACGTGCGAGAGGATGCATCCCGCAGGCTAGTCGAGCAAAAACACGTGCGAGAGGATGCATCCCGCAGGCTAGTCGAGTAAAAACACGTGCGAGAGGATGCATCCCGCAGGCTAGTCGAGCACAAACACGTGCGAGGTTTTGTGGGATGCGCATGCGCAGGTTTTGTGGGATGCGCATGCGCAGATTTTTTGGGATGCGCATGCGCAGGTTTTTTGGGATGCGCATGGCTAGTCGATCAAAAACACGTGCGAGAGGATGCATCCCGCAGGCTTGTCGAGCAAAAACACGTGCGAGAGGATGCATCCCACAGGCCAGTCGAGTAAAAACACGTGCGAAAGGATGCATCCCGCAGGCTAGTCGAGCACAAACACGTGCGAGGTTTTGTGGGATGCGCATGCGCAGGTTTTGTGGGATGCGCATGCGCAGATTTTTTGGGATGCGCATGCGCAGGTTGTTTGGGATGCGCATGGCTAGTCGAGCAAAAACACGTGCGAGAGGATGCATCCCGCAGGCTAGTCGAGTAAAAACACGTGCGAGACGATGCATCCCGCAGGCTAGTCGAGTAAAAACACGTGCGAGAGGATGCATCCCGCAGGCTAGTAGAGTAGAAACACGTGCGAGGTTTTGTGGGATGCGCATGCGCTGGTTTTTTGGGATGCGCATGCGCAGGTTTTGTGGGATGCGCATGGCTAGTCGAGCAAAAACACGTGCGAGAGGATGCATCCCGCAGGCTAGTCGAGTAAAAACACGTGCGAGAGGATGCATCCCGCAGGCTAGTCGAGCAAAAACACGTGCGAGAGGATGCATCCCGCAGGCAAGTCTAGCAAAAACACGTGCGAGAGGATGCATCCCGCAGGCTAGTCTAGCAAAATCACGTGCGAGAGGATGCATCCCGCAGGCTAGTCGAGTAAAAACACGTGCGAGAGGATGCATCCCGCAGGCTAGTCGAGCACAAACACGTGCGAGAGGATGCATCCCGCAGGCTAGTCGAGCAAAAACACGTGCGAGAGGATGCATCCCGCAGGCTAGTCGAGTAAAAACACGTGCGAAAGGATGCATCCCGCAGTCTAGTCGAGCACAAACACGTGCGAGGTTTTGTGGGATGCGCATGCGCAGGTTTTGTGGGATGCGCATGCGCAGATTTTTTGGGATGCGCATGCGCAGGATTTTTGGGATGCGCATGGCTAGTCGAGCAAAAACACGTGCGAGAGGATGCATCCCGCAGGCTAGTCGAGCAAAAACACGTGCGAGAGGATGCATCCCGCAGGCTAGTCGAGTAAAAACACGTGCGAAAGGATGCATCCCGCAGGCTAGTCGAGCACAAACACGTGCGAGGTTTTGTGGGATGCGCATGCGCAGGTTTTGTGGGATGCGCATGCGCAGATTTTTTGGGATGCGCATGCGCAGGTTTTTTGGGATGCGCATGGCTAGTTGAGCAAAAACATGTGCGAGAGGATGCATCCCGCAGGCTAGTCGAGTAAAAACACGTGCGAGACGATGCATCCCGCAGCCTAGTCGAGTAAAAACACGTGCGAGAGGATGCATCCCGCAGGCTAGTCGAGTAAAAACACGTGCGAGAGGATGCATCCCGCAGGCTAGTCGAGTAAAAACACGTGCGAGAGGATGCATCCCGCAGGCTAGTCGAGTAAAAACACGTGCGAGGTTTTGTGGGATGCGCATGCGCAGGTTTTGTGGGATGCGCATGCGCAGGTTTTGTGGGATGCGCATGCGCAGGTTTTTTGGGATGCGCATGCGCAGGTTTTTTGGGATGCGCATGGCTAGTCGAGCAAAAACACGTGCGAGAGGATGCATCCCGCAGGCTAGCCGAGCAAAAACACGTGCGAGAGGATGCATCCCGCAGGCTAGTCGAGTAAAAACACGTGCGAGGTTTTGTGGGATGCGCATGCGCAGGTTTTGTGGGATGCGCATGCGCAGGTTTTTTGGGATGCGCATTTGCAGGTTTTTTGGGATGCGCATGGCTAGTCGAGCAAAAACACGTGCGAGAGGATGCATCCCGCAGGCTAGCCGAGCAAAAACACGTGCGAGAGGATGCATCCCGCAGGCTAGTCGAGTAAAAACACGTGCGAGGTTTTGTGGGATGCGCATGCGCAGGTTTTGTGGGATGCGCATGCGGAGGTTTTTTGGGATGCGCATGTGCAGGTTTTTTGGGATGCGCATGGCTAGTCGAGCAAAAACACGTGCGAGAGGATGCATCCCGCAGGCTAGTCGAGTAAAAACACGTGCGAGAGGATGCATCCCGCAGGCTAGTCGAGTAAAAACACGTGCGAGGTTTTGTGGGATGCGCATACGCAGGTTTTGTGGGATGCGCATGCGCAGGTTTATTGGGATGCGCATGGGCAGGTTTTTTGGGATGCGCATGGCTAGTCGAGCAAAAACACGTGCGAGAGGATGCATCCCGCAGGGTAGTCGAGTAAAAACACGTGCGAGAGGATGCATCCCGCAGGCTAGTCGAGTAAAAACACGTGCGAGAGGATGCATCCCGCAGGCTAGTCGAGCAAAAACACGTGCGAGAGGATGCATCCCGCAGGCTAGTCGAGCAAAAACACGTGCGAGAGGATGCATCCCGCAGGCTAGTCGAGTAAAAACACGTGCGAGAGGATGCATCCCGCAGGCTAGTAGAGTAGAAACACGTGCGAGGTTTTGTGGGATGCGCATGCGCAGGTTTTGTGGGATGCGCATGCGCTGGTTTTTTGGGATGCGCATGCGCAGGTTTTGTGGGATGCGCATGGCTAGTCGAGCAAAAACACGTGCGAGAGGATGCATCCCGCAGGCTAGTCGAGTAAAAACACGTGCGAGAGGATGCATCCCGCAGGCTAGTCGAGCAAAAACACGTGCGAGAGGATGCATCCCGCAGGCAAGTCTAGCAAAAACACGTGCGAGAGGATGCATCCCGCAGGCTAGTCTAGCAAAAACACGTGCGAGAGGATGCATCCCGCAGGCTAGTCGAGTAAAAACACGTGCGAGAGGATGCATCCCGCAGGCTAGTCGAGCACAAACACGTGCGAGAGGATGCATCCCGCAGGCTAGTCGAGCAAAAACACGTGCGAGAGGATGCATCCCGCAGGCTAGTCGAGTAA
Source organism: Lasioglossum baleicum (assembly GCF_051020765.1). Classification (NCBI taxonomy): domain Eukaryota; kingdom Metazoa; phylum Arthropoda; class Insecta; order Hymenoptera; family Halictidae; genus Lasioglossum; species Lasioglossum baleicum. The sequence continues at coordinate 284,912 of NW_027469183.1, forward strand.
AAACACGTGCGAAAGGATGCATCCCGCAGTCTAGTCGAGCACAAACACGTGCGAGGTTTTGTGGGATGCGCATGCGCAGGTTTTGTGGGATGCGCATGCGCAGATTTTTTGGGATGCGCATGCGCAGATTTTTTGGGATGCGCATGCGCAGGATTTTTGGGATGCGCATGGCTAGTCGAGCAAAAACACGTGCGAGAGGATGCATCCCGCAGGCTAGTCGAGCAAAAACACGTGCGAGAGGATGCATCCCGCAGGCTAGTCGAGTAAAAACACGTGCGAAAGGATGCATCCCGCAGGCTAGTCGAGCACAAACACGTGCGAGGTTTTGTGGGATGCGCATGCGCAGGTTTTGTGGGATGCGCATGCGCAGATTTTTTGGGATGCGCATGCGCAGGTTTTTTGGGATGCGCATGGCTAGTTGAGCAAAAACACGTGCGAGAGGATGCATCCCGCAGGCTAGTCGAGTAAAAACACGTGCGAGACGATGCATCCCGCAGCCTAGTCGAGTAAAAACACGTGCGAGAGGATGCATCCCGCAGGCTAGTCGAGTAAAAACACGTGCGAGAGGATGCATCCCGCAGGCTAGTCGAGTAAAAACACGTGCGAGAGGATGCATCCCGCAGGCTAGTCGAGTAAAAACACGTGCGAGGTTTTGTGGGATGCGCATGCGCAGGTTTTGTGGGATGCGCATGCGCAGGTTTTGTGGGATGCGCATGCGCAGGTTTTTTGGGATGCGCATGCGCAGGTTTTTTGGGATGCGCATGGCTAGTCGAGCAAAAACACGTGCGAGAGGATGCATCCCGCAGGCTAGCCGAGCAAAAACACGTGCGAGAGGATGCATCCCGCAGGCTAGTCGAGTAAAAACACGTGCGAGGTTTTGTGGGATGCGTATGCGCAGGTTTTTTGGGATGCGCATGTGCAGGTTTTTTGGGATGCGCATGGCTAGTCGAGCAAAAACACGTGCGAGAGGATGCATCCCGCAGGCTAGCCGAGCAAAAACACGTGCGAGAGGATGCATCCCGCAGGCTAGTCGAGTAAAAACACGTGCGAGGTTTTGTGGGATGCGCATGCGCAGGTTTTGTGGGATGCGCATGCGGAGGTTTTTTGGGATGCGCATGTGCAGGTTTTTTGGGATGCGCATGGCTAGTCGAGCAAAAACACGTGCGAGAGGATGCATCCCGCAGGCTAGTCGAGTAAAAACACGTGCGAGAGGATGCATCCCGCAGGCTAGTCGAGTAAAAACACGTGCGAGGTTTTGTGGGATGCGCATGCGCAGGTTTTGTGGGATGCGCATGCGGAGGTTTTTTGGGATGCGCATGTGCAGGTTTTTTGGGATGCGCATGGCTAGTCGAGCAAAAACACGTGCGAGAGGATGCATCCCGCAGGCTAGTCGAGCAAAAACACGTGCGAGAGGATGCATCCCGCAGGCTAGTCGAGCAAAAACACGTGCGAGAGGATGCATCCCGCAGGCTAGTCGAGTAAAAACACGTGCGAGAGGATGCATCCCGCAGGCTAGTCGAGTAAAAACACGTGCGAGGTTTTGTGGGATGCGCATGCGCAGGTTTTTTGGGATGTGCATGGCTAGTCGAGCAAAAACACGTGCGAGAGGATGCATCCCGCAGGCTAGCCGAGCAAAAACACGTGCGAGAGGATGCATCCCGCAGGCTAGTCGAGTAAAAACCAGTGCGAGGTTTTGTGGGATGCGCATGCGCAGGTTTTTTGGGATGCGCATGTGCAGGTTTTTTGGGATGCGCATGGCTAGTCGAGCAAAAACACGTGCGAGAGGATGCATCCCGCAGGCTAGTCGAGTAAAAACACGTGCGAGGTTTTGTGGGATGCGCATAAGCAGGTTTTGTGGGATGCGCATGCGCAGGTTTTTTGGGATGCGCATGGCTAGTCGAGCAAAAACACGTGCGAGAGGATGCATCCCGCAGGCTAGTCGAGCAAAAACACGTGCGAGAGGATGCATCCCGCAGGCCAGTCGAGTAAAAACACGTGCGAAAGGATGCATCCCGCAGGCTAGTCGAGCACAAACACGTGCGAGGTTTTGTGGGATGCGCATGCGCAGGTTTTGTGGGATGCGCATGCGCAGGTTTTTTGGGATGCGCATTTGCAGGTTTTTTGGGATGCGCATGGCTAGTGGAGCAAAAACACGTGCGAGAGGATGCATCCCGCAGGCTAGCCGAGCAAAAACACGTGCGAGAGGAGGCATCCCGCAGGCTAGTCGAGTAAAAACACGTGCGAGGTTTTGTGGGATGCGCATGCGCAGGTTTTGTGGGATGCGCATGCGGAGGTTTTTTGGGATGCGTATGTGCAGGTTTTTTGGGATGCGCATGGCTAGTCGAGCAAAAACACGTGCGAGAGGATGCATCCCGCAGGCTAGTCGAGTAAAAACACGTGCGAGAGGATGCATCCCGCAGGCTAGTCGAGTAAAAACACGTGCGAGGTTTTGTGGGATGCGCATGCGCAGGTTTTGTGGGATGCGCATGCGCAGGTTTTTTGGGATGCGCATGCGCAGGTTTTGTGGGATGCGCATGGCTAGTCGAGCAAAAACACGTGCGAGAGGATGCATCCCGCAGGCTAGTCGAGTAAAAACACGTGCGAGAGGATGCATCCCGCAGGCTAGTCGAGCAAAAACACGTGCGAGAGGATGCATCCCGCAGGCAAGTCTAGCAAAAACACGTGCGAGAGGATGCATCCCGCAGGCTAGTCTAGCAAAAACACGTGCGAGAGGATGCATCCCGCAGGCTAGTCGAGTAAAAACACGTGCGAGAGGATGCATCCCGCAGGCTAGTCGAGCACAAACACGTGCGAGAGGATGCATCCCGCAGGCTAGTCGAGCAAAAACACGTGCGAGAGGATGCATCCCGCAGGCTAGTCGAGTAAAAACACGTGCGAAAGGATGCATCCCGCAGTCTAGTCGAGCACAAACACGTGCGAGGTTTTGCGGGATGCGCATGCGCAGGTTTTGTGGGATGCGCATGCGCAGATTTTTTGGGATGCGCATGCGCAGGATTTTTGGGATGCGCATGGCTAGTTGAGCAAAAACACGTGCGAGAGGATGCATCCCGCAGGCTAGTCGAGTAAAAACACGTGCGAGACGATGCATCCCGCAGCCTAGTCGAGTAAAAACACGTGCGAGAGGATGCATCCCGCAGGCTAGTCGAGTAAAAACACGTGCGAAAGGATGCATCCCGCAGTCTAGTCGAGCACAAACACGTGCGAGGTTTTGTGGGATGCGCATGCGCAGGTTTTGTGGGATGCGCATGCGCAGATTTTTTGGGATGCGCATGCGCAGGTTTTTTGGGATGCGCATGGCTAGTTGAGCAAAAACACGTGCGAGAGGATGCATCCCGCAGGCTAGTCGAGTAAAAACACGTGCGAGACGATGCATCCCGCAGCCTAGTCGAGTAAAAACACGTGCGAGAGGATGCATCCCGCAGGCTAGTCGAGTAAAAACACGTGCGAGAGGATGCATCCCGCAGGCTAGTCGAGTAAAAACACGTGCGAGAGGATGCATCCCGCAGGCTAGTCGAGTAAAAACACGTGCGAGGTTTTGTGGGATGCGCATGCGCAGGTTTTGTGGGATGCGCATGCGCAGGTTTTGTGGGATGCGCATGCGCAGGTTTTTTGGGATGTGCATGGCTAGTCGAGCAAAAACACGTGCGAGAGGATGCATCCCGCAGGCTAGCCGAGCAAAAACACGTGCGAGAGGATGCATCCCGCAGGCTAGTCGAGTAAAAACACGTGCGAGGTTTTGTGGGATGCGTATGCGCAGGTTTTTTGGGATGCGCATGTGCAGGTTTTTTGGGATGCGCATGGCTAGTCGAGCAAAAACACGTGCGAGAGGATGCATCCCGCAGGCTAGTCGAGCAAAAACACGTGCGAGGTTTTGTGGGATGCGCATGCGCAGATCTTGTGGGATGCGCATGCGCAGGTTTTTTGGGATGCGCATGGCTAGTCGAGCAAAAACACGTGCGAGAGGATGCATCCCGCAGGCTAGTCGAGTAAAAACACGTGCGAGACGATGCATCCCGCAGGCTAGTCGAGTATAAACACGTGCGAGAGGATGCATCCCGCAGGCTAGTCGAGTAAAAACACGTGCGAGGTTTTGTGGGATGCGCATGCGCAGGTTTTTTGGGATGCGCATGCACAGGTTTTTTGGGATGAGCATGGCTAGTCGAGCAAAAACACGTGCGAGAGGATACATCCCGCAGGCTAGCCGAGCAAAAACACGTGCGAGAGGATGCATCCCGCAGGCTAGTCGAGTGAAAACACGTGCGAGGTTTTGTGGGATGCGCATACGCAGGTTTTGTGGGATGCGCATGCGCAGGTTTTGTGGGATGCGCATGCGCAGGTTTTTTGGGATGCGCATTCGCAGGTTTTTTGGGATGCGCATGGCTAGTCGAGCAAAAACACGTGCGAGAGGATGCATCCCGCAGGCTAGCCGAGCAAAAACACGTGCGAGAGGATGCATCCCGCAGGCTAGTCGAGTAAAAACACGTGCGAGGTTTTGTGGGATGCGCATGCGCAGGTTTTTTGGGATGCGCATGTGCAGGTTTTTTGGGATGCGCATGGCTAGTCGAGCAAAAACACGTGCGAGAGGATGCATCCCGCAGGCTAGTCGAGTAAAAACACGTGCGAGAGGATGCATCCCGCAGGCTAGTCGAGTAAAAACACGTGCGAGGTTTTGTGGGATGCGCATGCGCAGGTTTTGTGGGATGCGCATGCGCAGGTTTTTTGGGATGCGCATGGCTAGTCGAGCAAAAACACGTGCGAGAGGATGCATCCCGCAGGGTAGTCGAGTAAAAACACGTGCGAGAGGATGCATCCCGCAGGCTAGTCGAGCAAAAACACGTGCGAGAGGATGCATCCCGCAGGGTAGTCGAGTAAAAACACGTGCGAGAGGATGCATCCCGCAGGCTAGTCGAGCAAAAACACGTGCGAGAGGATGCATCCCGCAGGCTAGTCGAGTAAAAACACGTGCGAGAGGATGCATCCCGCAGGCTAGTCGAGCACAAACACGTGCGAGAGGATGCATCCCGCAGGCTAGTCGAGCAAAAACACGTGCGAGAGGATGCATCCCGCAGGCTAGTCGAGTAAAAACACGTGCGAAAGGATGCATCCCGCAGTCTAGTCGAGCACAAACACGTGCGAGGTTTTGTGGGATGCGCATGCGCAGGTTTTGTGGGATGCGCATGCGCAGATTTTTTGGGATGCGCATGCGCAGGTTTTTTGGGATGCGCATGGCTAGTCGAGCAAAAACACGTGCGAGAGGATGCATCCCGCAGGCTAGTCGAGCAAAAACACGTGCGAGGTTTTGTGGGATGCGCATGCGCAGGTCTTGTGGGATGCGCATGCGCAGATTTTTTGGGATGCGCATGCGCAGGTTTTTTGGGATGCGCATGGCTAGTCGAGCAAAAACACGTGCGAGAGGATGCATCCCGCAGGCTAGTCGAGTAAAAACACGTGCGAGACGATGCATCCCGCAGGCTAGTCGAGTAAAAACACGTGCGAGAGGATGCATCCCGCAGGCTAGTCGAGTAAAAACACGTGCGAGAGGATGCATCCCGCAGGCTAGTCGAGTAAAAACACGTGCGAGGTTTTGTGGGATGCGCATGCGCAGGTTTTGTGGGATGCGCATGCGCAGTTTTTTTGGGATGCGCATGTGCAGGTTTTTTGGGATGCGCATGGCTAGTCGAGCAAAAACACGTGCGAGAGGATGCATCCCGCAGGCTAGTCGAGTAAAAACACGTGCGAGAGGATGCATCCCGCAGGCTAGTCGAGTAAAAACACGTGCGAGGTTTTGTGGGATGCGCATACGCAGGTTTTGTGGGATGCGCATGCGCAGGTTTTTTGGGATGCGCATGCGCAGGTTTTTTGGGATGCGCATGGCTAGTCGAGCAAAAACACGTGCGAGAGGATGCATCCCGCAGGGTAGTCGAGTAAAAACACGTGCGAGAGGATGCATCCCGCAGGCTAGTCGAGTAAAAACACGTGCGAGAGGATGCATCCCGCAGGCTAGTCGAGTAAAAACACGTGCGAGGTTTTGTGGGATGCGCATGCGCAGGTTTTTTGGGATGCGCATGGCTAGTCGAGCAAAAACACGTGCGAGAGGATGCATCCCGCAGGCTAGTCGAGTAAAAACACGTGTGAGACGATGCATCCCGCAGGCTAGTCGAGTAAAAACACGTGCGAGAGGATGCATCCCGCAGGCTAGTCGAGTAGAAACACGTGCGAGGTTTTGTGGGATGCGCATGCGCAGGTTTTGTGGGATGCGCATGCGCAGGTTTTGTGGGATGCGCATGGCTAGTCGAGCAAAAACACGTGCGAGAGGATGCATCCCGCAGGGTAGTCGAGTAAAAACACGTGCGAGAGGATGCATCCCGCAGGCTAGTCGAGTAAAAACACGTGCGAGAGGATGCATCCCGCAGGCTAGTCGAGCAAAAACACGTGCGAGAGGATGCATCCCGCAGGCTAGTCTAGCAAAAACACGTGCGAGAGGATGCATCCCGCAGGCTAGTCTAGCAAAAACACGTGCGAGAGGATGCATCCCGCAGGCTAGTCGAGTAAAAACACGTGCGAGAGGATGCATCCCGCAGGCTAGTCGAGCACAAACACGTGCGAGAGGATGCATCCCGCAGGCTAGTCGAGCAAAAACACGTGCGAGAGGATGCATCCCGCAGGCTAGTCGAGTAAAAACACGTGCGAAAGGATGCATCCCGCAGTCTAGTCGAGCACAAACACGTGCGAGGTTTTGTGGGATGCGCATGCGCAGGTTTTGTGGGATGCGCATGCGCAGATTTTTTGGGATGCGCATGCGCAGGTTTTTTGGCATGCGCATGGCTAGTCGAGCAAAAACACGTGCGAGAGGATGCATCCCGCAGGCTAGTCGAGCAAAAACACGTGCGAGAGGATGCATCCCGCAGGCTAGTCGAGTAAAAACACGTGCGAAAGGATGCATCCCGCAGGCTAGTCGAGCACAAACACGTGCGAGGTTTTGTGGGATGCGCATGAGCAGGTTTTGTGGGATGCGCATGCGCAGATTTTTTGGGATGCGCTTGCGCAGGTTTTTTGGGATGCGCATGGCTAGTCGAGCAAAAACACGTGCGAGAGGATGCATCCCGCAGGCTAGCCGAGCAAAAACACGTGCGAGAGGATGCATCCCGCAGGCTAGTCGAGTAAAAACACGTGCGAGGTTTTGTGGGATGCGCATACGCAGGTTTTGTGGGATGCGCATGCGCAGGTTTTTTGGGATGCGCATGCGCAGGTTTTTTGGGATGCGCATGGCTAGTCGAGCAAAAACACGTGCGAGAGGATGCATCCCGCAGGGTAGTCGAGTAAAAACACGTGCGAGAGGATGCATGCGCATGGCTAGTCGAGTAAAAACACGTGCGAGAGGATGCATCCCGCAGGCTAGTCGAGTAAAAACACGTGCGAGGTTTTGTGGGATGCGCATGCGCAGGTTTTTGGGATGCGCATGCGCAGGTTTTTTGGGATGCGCATGGCTAGTCGAGCAAAAACACGTGCGAGAGGATGCATCCCGCAGGGTAGTCGAGTAAAAACACGTGCGAGAGGATGCATCCCGCAGGCTACTCGAGCAAAAACACGTGCGAGAGGTTGCATCCCGCAGGCTAGTCGAGCAAAAACACGTGCGAGAGGATGCATCCCGCAGGCTAGTCGAGCAAAAACACGTGCGAGAGGATGCATCCCGCAGGGTAGTCGAGTAAAAACACGTGCGAGAAGATGCATCCCGCAGGCTAGTCGAGTAAAAACACGTGCGAGAGGATGCATCCCGCAGGCTAGTCGAGCAAAAACACGTGCGAGAGGATGCATCCCGCAGGCTAGTCGAGCAAAAACACGTGCGAGAGGATGCATCCCGCAGGCTAGTCGAGCAAAAACACGTGCGAGAGGATGCATCCCGCAGGGTAGCCGAGCAAAAACACGTGCGAGAGGATGCATCCCGCAGGCTAGTCGAGTAAAAACACGTGCGAGAGGATGCATCCCGCAGGCTAGTCGAGCAAAAACACGTGCGAGAGGATGCATCCCGCAGGCTAGTCTAGCAAAAACACGTGCGAAAGGATGCATCCCGCAGGGTAGTCGAGTAAAAACACGTGCGAGAAGATGCATCCCGCAGGCTAGTCGAGTAAAAACACGTGCGAGAGGATGCATCCCGCAGGCTAGTCGAGCAAAAACACGTGCGAGAGGATGCATCCCGCAGGCTAGTCGAGCAAAAACACGTGCGAGAGGATGCATCCCGCAGGCTAGTCGAGTAAAAACACGTGCGAGAGGATGCATCCCGCAGGCTAGTCGAGCACAAACACGTGCGAGGTTTTGTGGGATGCGCATGCGCAGGTTTTGTGGGATGCGCATGCGCAGATTTTTTGGGATGCGCATGCGCAGGTTTTTTGGGATGCGCATGGCTAGTCGAGCAAAAACACGTGCGAGAGGATGCATCCCGCAGGCTAGTCGAGCAAAAACACGTGCGAGAGGATGCATCCCGCAGGCTAGTCGAGTAAAAACACGTGCGAAAGGATGCATCCCGCAGGCTAGTCGAGCACAAACACGTGCGAGGTTTTGTGGGATGCGCATGCCCAGGTTTTGTGGGATGCGCATGCGCAGATTTTTTGGGATGCGCATGCGCAGGTTTTTAGGGATGCGCATGGCTAGTCGAGCAAAAACACGTGCGAGAGGATGCATCCCGCAGGCTAGTCGAGCAAAAACACGTGCGAGAGGATGCATCCCGCAGGCTAGTCGAGTAAAAACACGTGCGAAAGGATGCATCCCGCAGGCTAGTCGAGCACAAACACGGCGAGGTTTTGTGGGATGCGCATGCGCAGGTTTTGTGGGATGCGCATGCGCAGATTTTTTGGGATGCGCATGCGCAGGTTTTTTGGGATGCGCATGGCTAGTCGAGCAAAAACACGTGCGAGAGGATGCATCCCGCAGGCTAGTCGAGTAAAAACACGTGCGAGACGATGCATCCCGCAGGCTAGTCGAGTAAAAACACGTGCGAGGTTTTGTGGGATGCGCATACGCAGGTTTTGTGGGATGCGCATGCGCAGATTTTTTGGGATGCGCATGCGCAGGTTTTTTGGGATGCGCATGCGCAGGTTTTTTGGGATGCGCATGGCTAGTCGAGCAAAAACACGTGCGAGAGGATGCATCCCGCAGGGTAGTCGAGTAAAAACACGTGCGAGAAGATGCATCCCGCAGGCTAGTCGAGTAAAACAAAGTGCGAGAGGATGCATCCCGCAGGCTAGTCGAGCAAAAACACGTGCGAGAGGATGCACCCCGCAGGCTAGTCGAGCAAAAACACGTGCGAGAGGATGCATCCCGCAGGCTAGTCGAGTAAAAACACGTGCGAGAGGATGCATCCCGCAGGCTAGTCGAGCACAAACACGTGCGAGGTTTTGTGGGATGCGCATGCGCAGGTTTTGTGGGATGCGCATGCGCAGATTTTTTGGGATGCGCATGCGCAGGTTTTTTGGGATGCGCATGGCTAGTCGAGCAAAAACACGTGCGAGAGGATGCATCCCGCAGGCTAGTCGAGCAAAAACACGTGCGAGAGGATGCATCCCGCAGGCTAGTCGAGTAAAAACACGTGCGAAAGGATGCATCCCGCAGGCTAGTCGAGCACAAACACGTGCGAGGTTTTGTGAGATGCGCATGCGCAGGTTTTGTGGGATGCGCATGCGCAGATTTTTTGGGATGCGCATGCGCAGGTTTTTAGGGATGCGCATGGCTAGTCGAGCAAAAACACGTGCGAGAGGATGCATCCCGCAGGCTAGTCGAGCAAAAACACGTGCGAGAGGATGCATCCCGCAGGCTAGTCGAGTAAAAACACGTGCGAAAGGATGCATCCCGTAGGCTAGTCGAGTAAAAACACGTGCGAAAGGATGCATCCCGCAGGCTAGTCGAGCACAAACACGGCGAGGTTTTGTGGGATGCGCATGCGCAGGTTTTGTGGGATGCGCATGCGCAGATTTTTTGGGATGCGCATGCGCAGGTTTTTTGGGATGCGCATGGCTAGTCGAGCAAAAACACGTGCGAGAGGATGCATCCCGCAGGCTAGTCGAGTAAAAACACGTGCGAGACGATGCATCCCGCAGGCTAGTCGAGTAAAAACACGTGCGAGGTTTTGTGGGATGCGCATACGCAGGTTTTGTGGGATGCGCATGCGCAGATTTTTTGGGATGCGCATGCGCAGGTTTTTTGGGATGCGCATGCGCAGGTTTTTTGGGATGCGCATGGCTAGTCGAGCAAAAACACGTGCGAGAGGATGCATCCCGCAGGGTAGTCGAGTAAAAACACGTGCGAGAAGATGCATCCCGCAGGCTAGTCGAGTAAAAACACGTGCGAGAGGATGCATCCCGCAGGCTAGTCGAGCAAAAACACGTGCGAGAGGATGCATCCCGCAGGCTAGTCGAGCAAAAACACGTGCGAGAGGATGCATCCCGCAGGCTAGTCGAGTAAAAACACGTGCGAGAGGATGCATCCCGCAGGCTAGTCGAGCACAAACACGTGCGAGGTTTTGTGGGATGCGCATGCGCAGGTTTTGTGGGATGCGCATGCGCAGATTTTTTGGGATGCGCATGCGCAGGTTTTTTGGGATGCGCATGGCTAGTCGAGCAAAAACACGTGCGAGAGGATGCATCCCGCAGGCTAGTCGAGCAAAAACACGTGCGAGAGGATGCATCCCGCAGGCTAGTCGAGTAAAAACACGTGCGAAAGGATGCATCCCGCAGGCTAGTCGAGCACAAACACGTGCGAGGTTTTGTGGGATGCGCATGCGCAGGTTTTGTGGGATGCGCATGCGCAGATTTTTTGGGATGCGCATGCGCAGGTTTTTAGGGATGCGCATGGCTAGTCGAGCAAAAACACGTGCGAGAGGATGCATCCCGCAGGCTAGTCGAGTAAAAACACGTGCGAAAGGATGCATCCCGCAGGCTAGTCGAGCACAAACACGTGCGAGGTTTTGTGGGATGCGCATGCGCAGGTTTTGTGGGATGCGCATGCGCAGGTTTTGTGGGATGCGCATGCGCAGGTTTTGTGGGATGCGCATGCGCAGATTTTTTGGGATGCGCATGCGCAGGTTTTTTGGGATGTGCATGGCTAGTCGAGCAAAAACACGTGCGAGAGGATGCATCCCGCAGGCTAGTCGAGCAAAAACACGTGCGAGAGGATGCATCCCGCAGGCTAGTCGAGTAAAAACACGTGCGAAAGGATGCATCCCGCAGGCTAGTCGAGCACAAACACGTGCGAGGTTTTGTGGGATGCGCATGCGCAGGTTTTGTGGGATGCGCAATCGCAGATTTTTTGGGATGCGCATGCGCAGGTTTTTTGGGATGCGCATGGCTAGTTGAGCAAAAACACGTGCGAGAGGATGCATCCCGCAGGCTAGTCGAGTAAAAACACGTGCGAGACGATGCATCCCGCAGCCTAGTCGAGCAAAAACACGTGCGAGAGGATGCATCCCGCAGGCTAGTCGAGCAAAAACACGTGCGAGAGGATGCATCCCGCAGGCTAGTCGAGTAAAAACACGTGCGAAAGGATGCATCCCGCAGGCTAGTCGAGCACAAACACGTGCGAGGTTTTGTGGGATGCGCATGCGCAGGTTTTGTGGGATGCGCATGCGCAGGTTTTTTGGGATGCGCATGTGCAGGTTTTTTGGGATGCGCATGGCTAGTCGAGCAAAAACACGTGCGAGAGGATGCATCCCGCAGGCTAGTCGAGTAAAAACACGTGCGAGAGGATGCATCCCGCAGGCTAGTCGAGTAAAAACACGTGCGAGGTTTTGTGGGATGCGCATACGCAGGTTTTGTGGGATGCGCATGCGCAGATTTTTTGGGATGCGCATGCGCAGGTTTTTGGGATGCGCATGCGCAGGTTTTTTGGGATGCGCATGGCTAGTCGAGCAAAAACACGTGCGAGAGGATGCATCCCGCAGGGTAGTCGAGTAAAAACACGTGCGAGAAGATGCATCCCGCAGGCTAGTCGAGTAAAAACACGTGCTAGAGGATGCATCCCGCAGGCTAGTCGAGCAAAAACACGTGCGAGAGGATGCATCCCGCAGGCTAGTCGAGCAAAAACACGTGCGAGAGGATGCATCCCGCAGGCTAGTCGAGTAAAAACACGTGCGAGAGGATGCATCCCGCAGGCTAGTCGAGCACAAACACGTGCGAGGTTTTGTGGGATGCGCATGCGCAGGTTTTGTGGGATGCGCATGCGCAGATTTTTTGGGATGCGCATGCGCAGGTTTTTTGGGATGCGCATGGCTAGTCGAGCAAAAACACGTGCGAGAGGATGCATCCCGCAGGCTAGTCGAGCAAAAACACGTGCGAGAGGATGCATCCCGCAGGCTAGTCGAGTAAAAACACGTGCGAAAGGATGCATCCCGCAGGCTAGTCGAGCACAAACACGTGCGAGGTTTTGTGGGATGCGCATGCGCAGGTTTTGTGGGATGCGCATGCGCAGATTTTTTGGGATGCGCATGCGCAGGTTTTTAGGGATGCGCATGGCTAGTCGAGCAAAAACACGTGCGAGAGGATGCATCCCGCAGTCTAGTCGAGTAAAAACACGTGCGAGAGGATGCATCCCGCAGGCTAGTAGAGTAGAAACACGTGCGAGGTTTTGTGGGATGCGCATGCGCAGGTTTTTTGGGATGCGCATGCGCAGGTTTTGTGGGATGCGCGTGGCTAGTCGAGCAAAAACACGTGCGAGAGGATGCATCCCGCAGGGTAGTTTGAGTAAAAACACGTGCGAGAGGATGCATCCCGCAGGCTAGTCGAGTAAAAACACGTGCGAGAGGATGCATCCCGCAGGCTAGTCGAGCAAAAACACGTGCGAGAGGATGCATCCCGCAGGCTAGTCTAGCAAAAACACGTGCGAGAGGATGCATCCCGCAGGCTAGTCTAGCAAAAACACGTGCGAGAGGAAGCATCCCGCAGGCTAGTCGAGTAAAAACACGTGCGAGAGGATGCATCCCGCAGGCTAGTCGAGCACAAACGCGTGCGAGAGGATGCATCCCGCAGGCTAGTCGAGCAAAAACACGTGCGAGAGGATGCATCCCGCAGGCTAGTCGAGCAAAAACACGTGCGAGAGGATGCATCCCGCAGGCTAGTCGAGTAAAAACACGTGCGAAAGGATGCATCCCGCAGGCTAGTCGAGCACAAACACGTGCGAGGTTGTGTGGGATGCGCATGCGCAGGTTTTGTGGGATGCGCATGCGCAGATTTTTTGGGATGCGCATGCGCAGGTTTTTTGGGATGCGCATGGCTAGTTGAGCAAAAACACGTGCGAGAGGATGCATCCCGCAGGCTAGTCGAGTAAAAACACGTGCGAGACGATGCATCCCGCAGCCTAGTCGAGTAAAAACACGTGCGAGAGGATGCATCCCGCAGGCTAGTCGAGTAAAAACACGTGCGAGAGGATGCATCCCGCAGGCTAGTCGAGTAAAAACACGTGCGAGAGGATGCATCCCGCAGGCTAGTCGAGTAAAAACACGTGCGAGGTTTTGTGGGATGCGCATGCGCAGGTTTTGTGGGATGCGCATGCGCAGATTTTTTGGGATGCGCATGCGCAGGTTTTTTGGGATGCGCATGGCTAGTCGAGCAAAAACACGTGCGAGAGGATGCATCCCGCAGTCTAGTCGAGTAAAAACACGTGCGAGACGATGCATCCCGCAGGCTAGTCGAGTAAAAACACGTGCGAGAGGATGCATCCCGCAGGCTAGTCGAGTAGAAACACGTGCGAGGTTTTGTGGGATGCGCATGCGCAGGTTTTGTGGGATGCGCATGCGCAGGTTTTTTGGGATGCGCATGCGCAGGTTTTGTGGGATGCGCATGGCTAGTCGAGCAAAAACACGTGCGAGAGGATGCATCCCGCAGGCTAGTCTAGCAAAAACACGTGCAAGAGGATGCATCCCGCAGGCTAGTCGAGTAAAAACACGTGCGAGAGGATGCATCCCGCAGGCTAGTCGAGCACAAACACGTGCGAGAGGATGCATCCCGCAGGCTAGTCGAGCAAAAACACGTGCGAGAGGATGCATCCCGCAGGCTAGTCGAGTAAAAACACGTGCGAAAGGATGCATCCCGCAGTCTAGTCGAGCACAAACACGTGCGAGGTTTTGTGGGATGCGCATGCGCAGGTTTTGTGGGATGCGCATGCGCAGATTTTTTGGGATGCGCATGCGCAGGTTTTTTGGCATGCGCATGGCTAGTCGAGCAAAAACACGTGCGAGAGGATGCATCCCGCAGGCTAGTCGAGCAAAAACACGTGCGAGAGGATGCATCCCGCAGGCTAGTCGAGTAAAAACACGTGCGAAAGGATGCATCCCGCAGGCTAGTCGAGCACAAACACGTGCGAGGTTTTGTGGGATGCGCATGCGCAGGTTTTGTGGGATGCGCATGCGCAGATTTTTTGGGATGCGCATGCGCAGGTTTTTTGGGATGCGCATGGCTAGTCGAGCAAAAACATGTGCGAGAGGATGCATCCCACAGGCTAGCCGAGCAAAAACACGTGCGAGAGGATGCATCCCGCAGGCTAGTCGAGTAAAAACACGTGCGAGGTTTTGTGGGATGCGCATGCGCAGGTTTTGTGGGATGCGCATGCGCAGGTTTTTTGGGATGCGCATGTGCAGGTTTTTTGGGATGCGCATGGCTAGTCGAGCAAAAACACGTGCGAGAGGATGCATCCCGCAGGCTAGTCGAGCAAAAACACGTGCGAGAGGATGCATCCCGCAGGCTAGTCGAGTAAAAACACGTGCGAAAGGATGCATCCCGCAGGCTAGTCGAGCACAAACACGTGCGAGGTTTTGTGGGATGCGCATGCGCAGGTTTTGTGGGATGCGCATGCGCAGGTTTTTTGGGATGCGCATGTGCAGGTTTTTTGGGATGCGCATGGCTAGTCGAGCAAAAACACGTGCGAGAGGATGCATCCCGCAGGCTAGTCGAGTAAAAACACGTGCGAGAGGATGCATCCCGCAGGCTAGTCGAGTAAAAACACGTGCGAGGTTTTGTGGGATGCGCATGCGCAGATTTTTTGGGATGCGCATGCGCAGGTTTTTTGGGATGCGCATGCGCAGGTTT